>NC_025698.1:22062297-22068791 GCF_000633955.1 Camelina sativa | reverse complement strand
CAAGAATGTTCAAGATTTGGATGTTCTTCCAAGAAATAGCTCCGATTTATTCGATGATGATGGTCGTCCCAAGCGAACCGGTACCATTTTTTCTTTTCTTCGAAGTTTTGTTTTTAATAGAGCTAAGTAAAAGCTGTTACCAGAATTACCGGATTTATGTTTTCTTAGAAAAATAGTTTTCTCAAAAAAAGTAGTCTGTCCAAACTTTTTTTTTTATAACCGAAACCCAAACCTCGTAAAGTTTGGGTTCGGGATTTCAATCGAAACTAGAGTCTGTTAAACTTTTTTTAAAAATATACAGTGACTAAACCAAAAAGACTTAAACCATGGTTCTTTACTCCTTAACTTCATTATGAGTCTTTTAAGTCTTTTAACAATAAGAAAGTTTTTGCAAACCTTTTTTCTTTTGGACTTGGTGACTTTTGATGAACCATACCATCATAGGTTTTAAAACGGGGTAGCTTTTGTGGACTTTTGCCAAATCCCGCACTGGAATTGTGAAATAACATGATTTGTGTGTGTGGAGTACAAAACAGACCCATGAGAGTTGACTTTTTTTTTTTTTTTTTTTTNGCAATTGGATACACTATTGCAGCAGCTATAAGTATGATGTAAGTTACAACTTTGTTTTCACAACTCTTTTTTTTATTCTCCACACTCGTCCAAAAAGTAGATGCGTGTCTCACTTTGCTGTTCAATATAGTCCATACAAGTCATTTTTAAGTTTGGTTCACACTCAATAATGCTGTCTCAAAGTCAATGTAGTTTTATTAAATCAATTAAAGGACGGCTCAAAAACGCTGTCAAGGTTTCAGATTCTGTCCTATTGCTTCTTGGTTCAATTATTGTTTGACCTGTACTAATTAATTACGGTTTGAATAAATAAAACAGAGCGATTCAACGGACGAGTTGCCAACAGACTAATGGGGAAGATGCTCCATGTCCCGTCAATGGCAATCCCTACATGATTGCATTCGGTGTTTCACAAATCATATTTTCTCAGATTCCGGATATTGATCAGTTATGGTGGCTGTCCATTGTCGCGACAGTCATGTCTTTCGGTTACTCGACCATCGGGCTTGGCCTCGGTATCTCCAAAGTGGTAGAGAACAAAGAAGTGAAGGGTACTCTTACTGGAGTTAGCATTGGGACAGTGACACCGGAACAGAAAGTTTGGAGAACCTTTCAGTCTCTTGGAAACATTGCTTTCGCCTACTCTTACTCGATGATTCTCATCGAAATCCAGGTACGTTCTACTCCAGTCTATGTATGTATCTATGAGAGTTTGTTTCAAGAATGCATGATTTAACAAAGACGATTTGATGATGGTGCAGGACACGGTTAAATCACCGCCTTCAGAAGAAAACACGATGAAAAAAGCGACAATAATAAGTGTGGCAGTGACGACACTCTTCTACATGCTCTGTGGCTGTGTAGGGTATGCAGCATTCGGGGACTCCGCGCCCGGAAATCTCCTCGCTACTGGAGGGTTTAGAAACCCGTTTTGGTTGCTTGACATAGCCAATATCGCCATAGTGGTCCATCTAGTCGGTGCTTACCAAGTTTATTGCCAACCACTGTTTTCGTTTGTCGAAAAGGAAGCTTCCAGGAGGTATCCAGAGAGTAGTTTCATCACAAACGAGATAAAGATCCATCTTATTCCAGGGAAGCCCTTCAATTTGAATCTATTCAGGCTCGTGTGGAGGACGATCTTCGTTATGACTACAACGTTAATCGCAATGCTAATGCCTTTCTTTAACGATGTACTCGGTCTCTTGGGGGCCGTTGGTTTTTGGCCTTTAACGGTTTATTTCCCTGTGGAAATGTACATTGCACAGAAAAATGTTCAGAGATGGGGCACAAGGTGGGTTTGTCTAAAAGTCTTGAGTTTGGCCTGTCTTGTCGTCTCTGTAGCCGCGGCTGCAGGATCAGTAGTTGGCATTGTCAGTGATCTCAAGGTCTACAAGCCTTTCCATACGGATTTCTGAGATCTTAAGTGAAAATAAACTCCTGCTGAAAGGATTAAGATTAGAATTGAATGTTTTAATGTTATCTTTGTATTACTTAAATTAACTTTGTACAAGTGTTCAATACCAAATCGTGTTTCTGCTGCGGAGAATTCTTACAACACGTAATCAGACTATGTTTGTACATTAGAAAAAAAGAAGACGAGAGTGAGAAATTGATTTCTGAGATCTTGTTAGTGATATAATTGAACTACCAAGAATTAAAAGAAACCATACAAATAAGATTATTAATGAAACGATAATTCAATATCATGAAACTGCAAATCCCAAACGGTATTTAAATAAGAGAAATCTAACAATTGTGCTATGCACATTAACAATTTTCCGAGTAATGCCATTTTCGGGAATTCATTTTTCCACTTGCCATTGATGTGAATGAGAAAGACAAATTCACCTTTGCTTGGTTTGTAGATGGAAACATATTGAAATTAAAAGGAACAAGACTTGACACGCAGATGGACACCATAGTCTCTCCAGCGGTGCTCCGGGGAAACCATAGTCACTCCAATGGATCAACAACCTACTCTGAAGACCTTCCTCCAAATATTCTTCGACCGTGTGGACCGTCTATTCTGCCTGACGCACAACGCAAGGTCCCTGCTTCTGAAGTTCTCCCTGCCGCCGAATCTAGGTACGGACGTGGACCATCTCCATCTCTATTTTCGTCCCTCCTCTTTCAACACAAAATAAATTGATTATTTTGGGCTTTCTTAGACTTGAATTAGGTTCGAAGTGGGCTGAACTTGATAAGCATTATCCCCAGTAGAATTTCTCATGCTCTTTTTGGTCACAAACTCTTGAATTAACCCATTAAGTGCATCCTTGATCTTTTATCTCTTTAACTTCTTGATCCAATTTTGCTGATGAGAAACAACATGGGCTGTATCATTTCTTCACCTTAGGCTTAGTGGAAACTACACCTGGTTGCCATACATAATTCTGGAATCTCCTAAACCAATTAGACCTAAAACTCTTCAAGTAAAGAATTAGATTCACCTCCTTTGGAAAATGAGGCGTAACCTTGTATTTCCTATGCCAAATATTTTGTTCTTCTTCTTTTGGAAACATAAGAGATCCATTGACATCCTCCAACTGATTAGTGTCGAAATTGTGGCTGAGTTGGTCTTTGTAGCACGATCTTTGCCTCAGACGTGAAACTGGAATTGGGATAGATCCACTGACTTGAAATATCCATATCTTTCAAGTATGAACATATTTGAATACGATTCAGATTCTCACTGGTGCTAGGATGGATAAAGATTTTAAAAGACTTTGGTTCATAACTTGAATCCTTCTGGGTTGGTTGGAATCCTCCTTTGAATGCTCGTAGGTCCATGTCGCGTGGCCATGAGTTCACCTGATTTATAAAATGAATAACTCTTTCATCTGAACTCTGATTGGACTGATTCCACTTCAAGATATGCTTTAGATGCAGTAAGAATGTATCCCAAATGCCTGTTTGGCTGGAAGAATTACTCATCAACTTCTTTTGTGTTGAACAAGGTTCAAGGATCTTCTTGGATGGTCTCATTATCATATCAGTTGTTGAGTTGATTGAAAAGAACATAGGTGAGCAAGATGATCCTTAACCAACGAAAGTTGAAGTTAAGGGACCTTGTGAACAAATCAAACTTAAAATTTTATTGCTTGGTTGCTAAATTCAAACGAGAGTTTAGGATCTAGTTAATTCGTTGCATAGATAGCTAACGCAACGAGAGTAGGTTAACTTTACAACTGTGATTTGAGTTCTAGAACGGTGTCTAATGCATCCCCATCAAACCACCTTAGTCCGAGAATTATATTCCCCATCGATACCCTACACCCAATATTTCCTTTCTGATTTAAAAGCAGTTTATTTACTTTCCGATTTTTGGATAGTTACTTGAAACACAAACTTCCTTTCTTTGCTTTAGCTAGATTCAATCTTCATAGTTTTGTAATGTAATACTTGTTCTATGTGGATTTGATCCTAAAGTATTACAACGATACCACTAGATCGTGGTGGAGTCCGCCTTAGGTTTTAATTGACCTATGATCATTAAGCTCTACCATCAGAATGTGGAAACAAAACCTTCCTTCTTTTAGTCTTTGTGAATATGATTTTTAACGAATTTTTTTGTACCTTCAGGTGTAATCTTTAGGAGAACATGTAGTACTTTGTGGAACATCGTGAAGAGATTAGCAAACTTGCCAAGGTTAAGGCTCGAGGTGAAGGGTGTTATGATGGAGAACATTGAGAAGGTCAGATATGTGTATCTATGACCGTCTCAGAATTATGTATCATTAATTTAAGTATATTCGTCATGTCTGGTTTGATCTTTCTCTACCCCCTAAATTTTGCTAAGCTACATGAGCTTCATGTAATTCATTTATTTGACGGTCGTGGGGTTCAAGCCATGACATTCTTTTTGAGTGATTTCTGATCTGCACACAAGTGAGCATTATCTTTACCAAATTTAAGCCTAACAACAAGTCTTTGAGGTTCGACATTTTTCCTATCCACATATTCTTGGTAAAAACCTAAGAAGAATTGCTCCATGGGTTTTATTAACTTCAAACATTTGGCATTAATTGACCTTCCATATTTGATGGGAGACAAAATTAGGAAGGGTGGCCTCTTAGATATTCAAATGCTTCTCTGATGAGTGGTGAGGTAAGATCACAAATATGACTCTTACTTTCTATGATGACCTCTTCAGTTTCTTACTAACCTGCTTTAATTTCCGTTAATGCAAAGATAGAGACATAGAGAGATAGAGAGACATGGTTAATTGAAGAGATATTTTTCCAGAAAAGAAGGTTAGTTGAAGAGATATGCTCAGTATGATTGAACAAATATATGTTGTCAAGATGTGGTGTATGATGAAACTAATTTATTAAACTATATGCTTTCACAGATAAGGATCAAACTTGCAATGGTTGGTAGGCCGGTGATCAAGAGTTTTCTAATTTTTTATTCATAGATATCAATTGTGATTCAGATTAATGCGCAAGAAATATTAGTCACTAAGTTCCACGCCAGAAATGCTATATTACTGTGTGAAGTAAAAAGTGTTTCAGAGTGGGAGCGACTGTAAAGTTTTCTCGGAAAGATCATGGATGTAGTTGATGTTTCTTTGGTCTGTGTCAATTTCATAGTAATGCATATATTCGACTTAGTCATCCGTAAAAATTTCTTTAAATCCATAACTCCATCAGACTTATAAACGTAAGTGATGCTTAATTGTGTATCTTTTTTAATACACATGTGTTGGATATGGGCTACGCCCAATATGCCACTCGGTCCAACAAGATTCATTAATTACATTCTCGGCCCGACAAGATTGGGAGCAAGTCACTAATTCCCGCAAAAGGGCAATCTCGGGAATTCACGACGGAAACCCTAGACATCCTTAGGTCAACAGTCCCCTATAAAAGGAGAAAGCATTTATTGGGATCATCATCCTGACCCGCGGACAATACCTACAGAGCAATACTTTGCATCGAAAACTGCTATTGTCTTTCGTATAATTCGTTCTTGTTTTCAGTTCGTCACTTGAAGCTTGCTAGTTCGTTTGTGAACTAACAAGCTCTAACCCGACTTGTTTTAAGTGACGATCTCACGTTTTTCCCGATTAATAAAAGAACTTGCTTGCTCTTTCCCACAAAATCTTTATTTGTTTAAACTGTGTAATCCCTGGTACAAACAATTGGCGCCCACCGTGGGACAAGAGTAAAGCGTTTCTTTTGACGAATCAAAACCGACGATCCTCACTTCTTCGAAGTCTCAAGAGTCATGACGAACCCCAGCAAAAACTTCAACGAAGCAATGGAGCAGCCAACGGGGCAGCAATGGGGGCGAACAAGAACACGAACTGTCCCCCCACCGAGCTCCCTGCCGAGCTCCCTGCCGAACTCCCTGCCAAGCCCAACCGAAGGATCCTTGCCGAGCCCAGTCGAAGGCTCACTGCCAAGCACAATCTCTCCGCCGGCACCTGACGCGCCCTCCGAGCCTCTCGTAGCTGCACACGCCGAAGCCGGACCTGCCGCAGACCAGCTGGTTACCAACGCTGCTGCTCTCCTCACTGCCGCTCTCACCAATGCTACCACTCTCCCCAGCGCCACTCTCCCCTTACCTGTACAAAGAAACAGACTCGACGATATGATGCAGGTCATTCTCGGTCGTCTTGATGGCCAGGAAATACGAACAAACGAACGGCTCGAGGCCATCGCAGCCGCACAAGAGGCCTTGCAGAACCAAATCAGCAAGCTCCAACGAAGGAGGGGCGAGCGCCGAAACGACAGCAGTCCTGCCGGCGAGAACGAGAATCCTCCCCCAGCGCAACCTTCTGTGGAGGACCGATACGACGGCCACAGACGCCGCCCGACGTCCATTATCGTAGGATCCGTTGATCGACGCAGTAGAGAGGAGCCAAATGAGGAGCTGCGAGACGGCCAAGACCAAAGGAGCGGTAGCCCGCCGACTCC
>NC_025698.1:22059074-22060378 GCF_000633955.1 Camelina sativa | reverse complement strand
GCAGAACCAAATCAGCAAGCTCCAACGAAGGAGGGGCGAGCGCCGAAACGACAGCAGTCCTGCCGGCGAGAACGAGAATCCTCCCCCAGCGCAACCTTCTGTGGAGGACCGATACGACGGCCACAGACGCCACCCGACGTCCATTATCGTAGGATCCGTTGATCGACGCAGTAGAGAGGAGCCAAATGAGGAGCTGCGAGATGGCCAAGACCAAAGGAGCGGTAGCCCGCTGACTCCGACACTGTCGATCCAACGGCCCGAGGCCGATCTCAAGGATAAAACCATACAACGCCTAGAGGCGATGGTCCACGAACTCTCTTCTAGAGTCCATCGAGCCACGAGCTCTGCTCCCAACCTCGATCGAGTGCTCGAAGAAGTCCAGCGCTCACCATTTACGGCACGAATCTCCCACATTCAAGTCCGTTACGTAAACAAGTTTAAGTTCACCCCGTACAACAGATTAGACGATCCGAAACCATTTTTGACATCAATGAGTTTTGCAATCAGCCGAGCTCATTTCAGTGACGAAGAGTACGAAGCTGGCTGCTGCCAACTATTCGTTGAGAATTTAGCCCATGAGGCTCTAGGGTGGTTCTTCCGGCTCCCGCCGAACTCGATAGGGAGCTATCACGAGCTTACCACCGCTTTTCTCCAACATCACTCTACATTCATGATTCGAGGTGCGTCGAACGCCGATCTCTGGAAAATGTTCCATCGAAACGACGAATCTCTCCGAGACATCATGGAGAGGTTTAAAAGAATCGTCTCGAAACTCTCGATTGCCGATGACACGACAATATCAGCTCTCCGAAATGCTCTCGCTCACGACTCCCAATTTAGGGAGGACATAATAATACACGAGCGTCTGACTCTGGATGACGCACTACACCGTGCTAACAGATACATAGAGTTAGACGAAGAGAAGGCATTAAGGACAAACCGTCCAGAAACCCAGCCCCCAAATCGTCCAAAGGTAAAGAGAAGGCACAAGACGAACATCACGAGCCTCGTCAACACTTTGACAAAGAATACGCCGATTAGTTGGACAAAGGAAAGAAAGTCCAAACGTTTGCAGTTAGCAATCAAGATCCCAAGGCATCTTCATCAAGGCCCTGGAATAACAAATGGGTCCGAGACCCATCAGGAAAGGGTGGCAACAAATATTGCGAATACCACAAGCGAGCAGGACACTCAACAGAAGAATGCCGCACCCTCCAACAAATATTGCTCGACAAATTTAAAGAGGGCCAAATTGACGTCGATCTCGAGCGACGACAAATAGCCGTTCACAGGGATAACCATTT
>NC_025698.1:22056720-22058224 GCF_000633955.1 Camelina sativa | reverse complement strand
CGAGCGAACTGAGGATGCCAACGCTCCGGCTCCACGCCGAAGAATAAACATGATCATGGGTGGTCTGGCGACTTGCCGCGACTCGGTCCGTTCTATCAAAGCTTATCGACGGGGACTAGAGGTCAAGCGAGGATGGTTAGCTCAAAGCACGCCACCTACTACGAACTCCGATCCAATCGTGTTCACAGAGGCCGACGCATCGGGTCTAACTGGACCTCATAACGACCCACTGGTGGTCGAGATGGAGATCGGCGAATGCATGGTTATGAAAATCTTGATCGACACAGGTAGTTCGGTAAACGTCATTTTCAAAGACGTGCTCATTCAAATGGAAATCGACCTGCGGACCACCAAGCACAATGTTCAACCTCTCACCGGATTCGATGGTGACACGGTGATGACGAAAGGCACGATCATGCTACTAGTTTATGTGGGCGGGACGATGCATTGCATCAACTTTGCTATCATCGACAAACCGATCGTATACAACGTCATCCTCGGCACTCCTTGGCTGCATAAGATGAAGGCCGTGGCATCAACTTACCATCAGTGCGTAAAGTTCCCAACTCCTAGAGAAATATTTATACTACAAGGGGACCCGCTGGTAGCAAGAACCTGCTTCATCATTGAGCGACAACAACGCCACGCCCGGACATTCACCGTTTTGGACTCAGCCGAGCGCCCAGATAGTCGTGTTTGCCCTAACTCTGAATCAATCATCCAAGTAAACATTGACTCGTCCGACGCAACTTGATGCGTGGGAATCGGGGCTGACCTACCACAACCAATCAAGGAAGAGCTCGTAAAGTTCCTGTGCCAGAACGCAACGACCTTTGCATGGAGCATGAGNTAGCCGGTGATCACGTCTTGCATCTCGCTCAGTGTTTTGAAGTGCTAAACCGATACAATATGAAGCTAAACCCAGCCAAGTGCTCGTTCGGCGTGACTTCTGGAGAATTCTTAGGATACCTCGTCACGAAGAGAGGTATCGAAGCTAACCCGAAACAAATTTCGGCGCTTACCAACCTCCCATCTCCACGCAACACCCGAGAAGTNGCTAGAGCGTACCGCCGCCATTAACGAGGAAGTCAAGAAATTGCTCAAGGCTGGATCCATCCGTGAGGTTAAGTATCCCGACTGGCTGAGCAATCCAGTAGTGGTAAAGAAAAAGAACGAAAAGTGGTGGGTGTGCGTTGATTTTACCGATCTCAACAAGGCGTGTCCAAAGGATAGCTTCCCCCTACTGCGAATCGACCAACTAGTCGAGGTAACCGCGGGGAACAAACTTTTGTTGTTCATGGATGCGTACTCAGGATACAACCAGATTATGATGCACAAGAACGATCAGGAGAAAACGGCCTTCATCACCGATCAGGGAACTTACTGTTACAAGGTTATGCCATTTGGCCTAAAGAACGCTGGTGCAACCTATCAGCGCCTCGTTAACCGCATGTTTGCCGAGCAGCTCGGACGAACCATGGAAGTTTACATCGATGATATGCTG
>NC_025698.1:22053408-22055713 GCF_000633955.1 Camelina sativa | reverse complement strand
GAATGGGATGATAAGTGCGAGTCTGCTTTCCAAGAACTCAAGCACTACCTAGCTACTCCCCCTGTCCTAGCAAAGCCCGATCAGGGCGAAACTCTATATCTGTACATCGCTGTCTCCGGCTCGGCGGTCAGTGGCGTACTAATCAAGGAGGACAGAGGAGAACAACACCCAATCTTCTATGTGAGTAAAAGCTTAGACGGAGCCGAGCTCCGATATCCCATGTTAGAAAAACTCGCTTACGCTGTTGTTATTTCGGCCAGGAAGCTTTGGCCGTATTTTCAATCCCACACTGTTGAAGTCTTAACCAACCAACCCCTGCGAACCATTCTCCACAGCCCCAGTCAATCGGGCCGCCTGGCGAAATGGGTAGTGGAACTCAGCGAGTACGACATCGAATATAAAAACCGAACTTGTGCAAAGTCTCAGATGCTCGCTGATTTCTTGATCGAACTCCCCCCCCGAGCTAGAGTTCGGTTGTCCGCGAGAGGAGAAGTGGACTCTGCACGTTGACGGCGCATCCTCTCGACACGGCTCCTAGATCGGTATTCACCTCGTTTCACCTACGGGTGAAGTACTCGAGCAATCGTTCCGGCTCGCCTTTCCCGCCTCGAACAACGAGGCCGAGTACGAAGCCCTAATCGCCAGAATGCGATTGGCAAGTGGAATTGGGGTGAAAAAGATACAAGTCTTCTGTGACTCACAGCTGGTAACTCACCAGTTTAGCGGCGATTATGAGGCGAAGAACGACCGCATGGATGCCTACCTCAGAGTCGTCCAAGACATGTCCAACAATTTTGAGATATTCGAGCTGAACAAAATTCCCCGAAGTGACAACGCACCGGCCGACGCTCTGGCCGTCCTCGCATCCACCTCCGATCCCGACCTCCGCCGAGTCATCCCTGTTGAGAGCATCGATCGACCAAGCATCAATCTCCTCGCACACGCCGAGCCCAGTATCCAAGATAAGAAAAAAAAAACAGATTATCGAACATGAGACTTTCAGCGATCAAGTCTCGAAAAAGCAAAGAACAGAGGACAGCACCCCCATACTCACGCTATTCGTCGTTGAACCATCGGCAAATGTACCACCTGTTGAGTTCTCGGCCGAGCAAGGATCCGCGACTATCAAAGAAGGACGAACTTTGTCGTCTCAGGAACAATCGTCACCATGTCACGAACGAGTTTCATCGTCACCATCTCAAGAACAAGCATCATCATCGCACGCCCAACCCAATCCCGAACTTCACGAGCGACCACACGATTGGCAAGAAGAAATCCGTTGTTTTATCGCAGACGGTATCGTCCTCTCGGACAAGTGGGAGGCCCAGCGCCTTCGGACTCGCTGCGCGCATTACACACTTCTTGATGGCAATGTCTTCTGTTGGAAAGCATCTGGTACACTTTTGACTTGCGTCGGTCCCGAAGAAATCAATGATGTAATGAGAGAGGTTCATGAAGGTTCCGGCGGTAATCACTCCAGAGGTCGCGCGCTCGCACAACGCATACGCAATAATGGTCATTATTGGCCAACCATGAACGACGACTGCGATAAATTCGTCGCTAGATGCGAGAAATGCCAGCGCCACGCTCCAATCATCCATGCGCCAACCGAACTGTTGAGAACGACCTCTCCACCATATCCCTTTATGAGATGGGCAATGGATATCGTTGGACCTCTCCCTGCGTCCCATCAGAAGAAATACATTCTCATTATGACGGATTATTTCACCAAATGGGTTGAAGCCGAATCCTACGCAAAAATCGGAACAAACGAAGTCCAAAAATTTGTGTGGAAAAACATCATTTGCAGGCACGGAATTCCGTATGAGATCGTCACCGACAACGGTGCGCAGTTCACTTCGCTCCAATTCGAAAGTTTTTGCGCGAAGTGGAGAATCCGTTTAAGCAAGTCGACCCCCCGCTATCCACAAGGCAACGGACAAGCCGAGGCGACCAATAAGACCATCATTGACGGACTAAAGAAACGACTCGAAGATAAGAAAGGTTTCTGGGCCGACGAGCTCGATGGCGTTCTATGGTCACCGAACTTCCCCGCGCCGATCAACAGGAAGGAAACCGTTCTCCCTTGCGCATGGAATGGAAGCCCTTGCACCAGAGGAAATTGGCGTACCTACCTTACGACGCTCAATGCTCGTTCACGATCCTACTCTCAATACTAAGATGATGCTCGATACCCTCGACACTCTCGAAGAAGAACGCGACAAGGCACTTCTTCGAATTCAGAACTATCAACAGCAAGCCGCTAAATATTACAACAAGAAGGTGAAGCCACGCCACTTTGACG
>NC_025698.1:22001638-22052422 GCF_000633955.1 Camelina sativa | reverse complement strand
AAGTTTCAACCTATCAAAACACACGAGCTCTCTCGAACGAGTCCGTCTTTGCGAGATGTCCAGCTCTTACATCGACCCTCTGGCCAAGGGAACGATTTAAAACGCGTTCCTCATGGATGCAGCGGTGAAATAATCTGCATAAATAAGCCAACCCAGATCACATTCAGCTAGCAGGCGGTTAAGTGTGTATAAGCCAAGTTCTTACTTGCATTCTCTTGCCGACCTCGTGGCACACACATGGTAAGCCGGACACCAGAGCCGCACCTAAAAGGTACGACGAGCTCATCTCGACTACCACCCTAAACATTTGGTATTCGATACACGTAATAGGATAAGCCAGGAGACGTCTTGCACTATAAAGTACAACTCGATACCAAAGATAGGAAAAACACAAAAACATTCTTATTCCATAAACATTCTTATTCCAGAAAAACACAAGGACAAGGCAACGAAAGCCAAATATGAAAGGCCACATTCGGCACAAAAGAAAAAAAACTAACAAAACAAACAAGTCTCAAAGTGCAAACTTAGTCTTCAAATCCCAGATCGGCATCGGAGGGTTTATCAAACTCAAGCTCGCCGATCTTCACGTGCCATACCTGGCACTCCCTCCGCAGACTTTCGAGCGTGTCCATCGGAACATTCGCACCCCTAGCAACCATCTCCTCGAGATACGAGCGAATCCCCTCAGCACGGTTGCTTTCAACGAAGAAATGGTCCGTGCACTCTAACTGTAACGACGCAATATATCAACCCGAGTCCGGCATGCGTCAAGCTCGGGCCAACCTTCGAAGGGCCTGCTCCCAATAGGCTCTAGATCGTCCGCTTCAAGGACGGGAATCTCCACCTCAGCCAATGACGCCTCACGACGAGAGCGCTCCTCTAACAAACGATCCCATCTCCATTTCGGGACCAAAAATCCCTCGTCGATCATAGTTTCAAGATATCCGATAATTCCGTCAACATGATGAAACCATAAATGACGCTCGAACTTTCGACGCGTAGCGAGAATGTAAGCTCTCAACCTCTGGATTCGAGCGCGATAAAACTCCATATCGGAACGAACTACGTCATCGGACCTCACAGAGAGCCGCTCTCGCGCCCTCCTCAGCCATGTCGACCTCGTTGTCACAGGCATATGACCGATCTCAACTACTCTAAAATCAAAAGGAGAGGTTTATCTTTAAAACAAGAAAGGAGGATGATGAGAAATGAGCAACTTGAAGACTAATTTACATAACAAATAGTACAATTTTCGAGGCAAAGCAATCAATACCGCAATTCTCGAAAAACACATCCATAGAATGATGAACACATATCATAAAATCAGAAGACAACACATAAAGCAAGTCCAATCATAATGCAAAGGTTCATAAAGAAAATACACCGCCTAAACGGCTCAACATCCGCTACAAAACGGGAATAGGTTCTAATAGAACAACAAGACAAAAGCAAGTCATTGCTCGGCAGCAACCTGAGCGTCCGATCACGGGAACCTCCGCCGCCTGAAGATTCGTAGGAACGATCGCAGTCTCTGGAAGAGCCTTGAGGTCGCTGTCCAAAACGTCGGCGATATCGAAACCAAGAACCTTGTCCTCCCACATCTTCGCATCAGCCTCCAAGCCGAGCAAAGTCTTCGACGGAATGACCGTACCACTCCTCACCAGCTCCTTAAGACAATCATAGGTGCCGGTCACCTGGCTCAAAGTCAGAAGAGACTCCTGCGCCGCTCTGTTGTCAATAATATGCTTCCTCATCCTCTCGATACGAGACCTGTAGCCAGCAACCTCGACATCGATGTCATGCCACTCCGCTTGCAGCTGCTGCAACTGTGCCTTCTGAAATGCGTGATCGACCTCGAACTGCTCGAGACGAGAGCGGGAAGCATCAAGAGAAGCCTTAAGATCGTCCACCTGCTTCCTGAAACCGGCAGTTTGCTTCGTAAGAACGGCAGAAACCCCCCGCTCTTTTTCAAGATCCTGACGAAGCTCCTCAGCCGATCTCCTCGATGGTTCAGAAGTACGAGAATCGGCAAGTTGCTTCTCCAGCTCGGCAATGTGATGCTCGTACGAGACGACCATGCGATTCACACCACCACCATCCTGAAATGCAAGAAATAAAGAATCAAGATAATAATTGGGAAAATTCAATCAAGAACATAAAGACAAATGCCAACCTGGAAGTGTTTCCGAGCCCACGACCGATACAGCTCGGGATCATAGAGAGAACCCACAGAGGGGAGCGGGTTGAAGGAGCCGCGAACCTTGCTAGCGAGCTCACCACAAGCAGCAGCGTTGTTGATGAACAACTCATCCTTCGTCTTGTAAGAAAAGGAGAACGAATCATCAATCTCAGTGGTGTCGCGCGGTATGCCATCCCTCCTAGATCTCTTGGACGACTCGGGCTCGGGAACAACCACCTCACCATGAGAAGCTCTCTTCCTCGATGGAGTAGGACGCCCAGAATCAGCGACAACGATCGCTAGGGTATCAGAAGCCTCGCCACAACGACTTCAGTGTCGGCAGCGCGCGAAGAAGACCCAGTATCAACGGCTTTCTTGAACTGATCGGCATATCGAGGAAGACGAGTGTTAACTTTTCCCATCCCTAAGCGCGGTAGACCTAAAAAGGAAAACAAAAGTGTGACGACCCAATAACCACCAAGGAAAGCAACAATCGATACAACAAAATAAGCAGGAAACTCACGAGATCTCTGAGTAATCGAAGGCCAATGGAGCGCCCCTAGTGTTCGGATCTGTCTGAGATTATCAAAAAAACCTGGAGGATGAGCGCGCAAACGGACGACAAGCTCTGCAAACACCAACAAAAACAAGGAAAGGGTCAGAAACCAGTCAAATGGCAATCAAACAAGTATGAGTGAGAAACTATGAAGCTACCGGGAAACAGATTCCACTCAGTAGCACAAAACACATCGACATCGTCAAACGAAATCTCGTCCCGCTTGACAAAGAAACTATAACGTTGCCAACGACGAATCTTTTTCTCAGCCCCGACGATTATCTGATGACCCGATTTAGCACTGGTGTAGAAGTATCCCGGACTACATCTAACTTTTGTGAACTTGGTGGCTTCCTCCAGAAAATGCACATCAACCTCTATACCACAGTTGGTACCAAGTATCGCCAAACCGACCGCATTACGGATACCTTCCACAGAAAGCTGAGAAATGGCAATCCTACGCCTCGCACAATAACGTATCAAAAATTCTGGCAAAGGGAACCAAAGACCGCATTCAGTAAAATAATGCTCAAAAAGCGTAATGAAACCTGTCGGAGGCGTCCAAGGACGTTCGTGAGACTCAGGAACCCGGAAAACCAATCCCTCGGACATCCTACACCACCGCGCCATCTCAGCAATACTATCCGATGTGCACAACGAAGGACCGTGATCGGCCGGACCGGCTGAAAGACTGGCACCAATCGACGCAGCACTAAGACCCAAAACAGTCGAACGAGGACCAGTATCCTCGGCCAGGACAACGTCCATAGGACTCCCACCAGNGATTCCACTCAGTAGCACAAAACACATCGACATCGTCAAACGAAATCTCGTCCCGCTTGACAAAGAAACTATAACGTTGCCAACGACGAATCTTTTTCTCAGCCCCGACGATTATCTGATGACCCGATTTAGCACTGGTGTAGAAGTATCCCGGACTACATCTAACTTTTGTGAACTTGGTGGCTTCCTCCAGAAAATGCACATCAACCTCTATACCACAGTTGGTACCAAGTATCGCCAAACCGACCGCATTACGGATACCTTCCACAGAAAGCTGAGAAATGGCAATCCTACGCCTCGCACAATAACGTATCAAAAATTCTGGCAAAGGGAACCAAAGACCGCATTCAGTAAAATAATGCTCAAAAAGCGTAATGAAACCTGTCGGAGGCGTCCAAGGACGTTCGTGAGACTCAGGAACCCGGAAAACCAATCCCTCGGACATCCTACACCACCGCGCCATCTCAGCAATACTATCCGATGTGCACAACGAAGGACCGTGATCGGCCGGACCGGCTGAAAGACTGGCACCAATCGACGCAGCACTAAGACCCAAAACAGTCGAACGAGGACCAGTATCCTCGGCCAGGACAACGTCCATAGGACTCCCACCAGAACCACTGTCGCTATCTTCGCTGAACTCGAGAATATCAGCAAAATTGTAGTCGTTGGCCAAACTATCAAAATCTCCACACTCTGCTCCAATGTCGACACCAACGTCATCGAAAACGTGTTTATAAGCCCCATATTCTTTGCAGAAAGCGCGTTGGATTCCCGCAAGGGTCTTACCACGCGCGTGCGTTGGAACTCGGAAGCTCGTCGAAGGACGATCATCTTTTCTGCAAGACATGCCGACCTCGCGACCTCCCATCATAAGATCGGGATCGCCATCATCAGAGTCGGCATCGTTCACTCGACAACCATTACCAAAACCATCAAGTCGACCTCCGGGGGCACCTACGCCGACCTCAACACGACTAGAATCAATATTGTCGATCTCACCGTCGGCATCTCTATGCAAACCTCTCGATTCCAGCCAAGACCGGCCGACCTCAACTCGGCTATCCGATTTCCGATAGCTCAACTTTCTTCGCCGATCTCCACTGCTCCGCCGATCTGCACTGCTCCGCCGATCTCCACTGCTCCGCCGATCTCCACTGCTCGTGCCGAGCTCAGAACCAACCGGCCGATCTTCCATCTCAAGTGCTCCGCCGATCTCACGATGACCAACTGCACTCTCAATCCCACGAACGCAAATTCTCGGTCGAGTTGCCAACCAAGCTCGCTGCCGAGCTCGTCACGACCACTCATCCCTCCGAGCTCGTCACTTCCGCTCGACCCTCCGAGCTCGACATCTCTACTCGGCCCATCTCGATTTCCCCCGATCTCAAAACCCAACTCTTCCCGCCGATCTCCTTTTTCGTCATCGGAACAAATCAGAATCGTGCCGACCTTGCTAGACTCGCGACCGGTGGATCCCGTCGCCCAATTATGCGATCCGCCGAGCTCATCCTCGACCGGCCGATCTGGGCGATTCGTAGCAGGCCCTAGACAATCGCCAACGGCATACTCTTGCCGATCTGAGTAACCCGGCGGAATTGAGCCGACCATCGGCGGAATTGAGCCGACCGTCGGCAACCTCAATCGCGGCGGCATTAAGCCGATCTTTTGTTCGGCGGTGGCAGCTAGGGTTCTAAATGCACAACCCAACTAAAGAGAGAAAACTAGAGAGAGAAAGAAGCAAAAAAAAATAAAAGTAAAAGACTAGAGAGAGAAATTACCTTCTTTATGAAGTGGAGGAAGTGAAGAAAAAGGGAGAAGAGGAAGGGCAAATAAATAAGTAAATAAAACGGAAATTTTACTGCAATATCCGTCACCTCGATATGCGATCTCCCCTTTTTCGGGAAATTCATCAAATACCGCGCTTAGAGTAAAGACCGCTGGATATCCACGGTATCTCTCGAAGAACGAGTCTGGTGACTACAGAAGAATCGTTGTAGCAATTTTGTAGAAGCGACCCGAGACAATAGGTGCCGAGCAGGCATATTACGGACAATTTAAGTACGCCCGCCGATCGCAGAAGGACTGCCACTCTCCGGACTAAGGGGGGACTATTGTTGGATATGGGCTACGCCCAATATGCCACTCGGCCCAACAAGATTCATTAATTATATTCTCAGCCCGACAAGATTGGGAGCAAGTCACTAATTCCCGCAAAAGGGCAATCTCGGGAATTCACGACGGAAACCCTAGACATCCCTAGGTCAACAGTCCCTTTTAAAAGGAGAAAGCATTTATTGGGATCATCATCCTGACCCGCGGACAATACCTACAGAGCAATACTTTGCATCGAAAACTGCTATTGTCTTTCGTATAATTCGTTCTTGTTTTCAGTTCGTCACTTGAAGCTTGCTAGTTCGTTTGTGAACTAACAAGCTCTAACCCGACTTGTTTTAAGTGACGATCTCACATTTTTCCCGATTAATAAAAGAACTTGCTTGCTCTTTCCCACAAAATCTTTATTTGTTTAAACTATGTAATCCCCGGTACAAACAACATGGTCATGTAAGACATGATTAACAGTTTATCTTAAAACTTGCATGTACACTAAACACAATTCATAATATAACCGTACTAAACCGTACTAAAAAATAGTTGATAGACAAACTTAAAGAAAATGATTACGACTGGAATCAATATACTAGTTTTGATAAACACAAAAAAATCAGTATATAGTCTAACAATTAACTAATTATATTTTAAATTTATTTATTTATAAATTTCATTGAAAAATTATATGCAGATCATAGAACTGAAAAAAAAAAAAAATACAGTTAAGTTTCTACTACTATTTAAGTGTTAAAAATAACATCACATGGTTTTTTCTATGCACCCATACAAGAAAAACCTAAAAACAAATTAAATCTTAGTTATTAACTGTCAATATAAAACCGGGCGTACTCCCGCGAGCTCCTAGTTATTATAATAATGGTTAGAAATCAATAAAAATGAGATTCATAATCTATGATGCTGAGTGCAAAGTGTCACTAAAGAGCATTAATAACAATCGTATATTGATTACCAGCCTTGCCTTAAGGAGCTTATCACTTTTGAAGCTAAACAAGATCATACATGACGATAAAATGTTGTGCCTTCCTAATTTAGTCCATTGAGATTTGGATTCATGTAACGCTTTTGGATTTTATTTCATTGGTTTCAGAGTTAAGGAAAAATGGTCTGTTTTCTAAATTGGCTTTGGTGGGCCGGTCTAGTTTCTTCGTATTATATATATTTCTAGTGAAAAACTCAACTTCTTTATTCATGGCAGAAATAATTACAAGCGCTTTCAAACTTCATAATTCACGTATGCGAGATAAGAACCTTCTTACAGTTTGTAAGAATTGCAAGGATGGCGACAAATACTACTAGAGTCCTGTTCCTTTGGTGAACTAGACAAAATATCTGGACGCAACATTTAGATGATGTTCGTTTGTGTTATTGGTTCATGTATTCATAAATTGTATTTCGATTCAATTATGTTTGTTTTGTAATTTGATATCTGTATCTGGATACAATATATGTAAAATACTAAAAAGCCCTTTATTTTATGTTGAATATGTTTTAGTGGTTTAAATTTACTTATGTTTTTTTGCTCATTTTCATATATATTAAATAAATATTTTAAAATGAGATTTTGTGTTTTTGGTAGAAAAATAAAATTTTGCAGTTTTGGCGGGAAAACAAGATTTTGCGAGTTTGGCGAGAAAATAAAATTTTGCATTTTTTTGCCGAAAAACGTAATTTTGCGGTTTTGACGGAAAAATAGATTTTGTGGTTTTGGCAAAAAAACGAGATTTTGCGACTTTGGCAGAAAAACGAGATTTTGGCGGGAAAACATAATTTTGCGGTTTTGACGGAAAAAAAGATTTTGCGGTTTTGATGGAAAAAAAAGATTTTGCGGTTTTGGCGGGAAAACGAGATTTTGCGGTTTTAGCGGAAAAACGAGATTTCGCGAGTTTGGCGGGAAACATAACTTTGCGGTTTTGACGGGAAAACATAATTTTGCATTTTTGGCGGGAAAACGTAATTTGCGGTTTTGACGGGAAAACGTAATTTTTCGGTTTTGGCGGGAAAACGAGTTTTCATGTTTTTGTGTTTTTGGGTAGGAAAACAAGATTTTGCGGGTTGACGGGAAAAACGAAATTTTGCGGATTTGGCGGGAAAACGAGATTTTGCGGTTTTAGAGAAAAATGAGATTTTGCAGGTTGGTGGGTGAAGAATTGGAATTTTAGAGTTTTATGTATATTAGAATTGAGAAAAAATATTTTGTAATTATTTAATTAAAATAGGGGTATTTTTAACTTTTACAAATTATGGATGAGTTTACCTCATCCAAACTCTCTAAAAAATCTCATCCAGAAATTCAGTTTTTTTGGATGAGTTTTTAAAATGTATCCAGATATTGTATCTAGATGAGTTCCTAATTATTACTAAACGAACAATAATAAACATTTGCATCCAGATATTGCATCTCGTTAACATGACCTAGGTAAACAATCTCATTGGGGAGAATGGTACAAATCCATATTATCACAATCGAAACTAAATAAAATGCTAAACATTTCAAGTTCAGAGGCACATATCGAATGCAAGTGAAAGTAACAAAAGCCATACATAACCTGCAAATGAACAAGACAAAAGTTCTTAGAGAGGTGAATTCTGTTTATGGAACATAATTGTTAAGATTCGTTGGATGCAAACCAGAAATGTTGAGTATTGTCATATAGAGATGATGAGCTTTTATAACATATCCAAATTAGTGGAAAAATCCAACCGACGAACAAAAATTCAAGCATGTTCTTCAAAAGGCCATTATTTCCTCGTCGATTCTGCAAGCCGTTAAAGCTATTACTTTTAATGATTCACAAAAAAATGTCAATTGGACATGTTTCAGACAAATTATGAAAATATATATAATATATAAATTCACTAAAAACATGTTCTCATGCTAATTAATAAACAGGACTGAAAATATAAAACAAATTTTTTAATGAAAAAATTAACATCTATAAAATGTACTCTTTGTGAAACTGGATGGAGATGGCTTCTAATGCGTGAGAAAAAAAAGAGAGAAAATAAATACAGTATATACCTTGGGCAGAGACGATTTACAATTTGATGAAGGAGAATAGCAACACAGCCACATGTGTAACCGATGATCCATACAAGCAATGATGTTTCTGGATGTTCATCTTTTGCGTGAGTCATGACAAATATTGCTGCAACAACTTGGACCAAGTTGAGAACTAGCTCGATAAACCAAACACTTGATTCTGTGCATGAGTTACACCGTTCAACATTCTCAGCCTCATGTGGTGATAATGAAGAATCGTCACTGACTGTAATGCCAATGTTGTGCTCATCATCAATTTTTGTGTCCTCTTTCTTGGTCAGCAAAGGGCCCTCCATTGATAACTTTTTTTTGTTTTGTTTCGTCTATATCTCGTGGTCGATCCAATAAAATTTACAGCTAAATCTGCATTGACGCAGCTATATAGACCTTAGCCTTCAGTACTAAATCATTATTTTAAGACTAACGATACACCAGGACCATTTCTACGTAGATGATAGTTGTTATATGTAATAATTATTAAATTATATGGTACTAGTTAAATCTCATTCACAATGACACAAACCATTGACTTTTTAATTCTTCAGTGTTTATTATTATTTTAAGACCAATTTAAGTAATTGATACTAGTTGTTTATAGGTAGTAATTGATATGTTGTCGCTTCAAATGTTCACCCAGATCTGCTTAGACACACAAGTCATACATGGACCTTTATTTGAAGACCAACTCTAGATCGACGCATTTCTTTGGAAGTAAAGTATTATTATAAGACCAAGTCATAATTAAAAACAATTTCAAGTAAAATTGTCGGATATTTGTAATACTTAACCAGCTGCGAATGGCCATCATTTTCTAACTTATTGGATGACTTTAGAGTTTAGATTTCTCAAGTAGTCGTTTCCATCTTTCTCCCTTTCTCAAATTGCCGTGCGTCCAATTCAAAGATGGATTACTTCGCTCGAGCTTTGCGTTCTTTAAATAAAATTTATTTTGTAAACTTTTTTTCTTTTATTTAGACAACCAACTTTGGAATTTCTCTTTTAATTAATATTTGATTGATAAAAAAGAAAAAAAAAAGTGAACCAGCTGAACAATGATGAGCTAAATAAAAATAACACTACAAAAGTATGTTTAGTCTCAATTTAGCGACCAAATACGAACTCTTTTGCGATTGAACATGTTTCGTCGCAAAACAGATGCACTTTGTGACTATTTTGCAACAACGTTTTTAAGTATCGTTTAGTAGCAAAGTCGTCGCGACATGTCGGTAAAAATTGTTGAGAATGTGAAAGTTAGATGTACTGAACTTTTGAAAATCCTTTAAAAACAGTCGCAAAAGCGTTGCAACATGTCGGCAAAAAAACATGGAAAATGAGTAAGTCAAGTGTACTGAACTTGTGTGACCACTTCTGAAATGGTCGCAAAAGCGTCGCAAATTTTCTTCTATATATATGACACCACTTCTTCCTTCATTTGTATCCCACACCAAAGGAAAGAAAAGTGAGAGGAATGAAAAAAGACTGAATAAAAGAAAAACAATGTGGAACAACCCATTACGACCATGGATGTATAATCGAATCGATCCATTCACTAATCATATTTCAACGGATTATTCGGCGGGTGTGGAAGTGATACGCCCAAAATTCAAGGATCACTCGGCCGAATTGGAAATGATAGAAACTCGCCAAGGTGCAAGGTGCAACGAAGAAGATTTAATGGATTGAAGGGTCGCACAACAGTTGCGGAAGGCTGCTGATATTCCCAACTCCAATCGCTGCTAGATATGACACACTAGTCCAGCAAGAGGAGGTTGTTGCTTGGATATTACACACCAAGAAACAAGAAAGTGTTCTATACAAAGAACAAAGAGATAGACTCATATGAAAAGGAAAAGAAAAATTGATTGATTATTCTCAAATGAGATTACATGCGCTTATATAGAGATAAGAAATTTGGTAACAAGGCCAAGTATTAATTGTTCTTGAAACTAAAAGAAAATAAATATAGATAGTTGAATGAAGACCCAACTCTTGAAGTTTTCCTTCCCAATGTTTCCTTCCCAAGGTGAGTTGAACTCCATTTTCGTCATCCCTCTTTGACCACAAAATAAAGTGATTATTTTGAGCTTTCTTGGACTTGAATTAGGCTCAAAGTAGGCTGGACTTGATAGGTATCATCCCCATATAGATTTTCCCATGCTCTCTTTGGCCATAATCTCTTGATTAAGCCCATGAAGTGCATTCCTTAGCTTCCTAGCTTTTGCTATAGTCATTGGTTCTTCAGGTACAAACAATGGTTCCTTAGCTACAAGCTCCTTTGATTCAAGCTTAGCTACATATTCCTCAGGTTCAAGCTCAGCTATAAGCTCATTCTCATTAGATCCATCCATGATCACATCATCCCCCCTCTTGAAAAGCATTTGACCTCAAATCTGGATCATCTGCCACAAAAGGAACTAAATCAGAAATATTAGAGCTTGAACTCACATTGTACTTACCTTGAAGATCAAGTTGGTAGGCATTGTCATTCATCTTTTTTTTGATCTCAAAGGGTCTATCAATTCTAGGCATGAGTTTTGATTTCCTTTCAGCTGGAAACCGTTCTTTTCTCAAGTGAATCCACACTTGGTCTCCGGGTTTGAATACCATCTTGCGCTTTCCTTTGTTAGCTTCTTTTGCATATTGCTTTGTCTTCTCGTCAATGTTTATTCTAGCTTTCTCATGGATATGTTTGTCAAGGTAAGCTTTCTTTTTCCCATCCAAGCTAGCTCTTTCACTCAAAGGTAGAGAGGTTAGATCCAATGGAGATAAAGGATTAAAGCCATAAATGATTTGGAACGGAGAAAACTTAGTTGAAGAATATACTGATTGATTGTATGCAAACTCAACATGTGGTAAACAATCTCCCCAAGTTTTAATGTTCTTTTTGTTCAAAGAGAGTAGTCAAAGTTCTATTAACTACTTCAGTTTGTCCATCAATTTGCGGATGACAAGTAGCGGAGAATAGCAACTTAGTCCCTAATTTAGACCAAAGTGTTTCCAGAAGTAACTCAAAAACATTATATCCCTATCAGATGCAATTGACCTAGTCACTCCATGCAAATGAACAATTTCCTTGAAGAACAACTCAACAACATACAAAGAATTATCAGTTTTTGAAATGCGCCATTTTTGAAAATCGATCAATGACCACAAAAACTGAATCTTTACCAGTCATAGTTCTAGGCAAACCAAGCATAGAATCCATAGAAATATCATGTCAAGGCTGAGTAGGAGTAGGATGTCGATACTTTACCGTGATGTTGTTGATGGCAGGACAATCTACACACATGCGCCAAGAGCCATCCTTCTTAGGCATAAGGAGAACATGTACAACACATGGGCTTAGGCTCTCCCTGATGTAACCTTTTTCAAGAAGCTCTCCAATATGCTTTTGAAGTTCCTTTGTTTCCAACGGATTGGTTCGATAAGCCGGCCGGTTTGGAAGTGGTGCATCTAGAACGAAGTCAATTTGGTGTTCTATACCTCTTATTGGTGGCAAACCGTTAGGGTTCTCTTCTGGAAAGATATCTGAGAATTCATGCAAAGCATCTATCAAATCACTCGGAAGATCTGGTGCAAGGTCAGAAAATCCCATTAGTGTTTCTTTATACACAAGCAAAAGCAATGGTTGTTGAGAGTACAAAGATTTCCTTACTTGACTCTCTTTGACAAAGAAGTTAGAGTTCTTAGGACATATCTCAGGTTTTGCTCGTTTAATTTCTTTGTCCCGACTTTTCTTCAACTGGACCTGGTCTTGATGGACCTCCAACGAAGTTAAAGGAACCAGACTGAACTTCTTTCCTTTATGCTCAAAGGAATGTCGGTTGGTGTAGCCATCATGTATCGCCCTCATGTCAAACTGCCAAGGTCGTCCTAGAAGGATATGGCTTGCATCCATGGGAAGGACATTGCACAAGATCTCGTCTTCATATCAGCCGATGGTAAGAGGAACCGTGACTTGCTCCCTAACGTACTGTTCGCTTGTTTCATTCAACCATTCCAGTTTAAAGGGCCGCAGATGAGGTCTGGTCTCAAGTCCAAGCTTCCTAACAAGAGTATCACTAGCAACGTTAGTACAACTTCCACCATCGATGATCAAAGAACAAACTTTATCTTGAACTAAACATCAAGAGTGAAAGAGATTCTCCCTTTGTTCTCGGTCATTGGACTTAGGCTGAACACTCAATGATCTCCTAGTGACCAGAAGTGTCCCTTGAGTTGGATATTCAAGCTTTTCTTCCTCTTCGTCAAATATTGGACCGAGATTATCCTCTTTTTCTTTATCGTCCTCGGACTCCACTTCAGCGTTTTCTAGGAGGATCATTACCTTTTGATTCGGACATTTGTTGGCATAATGTCCACGTCCTTGACATTTGAAACACCGAATATCCCTTGCCCGATTGTTGGTCTCAGCTGGCTTTCCTTTATCAAGACGAGCATGATCATTAGTCTTAAAAACTGAATTTGATGGGGTTGGAGACTTATGTTTATCTTGATAACTTGGTTTTGGAGCAAATGAAGGTTTAGAGAAACCACTCCTCTTGGTTTGTTGTTTGATTAGAATCGCCTTGTGCAACATTTCCTCCAAGCTTTCATATTCTTGAAGCTCCATTCTGTCCTGAATGTTCCGGTTGAGGCCTGCAAAGAATCTGGTCATGGTAGCTTCTAAGGTTTCATCTACATCCGCCTTGATCATTAAGCTTTCCATTTCCTGGAAATAGTCCTCCATAGTTTTGGTTCCTTGAAACAACCGTCTGAGTTTTTGGTGGAGATCTCTGTGGTAATGAACCGACACAAACCGTTTCCTCATCAATGTAGTTAGCTCATCCCATGAAGCTATTGGTCTTCCACATGTCCTTCTCCTGTGAGTCATAACTTGATCATACCAGTTAATAGCATAGCTTATAAACTCAGTTGCTGCTAACCTAACCTTCTTGAGTTCAGAATTTTTTTGACAATTGAACATTAACTCCATTTTCCTTTCCCATTCTAGTTAAACATCCGAATCGTTTTTACCTTCTAAGGTTGGAATTTTAAGTTTTAAACCACCTAAACTGTCATTTCTTGTACCAAAAGGATTAACATCATCTTGATCATGTCTTCTATGACTTCGTCTAGGTCGGTTGATGGATCGATCATCTTCTTCATGGAACTCCTCTTCTTCAATTTCCTCCTCGGGCCGGTAAGTTGTCCTTGAACGTTCTCTCCTGGCTGCGGGTCTAGAATGGGTTTGTTGGCTATTCTGAATCTCGTCGAGCCTCTGGTGTAGTTCTTCTAGACATGTATTCATAAGGTTAGTAATAGTGTCATTCAGTGCCCTCATTTTCAAGTTGGATAGCCCGACGATAGAATTTCCTGGCCGATCTCTTTCTCCATCACTTTCCATGGTTTCCTGTAAAACTTAACACCAAAAGTTAGCAGATAAAAAATCCTCACACACAAAAGTGTTTCTCTCATTTTTGGTAGGTCACTCAAGTGCTTTCTCCCTAAGTTCTAAGAGAACAAATCCAAGCAACCCAATGGAATTTCCAAGCAACCCAATGGAATTCCCAAGCAACAAGGGAAGAAGGAAGATAGAAAGACAAGAGGATTTTTGTGAAATCTGTTTTAACCACTCCAAAGCTGGATTTCACCTCAGCCAGCAGGATTGCTCTTCCACCACCTAGCCAAATGCAAATCTTTTTTTTTTTCTTTGTTTTTTTTTTTTTGAAATAGAGATTTTCTAGGTAAGAAGATGGCCCAGATTTAAGATAGAAAGAAGAAGAAGTATTTAGAAATGGAAGATGAGAAGATGAACAGACAAGTACCGGTTGAGTGGCTCTGATACCACTTGATACGCCCAAAATTCAAGGACACCTTAGCCGGATTAGAAATGATAGAAACTCGCCAAGGTGCAAGGTGATGCAAAGAGGGAGATTTAATGGATTGAGGGGTCGCACATCAGTTGCGGAAGGCTGCTGATATTCCCAACTTCCAATCGCTGCTAGATATGACACACTAGTCCAGCAAGAGGAGGTTGTTGCTTGGATATTACACACGAAGAAACAAGAAAGTGTTCTAGACAAAGAACAAAGAGATAGACTCATAAAATAAAAAGGAAAATTGATTGATTATTCTCAAATGAGATTACATGCGTTTATATAGGGATAAGAAACTTGGTAACAAGGCCAAGTATTAATTGTTCTTGAAACTAAAAGAAAATAAATATAGATAGTTGAATGAAGACTAAACTCTTGAAGTTTTCCTTTCCAAGGTGTCCTTCCCAAGGTGAGTTGAACTCCATTTTCGTCATCCCTCTTTAACCACAAAATAAAGTGATTATTTTGAGCTTTCTTGGACTTGAATTAGGTTCAAAGTGGGGTGGACTTGATAGGTATCATCCCCAATAGATTTTCTCATGCTCTCTTCGGCCATAATCTCTTGAGTAAGCCCATGAAGTGCATTCCTTAGCTTCCTAGCTTTTGCTCTAGTCATTGGTCCTTCAGGTACAAACAATGGTTCCTCAGCTACAAGCTCCTCTGATTCAAGCTCAGCTACATATTCTTCAGGTTCAAGCTCAGCTACAAGCTCATCCTCAGTAGCTCCATCCATGATCACATCATCGGGTTCATCGCTTTTGCCAGTAGCCATGCACAAAATAGCAGAGGTGGGTTTTACGGATCCTGTGTAGTATGTCAGAATTCGAAGTCTTTGAAAACTGTCTTAATTTTGAGTCGTTTTCTAAGTAGATGGTTTATGCCGAACTATTATGTATGGTATGAATATGGTGAAGATTATGATGTTGTTGGGGAGGAAACTAGAAGTCATTATGCTAATAATACGGATTATGCTAGTGCTAGCGAACCAATAGGATTTGATGGGGAGAATGTATATGCTGGGACGGTGAATTATGCATTTCATGGTTTTGTACCATATAACGAATATTATGAACATGAAAGTGGAAATTATTATGGTCACGGAAAACTCACCCAAGAAGCAAAATGGTTTTATGATATGTTAGTTGCTGCAAACACTCCACTATATGATGGATGTCGGGAAGGACATTCGCAATTATTGTTGGCAGCTCGGTTCATGAACCATAATTTGGTTCTATGAGATGGCATGTTGAGCATGTTAAACTGTGATCATTAATTTGAACAGTTGAATACATAAATTTAATATTAATAATATATCTATAATAATTTCAAAAGTTATATATATATATATATATTTAATTTGAAATTTTAACTTTTATTTAAGAATTATAAAAAGTTAAAAAAATTAGTGCTAGTCAACTGTTACATTTTTGAAAAATAATAATTATAAACTAAATAAAATACATGCAACTCAAAAGAATTGAAGAGATTTTTTTAAACTCATAATATTTGAATTTTCTAGAAAAAAATATATTTAACATTAGCTAGTCAAATAATTGCCTTGTTACATAATATATTTTCTTAAACCAAAAAATATTTACAAACCCTGTAACTAAAATTAATAATTAAAAAATAGAATAGATCTAAATTTCTATCTCGTTCATTTTGGTCATTTATTTATTTAATATTGAACAATTTTCAACCAAAAAAATACTATTTTTAGCTAAGAGGTTAGAGATGTACATTCAATTCATTCAACTTGGAAGAAAAGTGCAGTCGTTATCAAATTATTTTTACTCTTTTACAATAAAACCGAAGCAATGACCTTTCAAATTATTTGGTGCCAATTATTATCTTTAACCAAACACCAGTTCTAAGTCAACAATTTTAATGTTTTATAATAACCAAATTATTTGGTGGTATAGTTGTTTGGGTGAGAATTGCACGTGTTGAACTACTCACCGGGACTAGGAACCCGAGTTTTCCCGCCTATCCCGGTCGAAGAAACGGCGACGGCTTTGATTATGCTATGGGGTTTGACTGTAGACTAATTTGAAAAACTTATAAAACCTATATGAAGTACATTTGGCAATCTATTTTTTTAGTTATACAATATTTAATTATAAAAAGTCTTTGAAAATAAAATCTAAATTTTATCTAATTTCCATAAATCTCTGTACCTAAGTCAAATATAAATTTATGATTCTCATTTCACTTTTATTTGATCTTATATTTAAATTATTTTGAATTATTGTATAATATATTTACATAATAAAATTTGTAATTTTTTTTGCATATGATTCAAATTTGTTCAAGCAGACATATATTATTCATTAAAAATATATAAAATATCTCACATCGCCTAGAAAAAATAGAGCAATGGTTGAATGTCATACTATAAAAGAAACCAAAATAATTCTGAATACGAATGAGCAGAGAACTTGATTTATCATTCATTTAAAATTTATAAATTTTAGTTGGTTTACTCTGGTTCTTTAATTTAAAGAATTTAAACTTTTAAAGGGTTAAAATATCACTAACTCAGTGCTACACGGATAAAATATTATTTCATAATTTTGTTAACAGTGTCAATATTAGAGTAATAAACATATCTAGTTAAGTTGATTAAATTACTATTATGTAAAAAATTAAATTGTCATGCGATATATTACGGATAAAGTCATAAAATTAACAATCAAAATACAATTATACAATCTTAAAGATAAACATAACCAACAAAATTAACAAAAAAATATAACATAAAATTTAAAATTTTTAATCAAAAATACACCTTTAATCAAAAACGTCGACACATTATTTTCCAGCCATAGAAGATGGAGGCTTCGGAGAACTAAGAAGAGCTTATTCCACCTTGGGGTTCGACTAACAAAGGTACTTATCTCATGCTTATGAGACTTGTGTGAACATGTACCGTTTTCTTTTTTTAAAAAAAAAAAAAAAAAAAAAAAAAAAAAAAAAGAGAGATAGCTAAGGGTTAATGAAGATATCCTTATATATAATATATATAAAGAGAGAAAAAAAAAGGAAAGGAAACGATTACAAGAATAAGAAAGTCTCATAACATAGTGAATCCCAAGGGAAGACGCGGATCACTAAATAGTAAATAGAGAAGATGGAGTCATTTACAGAGAACTTCGCAGAAAAAACTAAGCCTAGGGAACAAAAACAAAAAAAAAAAACAAAAAAGGAGAAGAAGGTGTTATACGAAGTATTAGTTGGAAACCGTGGATATCAACAGGTCTGTTCTCTCTTGCGGTTTTGCAACATATCTTGCATTCTCGCATCACCTGGTAAATCCTAAACACTATAACTCCACCAGCTAAACACAAAAAGGCCTCTTTCATACCAAGCACCGTTTACCTTGAATCACCCCTTCAAATGAGAAAGTTCAGGCACCTCTTAATGAGTGTAGGGAGTTAACTGACGTGAATACAGAGTTCTTTTGTAGGTTTTAGATGGATGGACAAGAGTTGAGAATGTCGTGAGCCTATAGTGAGAATGTTCTAAAGTGAATCTTTGTCTTAATGAATCCGCAGGTGTTTTGGAACATGTTCTCTGATCGTAGAAAGTTTCCGCGAATTTCAAACCACTCCACCGGACTTTTTTGTTTGCTTACAGACAAGCAAAATTTAAGTTTAGGGGAGTAGATAACATCGTATTTTCACCCATTTTCAGTATGTTTTTATTTTCACCAACTAATTTGAAAGGTCAATGGTGGTTGTTTGGGTGAACATTTGAAGCGACTATATATCGATTACTACATATAAACAAATATCACTTACTCAGAATTGGTCTTTGTATATCCTTGGTCTTAAAATAATAATAAGCACCAAAGAATTTAAAAAATGTCAATGCTTATTACATATAAACAACTATCATTTACGTAGAAATGGTCCTGGTGTATATCGTTGGTCTTATAATAATCATTTAGCACAAAATAATAGGTAAAGTCTATATAGCTTTAGATGTAAATTTTATTGGATCGACGACGAGATATAGACGAAACAAAAAAAAAAGTTATCAATGGAGGGCCCTTTGCTGACCGAGAGAGAGGACATCAAAATTGATGGCGATTCTTTATCAAATGATGAGCACAACATCGACATTACAGTCAATGAGGATTCTTCATCACAACCACATGAGGCTAAGAATGTTGAATGGTGTAACCCATGCACAGAATCAAGTGTTTGGTTTATCGAGCTTGTTATGAACTTGGTCCAAGTTGTTGCAGCCATTTTTGTCACGACTCAGGCAAAAGATGAACATCCAGAAACAGTGTTTCTTGTATGGATCATCGGTTACACTTGTGGCTGTGTTGCCATTCTCCTTATTGAACTTATAGTCTGTGTTTTCTCATGGTATACACATGTTTTTTTCTTCTTCTTATGTTTTCAGACATTAGACATAGAGATTAATAATGGTTTTAATGGTTTGCAGCGTCGATGAGGACACCACCGACTCTTTGAAGAATATTCTTAAATATTTCTTCGTGGTTTGGGTTGTGCTGCTCATTTGGATTTATTCTAGCTGTTTATCATCTCTATATGATAATACTCATACTCAACATTTCTGGTGCGTATCCAAGAAAGTTTATAAAAAATTTTTTTTTTTTAAATTCACGTCTCTAATTAATATTATGGGTATTCACAATTGTTCTTTTGCAGGTTATGTGTGGGTTTTGTTGCTTTCACTTGCATTCGGTATGTGCCAGATAAAGCAATATTTTCACTGATCTGGTTAACTTTCGTTGTGATAGTATGGATTTGCGCAGCTGTGCTAGGCACGACCCCTTTTATGTTTATTTACCAAATATTTCTTTTTCTTTTTAAAATAGTTTACTATATACTTTTTGTTGTCTTGCTTTTAATTCTTATGGTCGCTAAGGAGCTTCTTGAAAAATATTTGTGAATTCTAAATTTCTAAGAGTTGAAAACGCTTGTAGTCATTTTTGCAATGAATAAAGAAGTTTTGAGTTTTTAACTAAATATAGTGGAAACGTACGGTTTCAATTGATAAACAGGCGAAGTTCCTATAAGGGTGTTTCCTTCTTTCTTTTGCACAAACGATTATGTATAAAGCAAAATAGTTATTACAGAATCCTCAAGTTGAAAGACACATCCATAATATTCCGACCGATTGTTTCTCTTCGAAATGTTTTGGGAGTCCAATTGGCGGTTATCCCCTGTCAATTTCAAATGACATTTATTCGTCTCTCCTTTTCAAGGGGATAAACCGTCAACCGAAACCGCCATGGTCCTCTTATATAATGGCATCTTTCCCTCTGTCCCCCTTCTTTTCTCAAACATTCACTCTTGTTTCCCCTACGACTTGTCTGAAAATGAGTGATTACTTGCAAAAATATGTACAAGACCTCGATTTGGGTATAGATGAGCTTCCCGCAGTCCTTCCACCGGAATTTGTTTCATGGGCTGCATCAGTCAATCGATTCTCCATTGTTGTCACTCCGGTGAACCCAAGGAAGAAGAACCTTTGTGCTCTCATTCGTCAAATGCCGCGCGTTTGGGACTTCGCAGATGAATGTATGGATCGGCTTCTTGATGGAGAGAAAGTACAATTCCGTTTCCAAACTGAAGAATCGATGAACTTGGTACTCCAACGTGGACCATGGTCGTTCAATGATTGGATGCTATCTACGCACAGATGGTATCCAAACATTACAGAAGCAACAATGAAGATCATCCCTTTTTGGGTCAAAATCCAAGATATCCCTATTCTCTACTTGACGAATGCAATGGCTAGATGGGTTGGTAATAGATTGGGCTTTGTCACGGAAGTAAATTATGATGAAAATGTTAACCAAGTCGGGGCTGTTAGGGTCAGGATAGATTGGAACATCGACCCCCCATTACGATTCAAAAAAAAACATTCAGTTTATTGTGGGTGAAAACACAATTGTAAAGTTTCTTTTCGAGAAACTTAGGAACTTTTGTAAGAAATGTGGATCCTTAAAGCATGATGCAAAGAAGTCTCACTCTCTTTTGATGATCCGGAAAACTTTGAACCTGATGATCATGATGGTGATGAGAATGATGGCGATGTTCAGGATGGAAGAGATGATGTCTCCTCGACACCAACTCTCATGACAGTAAATCCTGTGACGCTTATTCCAGGATTACAGATGACTTCACTAGCTTCTGCAAAGGCACCTTCGAACAATGCACAGGCATCCCTGAAGGATCCCCTCTCCTGTTTATCCTCGTCGTCCTTGTCCAGCCTTTTTGAGGATACTGAATTAACTGCTGAACGCATGCGCTACTTACATGCTAAGTATGTGAACAAGACATATGAGGGTATGGCGAACAACTTTACTATGGAGAAGGGTAGCACCAATGCTTTAACAGACTTGGCTAGTATGAAACGCAAGAGGGTTCGTTTTGAGGGTGATTTCAAGAAGGCGAAAGCAGCGGAAGAGATGGCGGTCCTGTGCCATCTCTGTAAGAAAGGCAAACCAACCATCTCAGTGGGATCATTTTCTGTTACTAACGACATCGACGGAGGCGCGGGGGGCCCAGTACCCCCAGATCAAACATGAGAGTACTCTCGTGGAACTGTCAGGGCATAGGCTCGCCACTGACTAAATCTCGTCTAAATTGTTTATGTATATTAACTAAGTGTGATATTCTCTTTCTCTCTGAAACTTTAAACCAGTGTGATGTAATAGCTACACTTATGTGTGATTTAGGATTCTCAAACTTAACTACTGTACCCCCTCAAAGAAGGAGTGGTGGTCTAGTTGTGATGTGGAAAAGGCATGTCTCTCTCTCCTTGATTTCAAAGGATGAGAGACTCATTGACCTCTCTGTAACTCTTAATAATACTACTTTCTATTTGTCTTGTGTGTTTGGTCATCCCACTCAAAGTGAACGACATCACCTCTGGGATCGATTAAAATTACTCTCATTATCTAGACAAACTCCTTAGCTTCTCTTTGGGGACTTCAATGAGATAATTTCTAACCAGGAAAAACAGGGAGGCCCTCAACGAGATGAATGGAGCTTTGGAGATTTCAGGACAATGATCTCAGTTTGTGATTTAGTGGATGTGCGCTTCCGGGGAAATAAGTTCTCATGGGTAGGAGAACGATACACACACAGAGTCCAATGCTGCTTAGATAGAGCAATGACAAACTCCTCAGGTCGTGCAACCTATCCAAATATGGAACTTGAATTTCTTGACTTTGGCGGTTCTGACCACAAGCCAATTCTTCTACACTTTAACAATCAAAAAACGTACCGCCGTAGAACATTTCTGTTTGACAAAATATTGTGTGAAGTTCCAAGTTTTGATAAAGTTGTAAAGCAAGGTTGGTCTTTGGATAACGAGAGTCCAAATATCCTGATAAACCAAAGAATATCAAGTTGCAGAGCGGCTATGGCAAATTTAAAACACCAAGTAACTTTTAATGTTGAAACAAGGATAAAACATCTCAGTCAAAATTAAATATGGCGATGGAGAGCCAAGATAGATTACTAAGAAGGCAAATCCCCAACTTACAGAGTGAACTAACAAGGGCTTATGCGGATGAAGAAAGACATTTGAAACAAAAAAGTCAGAATGAGTGGATATTGGAAGGGGACCGTAACACAAGCTTCTTTCATGCTTCAGCTAAATCGAGGTATACTAAAAATTGGATCATATCTATTCTGGATGAGAATGGAAATATATTCCAAGGTGACCAGGACATAGGGTTGCACGCACAAGAGTTTTTTACAGGAATATATACTTCAACTGGACACCCTGTCACTCCGTTAGAATTTGCAGATTTTGTTCCAACTGTAATAACAGAGATAAATGATAGTTTAACAAGGGAGTTTACCAAACAAGAAATATACAATGCATTGTGCCTCATAGGTGATGATAGAGCACCTGGACCAGACGGTTTGACGGCTCGCTTCTATAAATAATGTTGGAACATAGTTGGAGTACATGTGGTACAAGAAGTGAAATTTTTTTTTCAAACATCTCTCATGAAAGCCAGCACTAACCATACTAACATTTGTATGATCCCTAAGATAGATGATCCGACTACACTTTCTGATTATCGACCAATTGCTCTGTGTAATGTGCTCTACAAGATTGTTTCAAAGTGCTTAGTTCAAAGATTGAAACCACATCTGAATGGAATTGTTTCTGAGGCTTAAGCTGCTTTTATCCTAGGCCGAATCATACAAGATAATGTTATGATTGCACACGAACTGATGCATTCTCTGAAGGTTCGAAAACGTGTTTCACAAACTTATATGGCCGTTAAAACGGACGTAAGAAAGGCATACGACAAGGTAGAGTGGAATTTTCTCGAAACAATACTCAAATTATTTTTGTGATCAGTGGATTACCTGGATAATTTCAGCTGTGACATCGGTTAACTATTCTGTCTTGATTAATGCGGTACCGCATGGGAACATCAGACATGAGCGTGGAATTAGACAGGGAGACCCCCTCTCACCATATCTGTTTATTTTATGCTCTAACATCTCAAATTATCTCATAGCATCTCGTGTAAAAGATTATGTTATCAGAGGCAACAAGATAGGCAATGGAGTTCCAAGTATTACACACCTACAGTTCGCTGATGATTCTCTATTTTTCTGCCAAGCAAATTGACGAAACTGCCAAGCACTAAAAGATGTTTTTGATATCTATGAATACTATTATGGTCAAAAGATATATACATCAAAGTCAATGATAACTTTCGGTTCTAGAGTTTATGGTACGACACAGGATAAACTGAAAATGATCTTAAATATACCAAACCATGGTGGAGGTGGTAAGTATTTAGGGCTTCCGAAACAATTTGGTCGTAAAAAAAAAAAAGAGATGTTCAGCTATATCATTGACCGTGTTAGAAATCGTACTTCACACTGGAGCACACGCACCTTATCGCCTGCATGGAAGGAAATAATGTTAAAATCAGTAGCCGTCTCAAAGCCAATATACACAATGTCATGCTTTAAATTACCAAAGGGCATCATATCAGACATTGAGACACTATTGATGAACTTTTGGTGGGAAAGAGATAAACACCATCGAAGTATCCCTTAGATAGCTTGGACCAAAATTCAGAAATCCAAGAAAGAGGGTGGATTGGGGTTCAGAGATCTTGAAAAGTTTAACGATGCCCTCCTAGCAAAACAAGCATGGAGACTCATCAAGTATCCTAACTCCTTATTTGCCAAAATAATGAAAGCAAGATACCACCGCGATGATAGAATTTTGGATGCTAAGGAATGCAAAAATCAATCTTACGGATGGGCATCACTACTAGCAGGAATAGATTTGATCAAAAAAGGCAAAAGATATCTAGTTGGGGATGGCAAAACAATACATTTTGGAGTTGATAATTTGCTTCTAGAGCATCCACCGAGACCAATCAACCTAATAGATCCTTAAAGTGACTACAAAATGAAGACTTATATTAAAAAACCAGGAAACATTTGCACTTGGGACTCACAACAGTTGGAAACAATTGCCACCCCGAAAGATAACACATCTATTAAAGAACTTTACATCTCACAAGTTGAAACAGAAGACTTTGTAATATGGCATTATACAATTTCAGGTGAATATACTGTCAAGTCGGGGTACTGGTTCCTCACACACAATCCTTTTGATCGAAATCTTTTCCCAAACATTCCTCATGGATCAGTAGCATTGAAAAATCAAATTTGGAAGCTGAACATCCTTCCAAAAATAAAACATTTTCTCTGGCGAGTTGTTTCGAAATCTTTGCCAACAACAACCAGATTACGAACTCGAGGCATGAACATAAGCGCAATCTGTCCAAGATGTAATCAAGCTGATGAAACAATTCTTCACGCTCTTTTTACCTGCCCTTTCGCTAAAATGGTTTGGAGAATGTCAAACACTCTCTCTTTGAATTTCCATCAATTAGATATTGATGCAAAGTCTTTAATTGCATCTTTGATTGATCTTTCTAATCAACACAACAACATCCAGAAAGCTTTATCTCCTTTTTGGTTGATTTGGCGAATTTGGAAAGCTAGAAACACTCTAATTTTTGATGGTTTTCGCGAGGGAGCCACGGTTACTATCTTAAACTCACTGGCTGAACCAAAAGAATGGATAAACACTTTTAATCTGACAGAAAGAAATTGCAGCTCCACTGTTAACTCTGAAACTACATTATGGTCACCACCTACCTTTCCTATATTTAAATGTAATTTTGATGCAGCTTACAATCCCAACAATCACCAAACTTCAGGATGGATATTGCGAAATCACTTGGGCGAAGCTATTGTTTGGGGAGCGACAAAAATATCTCTTTCTAATTCAGCTCTAGAGGCAGAGACAAAGGCATTGTTATTAACCATACAACTGCTCTGGGTCCGAGGATATGGCGCTAGGTCGATGGTCTTCAAAGGTGACTGTCAAAATCTGATAAACTTAGTCAATGGCCGTCTTCATAATGCTTCACTCCGAGATATACAGCTTTGGTTGTCGAAATTTCAACATGCTTATTGTACTTTCACAAATAGGAAAAATAATGTAGCTGCCCATTCTCTTACAAAACTAGGATGTCAAAATTTGAATTATTATGTGGAGTCTGTAATAAAGCCAAATTGGCTAGCTGAGTCTCTTTGTATTAACTCTGGTTAACTCAATATAATTTTCTTTGCGTGAAAAAAAAATTGTAACATTTTTTTTTGCGAAAGGTAAAAAGATTTATATTTTGTCAAACTTTGCAAACAAGTGATGTGATAATATATTCATTTTATATTAACTTGGTCCCTAATTTTTAGTTTTTGAGATAAAAGTCATAGCAAAGGGAATTGCTTATGTGGCACAACGCACAACTCAATTCACCAATCACAGTATTTCAGTATAAGTACAATAATCACAAAAACAAAAAAAAAATTGGAGAAAATCCAAAAATTGAATTTGTGTGGAGAACGAAGCTCTTCGTAGACTCCAGAGACAGAGAGTGAATTTGTGGCTACGCTATTGAAGGCTCAAAGAGGATGTTCTAGGACTTCATGTCACACATAAGTGAATTGACTAACTCACATAACCAATCAAAGCATGCAATCCCAACATCAATAACAGAAACCTAGTGAACCCTAACCTAGAATCGTGGGCTGTGATGCCAAACTAAAACGACCCGACTCGTTTAAAAAAATAATAATAATAATAATAAATAAATAATCTAAACTAGTGATCCAATACCCACTAGCCACCTAACCACAACCAAACCATACAGTGGAAAATAAACAACAGATACCAATATCAATAAACCAATAAAATAACCAATTGTCCAATAACCAATATTAAACCATAATAATTAAAACTATAATCCAAACAACATGAATCAAAGAACCAGCAATCCTAATCAACATTCTAGGACTCAACTCCAGCAACCTAATAGAAGCTAGACAACAACCAATCGAGTCACTAGAACATCCTTCTCTTCATTGCCTTCATTCCACGATCACACTTTGCCTTTACCTGCACCACAAACACAAATTGAGATGCATGAGTATTTGATAAACACTTAGTGAGGCAATCCTCCCATCTATCGGGCTATACACAAGCAACTGATATACCAATGTCAAAACAATCAATAAAAAAGACATACAAACCAGGAAACAAGTATCGTCTTAACTGGAAGGGAGGTGTCGACCGACACCAACCAAGTGTCGACCGACACTGGCTACTGGTGTCGACCGACACTACCCCACAGTGTCGATCGATGCTGATCCATGGTGTCGACCGACACCCTCCTGGTGTCGATCAACACTGACTCTGTAGACGCGATCCGCACGAAGTTGTAACATCCGGGAACCAAAAAGTGGAATTTGGGGATGGGTGTCGATCGACACCAGCTTTTCTGGTTCAAACAGATTGTTTTAATTCGCGGTTTTGGGTTGGTTTGGGTTAATTTGTTTGTCTAAACCGAGTATATAAGGGGAGAGGCGACCCAGGTCGAGGGTTTTAGTGTTTCTCTTGGCCGTTTAGTGAGAAAAAGAGAGAAAAAGGAGAGAAAAAGTTTGTGAGTGTTCTTGAGAGATTTTGGCTTGTTTTTGGTGAGATCTGTTGCTGTGGAAGGGAGTGTGGTTGCTGGGAACGAAGGGGAAGCTTCTTGTGGTGTTGTTTCCACCGTTTCTCAATCAAATCTTCCTGCAGAAGAGGTGAGTGCTTGACCATGGCTGATCTAAGCCTGAGATCTCTTATGTTTTGCTTGTTTGGTGTTGTTTTGGTGTTTTTCTTGCTTGTGGTGGTTGTACTATGGTTCTTATAGGTTCCTGAAGCTTTTGGGTGAGTTTGGGACGAATTGGAGATGATTGGAAACGGAGATTCGACGATCGGTTTCGAGCAGAACGTGTCTATGGGGTCGGTGTCGATCGACACCAAGTGGGTGTCGGTCGACACCATTCTGGGGCTGGTGTCGGTCGACACCAACTTGTGTGTTGCGGTTTTTCCTGGTTTGTTGTGTTATTTGTTGTTTGTTAAACATTGGAATCTCAGTTGCTTGTGTGTATAGCCTAGTAGATGGGAGGATTGCCTCACTAAGTATTTGTGATAATACTTACGCATCTCAATTATTGTTTGTGGTGTGCAGGTATGTGACGTGGAATCATGGCGATGAGGAGGAGGATGATCTAGGGTCTTGTTTGTGTGATGTTGATTATGTTATTGAAACCTTGTGTAGAGATATGCTAGGTTGATGGATAGAATGGTTAGGGAGGTTATTGTGTTGATGATGTATCGGTTTTTGTATTATTGGTATGTTTCCGCTGTGCTTATGGTATTTGCTGGTTTAATGAGGTATTTTGGTTTGGTTGGTTTAATTAAATAATATGGGATGTTTAGTTATATATTATTATTATTAAAACAAAAAAACGGGTCAGGTTGGTTTAGAAGCCGAGAGTCGAATCTCGCTTCCCATCACCTCCGATCCGTCCAAAACTCATTCCCAAAGCCATATGGATTCGTAGGAAACCTATAGCAACCATAACAAGCAAGAAAACACCACAAACAACACCAAACAGGCAAGACAAATGAAAATTCAGGCTTATATCAGCCATGGTCATGCACTCACCTCTTTGCAGAAAGTTTCTGACCAACAACGACGAATCCAACCCTCCTAGCAAGCTTCTAACACTTCTCCAGCTCTGGATCTTCACTTCAACCGAAAGATCTCCAAGGAAAAACACCCAAAAACTCCAAAATCTCCCAAGAATGCTTTCTTCTCTCTTTCTCTCTCTTTTCTCTCTGAAAGCGGCCAAAAACAATGAAGTCACGACCTAGGTCGACTTTCCACTTAAATACCTTGGTTCTATAGTTTTTCTCTCTTTCTCTCTCTTTTCTCTCTGAAAGCGGCCAAAAACAATGAAGTCACGACCTAGGTTGACTTTCCACTTAAATACCTCGGTTCTATAGTTTTTCTTAAACCAAACCGACCCAAATAAACAATTAAATCAATCCGATCGAATCAGAGTTTATTGATGTCAACCGACACCACTATTGATATTGACCGACACCACTATTGGTGTTGATTGACACCACTATTGGTGTTGCTCGACACCTATCCCAAAACACATATTTTAGTTGGTAGATGTTACGTACACAAATGCTATACGTACATAGTATGATATTTTAAAAATTGTAACTTTTTTTTTTTGCGAAGGATAAAAAGATTTTTATTTTGTCAAATTTTGCAAACTAGTCATGTGATAATATATTCATTTTATATTAAGTTGATCCTAGTTTTTTGCTTTTGAGATAAAAAAGGAATTGCTTACGTGGCACAACGCACAGCTCAATTCACCAATCACAATATTTCAGTATAAGTAAAATAATGACAAACGAAATTGGAGAAAATCCAAAAATTGAAATTGTGTGGAGAACGAAGCTCGTCGCAGTCTCAGAGAGTGAATTTGTGGCTACGCTATATCTCTGAAACACATTCTTCCACATTTCTCCCTTTCTCTCTCGTTGAAGGACCAATAAAAAAAAAAACTGGTAAAAGAAGAATCACTTCTGTTGTTCATGCATTAACCCTGTTGTTATGTTCCTCCATGGCCTGTTACATCGTTCCTCATTACCACAATCCTGTTCTGTCTCGTCGTCCCAATAGAGAAATCATCATTCATCGCCATCGTTTCATCCGCAACCTCTTGAAGACAAGAATTAGGGTTCCTCGAAGTTCCGCCGTTAGTGACGGTGGTGTCTCCTACAATACCTTAGTCTCCGAGGTAAGCCAAATTTTTAGTAAATGTTGTAGATTTGTGTAGTTTAGGAGCATAATTGAACTGGGTCTGAGCTAAAGTTTTGAATTTTGAACCCCAATTGAACCACCAAAATCTCTGCATTTGAAGTCTTGAAAATGAGTAAAGGGTCGAACTTTGGGGATTTTAAAAGCTGAATCGTTTGGTGAATAAATCCAAAAAATTGAATCTTTGTTTTCAATTATTGAATGTTGGATTTACATGTTTTTATGTAGTGGAGTTGGTTGATATTGTGAATGTTAATGGTGGTATTAGGCAGTGAGGCTTTTGGTTCCACAAGCAAACTTTGATTCCACAAAGCTCAAAGTTGAGTTCTTAGGAGATTTATTGGAGAAGAAGAAGAAGGGTAGCAGCGGAGGGGTTATTACGCCGCGGGCATATATTCTTTCTCATTGTGACTACACTGCCGACTTAACCTTAACCATCTCAAAGGTCATCAATCTGGATCAACTAGAAGGATGGTACAAGAAAGACGATGTGGTTGCTGAGTGGAAGAAGGTGAATGACGAGTTGCGGTTACATATTCATTGTTGTGTGAGTGGTATGAGTTTATTGCAGGATGTGGCTGCAGAGCTTAGGTATCACATTTTCTCCAAGGAACTGCCTTTGGTTAGTCTTCTTCTACTTGGTTCTAAGAAGTATTGGAGAATGAGTGATGAGTCTTAACTCTTTTGGCATTGTGGTTGAGATAGGTACTTAAAGCTGTGGTCCATGGAGATTCAGTTATGTTTAGAGACAACCCTGAGCTAATGGATGCTTATGTATGGATTTATTTTCATTCAAGCACACCTAAATACAACCGGATTGAGTGTTGGGGACCTCTTAGGGATGCTGCAAAGGTATTAACTAATCCGCGCTGGCTCAACTTATAGTTTGTATTTTCATTCATATGCCGGAAATGTGAAAATCTTTGGTTCCGTGTGTGTGTGTTTTTGGTGGTGAAGGGAAAGCAGAAGGGCAATCATCAAGGCTTCTTGAGTTCAACTACTTCGAGGAAATTGATTCAACATAAGTCTATCTTCCATACCCTATTTACGTTTCTTCTGTGAGACAAGTTGTACATTCTCCTTTACTTTTTTTTTTGCAAATGATGTAGATTTCTTGATGAGCATCTGACACAATTGCAAATTTGCCAACATTCAATTGTTCATACTTGGAAAATTGTACGAGAGCCAAGTTTCTTAATGTTTCTTCAGTATTACTTGTCTAATACCTCAAATTGGAATCCATCGATGAGGACATTACAGAAAAGAGTTGTGGGAGTTCCTTGCTCTAACCATCAGTTCAGGATTGTTAAAGTAAATCACCAAAAAAAGAAGAGACGATTGTTGGAGTTCAAACTTCAAAGTATTGTATCTAAGAATCATTAACAAACAAAAATTATACACTTTATGATTCGATTTCACGTATAGCTCAAAATGACAAAATAGGAGTACTCAATTCAAATGAAGTAGTCATATTTTAACTGAACTGAAAATTTTAATCAGAAAATGGGAACCAAAACTTAATACTCCCTGTGTTTTGAATAAATCTCTAATACAAACACGTAGGGTTTCAGTTTTTTTTTTTTCCTTTTCTAAAATAAATCTCTAATATAAACACCTATTAGAACGAAAAATTGTGATAAAAAAATATAAATAAAATATAGTGAAAAGACACAACTCTACAATGAACAGATACAATTGTTTGAGTTTAAAAAAAAAACATTTTTTTAACAAAAAATACTAGGAAAAATCGCAGTTGTTGTTCGCATTTATTCAGATTGTCAATATTATTTTCAAATATTAAAATATTTTTTAAAGAAAAGTTACGATAAAAAGACGCAAATGTAAATTCTTTATTAAGTTGTATTAAATTTCTCTATTGCTATAACCATTTCTAAAATTTTAGTTAGATTATAGAATAACGTTGAATATTAGATATTAATATTTAATTATTTAGATTCAACATAAAATGGAAAATTTGTTTCAAAGAACTTGTTAGTTACCAATGAAGAGACAAATATAAAGAGAGTTCAAAAGACATGACTATTTAAATAGACACACCTATTAGAACGAAAAACTGTGATGAAACAATATAAATAAAATATAGTGAAAAGATACAACTCTACAATGAACATATACAACCGTTTCAATTTTTTTATTTCAAAAAAAACAAATAAAATTTTATTTTTACGAAAATATACTACGAAAAATCGCAACTGTTGTCTCTGCACTTGATTATATTTATACCTAACAACCCATATAAACTGCTTTTAAATAAAATGCATCTTTATTACCATATTGGAAAATCAAATTCAAAACTCACTATATAATTCATCTAACTCTTGGAAAAAAACTCCAGGTATTTTCATTAAATTTTATATTTAAAATTAACTAAAAGTTTTAAATTAGATTCATCATTCCAAAAATCTTTTGTTAAATCAAAAATTTGAGGAATTTCTTAACTTTTAAAAGAATGAATGCTAGAGAATAATTTACAAAGTTGTGAAAACCGTTGAGATTGAAAGTTTATATTATTTTGTGTCATGGCAAAAAAATGAAAACAGTTCAAATAGACAAATATATATAGATTTTAAAAGATACAAATATTTGAATAAACACAATTCTACAATGAACAGTTGCAACTTTACAAAAAAAACTGTTACAATGAACAATGGCAAATTTTTGTAAAACAAACAATTTTAATTTTTTACAGATTTTTTTGGAAAATTATCCAAAAGATACGATTGAAAAAATACAACTTTTGGTGGCATTTATTCGGATTGCTATTATATTCATCATTCCAAAAATCTTTTGTTAAATCAAGAATTAGAAGAATTTCTTAACTTTTAAAAGAATGAATGCTAGAAAATAATTTAGAAAAATGTATAAACCGTTGAGATTGAAATTTTAGTTGATTTTGTGTCATGGCAAAAAAAATAAAAACAGTTCAATTAGACAAATATATAGAGATTTCAAAAGATATGAATGTTCCAATAATCACAACTCTAGAACATTTGTAACTTTTCATAAATAACCGTTTTAATGATCCATCACAACCTTTCGAAAAAATATCCAAAATGTACGATTGAAAAAACACAACAGTTGGTCGCATTTTTTCGGATTGTTATTATATATAGATTTTAAGATATTAACATATGATCATTAGACTTTTTTAACTAACTGTTGGGCTTAGTCTTTAACAAAATTTTAATGGATTGTATATTTGTGTGGCTAAACATAATTATAAGTTGATTAAAAAAAACTCTTAAGCACTTAAACCGTAAAAGCACATTTTCTCAAAAACTTGGACTCTTCCTCTTCCATGTCATCTTTAAAATATTTCTAGAGTATGAGTGAGCATACAAAATATTAAATGATAAATAAGTCATATGTGATATTAATGATAATATTGTTTTTGCCACAAAATATTTTTCAAACTATATTTTGACTTATACTAACATATATATTTTTAATTATTATTTTGTAAATCTTTAAAAGCATATTTTAAAAAATTTCAAATACCAACCTTTTATGCTAAAATTTATGATTGGTTTGATTGAACATAACATAGTATGATAATTGGGTATATAAAATACTAGAGAAGTATAAAGTGAAAAGCTAGTCCAACAAAACCAAGCCCAAACCCATTAGTTTATCTCAAACCCTAGTCATTTTATTTCTATAAATATTACCCAATCACTATTGAGAATGAAAAGGGCATTGCTATGCCTAGCCAAGCTAGGACCGGTGTGGATCACGGCCATAGCTGCTGCAGTTAAGGTGTACTATGAAGAGATTGTCAAAGGAAAGAAGAATTAATCGAGGGAGGAGAGAAGAATTTTTTTTTTTAAAAAGTAACCTTTTTAACATTATATTTTTATAAAAAAGTAACCTTTTTAACATTATATTTTTATAAAATATTTTTTTAAGTGAAGTGACCTTAGTGCATTGGCCAATGGTAAGTCTTTAATGCACAAGGTACCATCACACCCGGGATCGAGTCCCGCTCCCTATGAACGTAGGGATTTGGCTAATGGGCCGACCAGTTGTGGCCCAATGGTTTGACAAAAAAAATAAAAACATATTTTTAAAAAAAAATAAAAATTTAAACATCACATTTTTGAATATTATTTTTATACATTATATTTGTAAATATTATTTTTATATATTTTATTTTTATAAATCATATTTAAAATATATATTTTTAAACATCGTATTTTTAAAATCATGTTTTCATACATTATATTTTTCATTAATCATATTTACATACGTTATATTTTTTTTGTTTTTTTTTTAATATTAAAATAAAATTTTGGTGGGTTTTTAATTTTTCTACATCAAAATTGTGTCATTCTATTAATGAGATATGATGTAATGTTAATATAGCAATTAATTACCAAATTTGGGTCAAACTGCTGAAATGTGTATAGATTTTGACTCTAAGTTTGTGTTTATGAATTTTGACTCTGAGTTTCAGAGTGATACATGACTCTTGCATTTAATATATGTTTGTGTTTATGAATTAGCTTGCATAAAGCTGTCAACTTGTATGGTGTGTTAATGAATAAGCTTGCATAAAGCTGTCAACTTTTATGGGTTTCTAGCTATATAAATGTTGATCTTCCCTATTTAGATTTTGTGTGTGTTAATGATTGCTTCTCTATCTAGGTTTGAGTGTCTATCTGGATCTGATTGTGGAATTAAGAAATTTCCATTTGTTTGAGTAATGTTCGTCCCAGTGATTCATGTAGATTTTTGTCCGAGACATAGTGAGTCATGTCGTGTCCACCAAGTAATATAGACGCTAATTAATTACTTGATTAAGAAAAGAAAAATGATGTTTGTAAACAAAATTGTTCATTATTATTATTTCTTTAACTCACCCATTTTCCTTTTTAAAAATACTAAGAGCGGTATTCAACTTGTATTTTAAAAGATTTTAGAGTATTCTTAAAATCTTTTGTTATTCAACTTAGATTTATGTAAAATCTTTTAAAATCCTTTGTTATTCAACTTAGATTTATGTAAAATTATTTAAAATAACTTACAATCTCTTGTTATTCAATCAATCATTTATAAAACTGACTTAAAATCTACTGTTATTCAAAATTTCAGAACATTTTTATAAAATGCTCCTTTACACAATTCTAATAGACTTTTTTTGGTTTTCTAGTTAAAAAATATCTTCCTCAAAATCACAGCCTTTGAGATAGAATTTGAAAGGATTTTAGGGAAAAAATATATATTTGAAATCAAAATTGAAACGATTCTTTGCTCCAATCCCACCACGGGATGAATGGGTTATTGTGTATTCCTCAATCCTCATCTCTGACTAGACTTCCTCTATCGTTTCTCTCTCGCCAATTTGAATCTTTATAGGTTTTCTCGGCAATGGAAATTGGGTCTTGGTCTGACGCTCGTCCTATCGACGATTCACAAGAAAGATGGGGTTAGAAGAATCTGTAGAGGCTTACCTGCGTCTCTACATGGTGTGATTATTCACCGTGGCTTATACTTTGGAGGGCTCAAGCTGTGACTTCATCTGCTGGATTGGCTTCTTACCCATTGGCCATTGTGAAAGACATGGATTGGTCTAAGCCCAAATATTGGCACTGCATTCGTTTTTGATATTTTCTTGTCAATGCTTTCTTCTCCCCATATGGATAAAGCTGCGAGGTAAGCTAGAAGTGATATTTTCTTGTCAATCGCTTTATTATGGCTAAAGATTACAAAGGTTCGAACTTTGAGATACTCTTGTTGCTGCAACCTTTCTCAGAACGGATAATGTGAATTTTATTACTTGGTTGCTGCAACCTTTCTGTTGTTCTTGTTAGACTCTTATAGACTCTGTTTTGTCATCTTCTTCTCCTTGTGCTTCTTTTCTTCTCTTCATCATCTTCTCACTAACTCCTTTCTCTTTGTTGCAGGTTAATCTCAACACTAACCTCAGTTTGTTTTTATATTGCAATTTGCCCATATGTTCAATACTAAAAGACGTCACAAAGAGCATGCAACTACGGCATGTAAGAGTTGAGATTAACCTGATGATTCATTTTGTTTCTTATCTATTTACAGATTGAATCATCTATACCCCCTTCTGATCAGATAGGAGTTGCATCGGTTCAAGGGGAGGTTGGGGAAATCATTCCGATGAAAACTATGAAAATGGCTTGGGAACCACCGTACATCCCACTTGAAAAAAGGTACATAGACATCCTGAGTTCCACCTATAATTATCTGCACATTTGTGTGTTACTACTCTTACTTATGATGTTTATGGGAGCTGTTGCTAAATTCATCTGCTTTTGTTCTTCTGCAGGAATAGACAAGTTGATAGAATGAACTTTCAAATTAACATCTTGGGGTGTACTTAGAGAAGGTAAAAAATATGTGGTATCCTTTTCTCTTAGTGTCTTGTTACCATGAAAGTTATAGGAGACGTGATTTGTTCATTTGCTTTGTAGAAGAATAAGAATTACATTACTTATGGTTTTGAAGCAGATAGCTTTATCAGAAACTTATGGTTCATTTTTCGCTTATTTTCATATTCACATTCAGCCACTTAGAGTGCTTAACTCGGTGAATTCAGTCTAGCTTTGTATATATCCTTTGCAGGTCTGCTCTCAAACATTTGAAGGACAACTATTGCCTTCTTTGTGAGCTTATATTTTTATGCTTAGCTGGTTATTGTTGATGATAGATTCTCACTGCCATGGCTTCATTTGCTTGAAAAATGTTTCCCTTAGACATCAAACTCTAAATTTTACTGTTTTCATTTGATTTGCAGACATCAACAACCCATATAAGGTAGATGAATCTGAGCAAAGCATTGTGCTTCAAATGATGTTCCCTTCTGAGCCACCAGTAAGTTATTTTACTCTGTCTCTGTTGCTTCTTCTGACCTATCTCAAGAGCATGCAACTACGGCATTGATGATGAATGATGGCAAAGTTGAGGAATCTGTTCATTGGTATTTTGACAGGGGCGAGGAAGAAATTCAGAAGCAAAGCATTTGAAAATGGACATTACAGATGAGCTAGCTAGGATTACACAAATGAAGCTACAACTTAAGTGTACAAGGCAGGAAATTGAGCGTGCAGTTGTTCAAGCTGTCGAGAGTAAACGAGATGTCGAGATCACACTTTATACAATAGGATAAGAGAGTCTTTGATCTGTTATTAACATAATCTTTATAAAATTTAGTCCTGTCTTTTATGAACAAAAAGTTTCTTTTTTTTTTGTGTTCCAAAATATACTAAAATCACTTAAGTTTAATAACAAAATCTTACACAATCACATTCATTTTCTTGTATTTTATATATAAAAACCTTAAAAACTAATCAAATCTCCTACAAATTCAATCAAATCTTTCAAAATTCTAAAATATTAAAATCCTACAAAATCCTACTATATCTATGTTAACTACCCCCTAAGTTTTTTTTGTCTTATTATGTGCAAACAAAGGAAGATACGCATATTTGTTACGCGGCCCCCCTGCCCTTTAAAAAAAAAATATTAAAGACAGTTTTATAAATATACTTTCCGTGAACATGGTTAACAAAAGATTATTGGATCGAAACTTTTATTTTCAACGGTCCGCGTAATAATGCGGATAAAAAATATAAAAAATTATTAAAAATAATTAAATAGTAATATATATGTTTTTAGATTTTATCTTATAAAATTTTAATATTGAATATAAATCTCTCGTATTTTATTTTAATATTCTCCTAATTCTATTGTATAATAGTTTTAAGGCTTTCTGCTATATTTTATAATATTTTCTCAAATTTCTTTATATAATTTTTATTAATATAACAATTTATGACTATTTGAATTATGTAATATATTTTTCTATTTTATAAATGACATAATATTTTGTTTATTAATTTTTGTGTTTTATTCAAAAACTCTTATAGAATAATAAGTACCATTTAAATATCAATACCATCATAATAAACTATATGTTAAATAATCATAAACCAGATTACATCATATAATTTCTATAAATTAACTTCAGTACATAGATAACATGGCGACTCCGATTGTTAGGGCGACTGCGATGTTTAGGGCTTCGATCTGAGATAGTCGATTCCGGCGGAGAGGGGAGAGGATTGAGGGAAGGTCTCTCGATTGCTCTCGATGGTTGTAGAATACGAAATTGGACGGCTGTTCGATTTCGGTATCTCGAGAGATATGGTCAGTTAATTTCAGATCCGGCTCCATGTGGGGGATCTGCGGGTTTTTGGGTTTTGCGAATAAGGACTCAGAGAGTTTTAATGGGAAAGGATACATGGATCCATGAGGATGGGTGTGTAATGATGCGATTATCAGGTATATCTGGATGGATTCGCGTCCCAGGTCGGTTGATTTTGGAATTTCCTTTTGTGGATTTTTGGATTGATACGTATCTCGAGTTGATCCTGAGTGTTTATGTGATCTTTGCTATCGAGGATATGATTTTGGCTAGTGGCGATACGATTCTTCAGTCATTGGGTAATGGGATCTTCTTTCTTTGTCTATGGTGGTTGTTGTGGAAGAGAATATTTGGTTTTTTACATTTACGGGATGTTTTGGAAGCTACGAAGATATGGTTTCTGATTTCTCTCTGATTGGTGATCTTGGTTTGTGATCGTATATTAAGTTGGTATTACTTTATTCGTTCTCAATTACTGGTGGGTTTGCTGGGGTACCATTGCCGGAGCTTTCTCGTTTGCGCTTCAACGTTCATCTTCGTCAACGTGTTTGAGTTTCATCATGGCTCAATTGACACTTAACAAAGGCAAGGCGGCTATTGGCCATACTAAGGTTGTCAAGATTTCGAGTTCTGTCTTGGCTCAGCGTATTCAACAATTTTCTCTTACCCTGATTGGAAGGTTAATGAATCCAGCAGTTCAGAGGATGGAGTCTTTGATTGCTAATCTGCCTAAGATTTGGAAGTTGGAAGCTAAAGTTTTGGGAGCAGACTTGGGGCAGGATACCTTCCAGTTCAACTTCGAGGAAGAAGCGGATCTTCAGGAAGTCTTGCTCAATGGTCCTTATCATTGTGATGGCTGGATGATCTCATTGGTACGTTGGGAACCTATCGTTTCTGACTCTTATCCCTTGGCTACCAGTTTCTGGGTGAAGGTGGGTGGAATCCCAATGCATCTGTGGGAGTTAGCGACGTTAGAAGCTATAGGGAAGAAGGTTGGTAGAATTAAGGAGTTAGATGAGGATACGGGTAGCATTTGTGTTACTGTGAACGGTTTCAATCCTTTACTTTTCCACTTGGTGGTCCCTTTTGATACAGGTGATGAGGTGGTGGTATCTATTGAGTATGAGAAGCTTTCTGGTTACTGTAAGCACTGTTTCCGTTTAACACATGATGTGTTGGTCTGTCTTGTGCTGAAAAATGCTCAAGCTAGTCGAGGTATGGTCAAACTTGCCGATAAGAGGGGTGTTCAGCGACAGCAGGGTGTGGTTATACAAGGTTCTGCTCAACATGATGGTGGGTGGGAGAAACCAAGGAAACATGTGAAGCGTGCTTTGGATTTTCAACCTGAGTAGGCCAACGAGAGGAGACAACCTCAGTTTCGGGGTGGTGACTCTAGTTCTCCGGCTTTCCTCTGCAAGTGAGGAATCAAGGCCATGCTTGGGGACAAAAGACGAGATATCACAGCAGTGGGTCAGGATCTAACTTGGGCTTCGATCCCTCTGGTTCGCAGGTGATTAGAGGTGACATGGTGGATCACTTCTCTGGTGTACCCCAATAGAGGAAGGGTATTCGACCGGTGTGACCAAAACCATTGTATAAGGTCAAGCAGGCTTCTGGTGAGAAAGGAAATCAACACCCTGCTCATGATGGTGATTCCTCTGTGATGGTCGAGGACAATCCCGTGAAGGTATCCGTAGAGAATGGTTCAGGTGGGGGGGATGAGGATCTTTAGGATCAGTGTTTTAATGAGAGCACTGATGATTTGCTGGAGGATGGGGAGTTTGAAGACAACACTAATCTTGAGGATTCAAGGTTAGAGTCGGATTTAATGCTTAAGGATGGCACTGAGTCGGGTGTAGATGCGGAGGGTAATTCTATCCAAGGTATTCATGCTTCTGACTCTTTCTCCTTAAGTATGCTTGATGTGAATTCTGCTATGGAAACAGTTTCTTTGGGAAAGCAGATCAGTTCTAAACCTACGGCGGGTAATCCACATGCTAGAAAAGGAGTTCACAATTCGTAGAAGATTAATTTACCTTTGGCTTCACTTGGAAAACGACTCTTGGCTAAAGCTTTGTCTCTCAAATCTGTAGGTAAAGGCATTAAACAGGGGGTGTGTGGGAAAGCAAGGTCAAAAGGCAAAAGATGGCATTTCTGTTGGTGGCGGAAGTTGTCCTTTTAAGAAAGGGATGGTGGCTCTCCTGAAACCACCACGTGAAGGTTCTAAGCTGGAGCTGTCAGGGTATTGGGGCTGATCTGACAGAGAATTATTTGGGTGATTTGTGGAGGAAGCATCGACCATATATTTTATTTTTATCAGAGACAAAGAAATGTTTTTTTTATTTACAAAAATTTCAAAATAAGTTTGGTTATAAAAAATTGTTTACTGTTGAACCCCGCGGGGTCAGTGGTGGTTTGGCTTTATTTTTCAAGGATGAAATAAATCTTTCTATTATCTTTGATAATGATCGTATTATTGATACACGAGCCTTCATTGGGCAACAATTGGTATTTATGTCTTTTGTTTATGGGGATCCGTTCCCCCAACACCAAGAAAAAGTTTGGGATAAATTAACGGATATTGGATCATTTCGCATTGATCCCTGGTTTATAATTGGGGATTTTAATGAATTAGTTGGAAATCATGAGAATCAGGGTGGTGCCTTGCGACCAGCATCTTCCTTTAAGCCTTTTATTTCAATGCTTCGACATTGCGGAATGCTTGAATTTTCTTGTTATGGGGAACAATTATCTTAGAGAGGGAATTGTTGTAATAATCAGGTGGTGCGGTGTCGATTAGATCGGGCTTTGGGTAACGAGGATTGGCACGGGTTCTTTCCAAATTTGAAAGTAGATTATTTGGAGATGATTGGTTCAGATCATTGCCCATTTTTAGCTACTTGTTTGACGACGGTCCGGAGACGGCAGCGGCAGTTCCAGTTTGATAAGCGCTGGTTGGGTAAAGAGGGATTAGTTGGTGCGGTTGAGTCAGGGTGGAATCAGACAAGAAATTTTCGGATTCCGGGTTTTGTCGACAAAATAAGGAATTGTAGGAATTCGATTTCCTGGTGGAGGAAAAATAATCTCAGTTCTGGCCCATCGATCATTTCCTTCTTGAAGACGGCACTTCAGGATGCGAAGATGGATGATTCGATTTCGCAGGTGGGAATTCAGGGTCTTGAGAGGAAATTGAAAGAGGCATATCGTGATGTGGAGATTTATTGGCAGCAAAAAAGCAGGAAATTCTGGTTAAGGGTTGGGGACAAAAATACTTCCTATTTTCATCCATCTACCAAACAAAGGCGGGTGCGTAATACGATTGTTGGTCTATTTGATGTCGATAATGTTTGGGATGAATCACCCTCGGGTATGGAGCATATTGATACAACATACTTTGAAGATCTTTTTAAGAAATCAGATAGTAGGGATATTTCAGAGATGCTTCAAGCAATTAACCCAATTATTACGGATAGTATGAACAAAGCTCTAACTCAGGACATTTCGGAAGGGGAAGTCCGAAAGGCTTTGTTCGCCATGCACCCGGAGAAAACCCCAGACCCTGATGGGATGACGATTCTGTTTTTTCAAAGGTTCTGGTCCTCTCTCAAAGGGGATTTGGTGTTTTTGGTTAAATAGTTTTTTCGAACTGGCAGTTTGGATCCACTTTTAAATGAAACTAATATTTTCCTCATTCCTAAAGTTGATCGGCCGCAGCGGATGGCGGAGTTAAGGCCGATTAGCCTATGTAATGTGAGTTACAAAATTATTTCTAAAGTATTGTGTTTTCGACTGAAGCGTTTATTGCCCCTTTTGGTTTCAGAAACACAATCAGCCTTTGTTTCTGGTCGTTTAATTACAGATAATATTCTTGTGGCTCAGGAGATGTTCCATGGGCTAAATACTAACCGTCGGTGTAATTTGGAGTTTTTGGCATTTAAAACGGATATGAGTAAGGCATATGATCGGGTTGAGTGGGATTTTTTGGAGGCGGTTTTGGTTCAATTAGGTTTTGATAGGAAATGGATTTCGTGGATCATGTGGTGTGTTTCGTTAGTGTCATATCAAGTTCTTCTGAATGGTCAGCCCCGAGGTTTTATTAGACCATATAGGGGATTACGTCAGGGGGATCCTCTGTCACCATATTTATTTATACTTTGCACTGAGGTCTTGATAGTAAATATTATAAAGGCTGAAAGGGAGAAGAAATTAACGGGTATTACCATCGCCCGTGGTAGTCCTACTGTTTCGCATTTGTTGTTTGCCAATGATAGTCTGTTTTTTTGTAAGGCAAAGGCGACTGAATGTAGGACGGTAATGGATATAATAGGCAACTATGGTAGAGCCTCAGGACAAGAGGTTAATCTAGCTAAATCCTCTATCATGTTTGGCAAAAAGGTTCCTTCTGATATACGATCTCAATTGAGATCAGTTATTGGTATTTCTAAGGAGGGCGGTATGGGTTCTTCTTTGGGTATTCCTGAAAACCTACAAGGTTCGAAAACTAAGGTTTTTAGCTACGTTAAGGATCGGTTGGATGATCGAGTAAATGGTTGGTCTGCGAAGTATTTATCAAAGGGTGGCAAGGAAATTATGATTAAATCGGTGGCTTTGGGACTTCCTATCCATGTTATGTCATGTTATAAACTGCCACAGGATTTGACGTCTAAACTAACGAGTGCTATTCCCACCTTCTGGTGGAAGTCCAATGATAAGGCTCGAGGTATGTATTGGTTTGCTTGGGATAGATTATGTAAAAATAAACGTGAAGGGGGCCTAGGTTTCCGAGCTCTAGAATAATTCAATGATGCCATGCTGGCCAAGCAGTTTTGGCGGTTAATTCATAATCCGACATGTTTGATGGCTCGGGTGATGAAAGGTCGATATTTTAGAAACAAACATCCTCTTATGGCAAAAAAAAACCAAATAAGCCTTCCTTTGCATGGAGGAGTATTTATTCAACCAAGGGGTTGGTAGAACAGGGAGCGAGATGGGCGGTAGGTTCTGGTTTTTCCATTTCGGTATGGCGTGATCCATGGTTACCGGATATTCGTCCAAGAGCAGCGAATGGTCGGGGGAGACTGTTGCTCCCGGGTTTGATGGTTAATCATTTAATTAATCCAGTTACGAAGGACTGGCATTTGCCTATTCTTGAGGAGTTTTTTGATCCGGTGGATATACCACTTATTCGGAGGATGCCGGTCAGTAAAACTTATCAACCGGATAGATTATTATGGCACTTTACTAAGTCAGGGAAGTATTCGGTCAAATCAGGTTATCAGTTGGCCCGGGAATTAATTGCGGAAGTTGAGTATACGCCGACGTGTATGTCCTTGCGGGCTCAGTCGTGGAAATTAGATGTACCCCCGAAGATCCAACACTTTTTCTGGCAGATTGCCTCAGGTACTCTTCCCATGTTAGAACGGCTTGCGCATCGGGGTGCCCGTTGTGATGCTTTGTGTAAGCGGTGTGCCTCTACGATGGAGACTATAAACCACTCGCTCTTTGAGTGTCCTTGGTCGCAATGTATTTGGGAGATGTCCCCAGTGTTGCTTGACCCGGGAGGCTTTCCATATGCCTCGATCTATGTGAATTTAGACTTCATATTCTAGTGGGCGTCTTCCCAATCTGGGGTTTCAGATATAGCTTTTCGTCTCCCCTGGATTGTATGGTCAATTTGGAAAGATATGAAATAAAAGGTTTTCCGGGGAATCGAGATAAAGCCAATTGAAATTTTGAATCAAGCGGCTAATGATAAATTATTGTGGGAGGAGGCCAAATCTTATTCAGTGAGATTTTTGTATCCTTCGCCTTTATTGGAGGAAATGGGCTCTTTTCCCCGTTGTCATGTTGATGATTCATGGAAAGGTACGAACCCTTTTCAGGGTCTAGGCTGGTGGTGTTGCAATGGAGAAGATTCAACGCTTCTTTTGAGAGCACAGAGTCACAGAAGAGGCCTTACCCCCTTACACGCTGAATTACAAGCACTGATCTGGGCTATGAAGTCTTTACTGGCAGCTGGAGTGTTTGTCAGGCTTTTGAAACGGACTGTGCAGAGCTAGTTGCGATGGTGTAGACGCCGGACGATTGGCCCGCTTTTTCGAATCTGCTGGAGGATTTTTCGGGTCTCAGAACATCCTACCCTTCCTTCATCCTAGCCAGGATCCCACGAGACTTCAACGCAAGGACAGATTGCCTTGCTCGGTCTTCAAGATCTTTAATTTCTTAATCTACTTTTGTAAACTCTTATCCTTCTGTTTGGGTCACCAATCTTGGAGTTCTTTTTTAATTTTATTAATGTTTAGTTGGAAAAAAAAAACCATATTGTAAGTTTAGTTACACAATTCATCTTAATGCATAGAACTAAATATTTTACATCAAATAACTGAAGATTCATTCCTATAAGTTATAATTTATTTCGAATTATCTTATGTTTTGACATATGCAGTACAAAAATACATGTGTTGAAATTATAAAATCTAACATTAAAAAATTACTAATATTCTTAAATGATTTTTGTTTAAATGATACATATTAATATTTGAAAAATTTTTAATCTAAAATAAATTTTATCGTTAGATATTAAGTTTAGTAATCACATTTAACTATCTCTTTCATCGTAAAACCATAATTCACTTCTTCATAAATTAGAGTTAAAATTTTAATAACAAAAAATATGAGCATCATATAAGATAATATGTTTATTGGTTAGTATTTTAAATTTAACAATAAAATTAATCAGTAAAAGAATCAGTTAACATCCACAAAATTTTTAGAAATCCAAAAAGATCCTAAATATTATTCTTCTATATGTAATAATTTCATACGTAATACTTTTGTCAATTTTCATTAATTAACCAAAAATTTATTTCTACAAACTCATTTTTTCTATTTTTTCAGGTTTCTCATATTACAATATGCATTAAATTTTTTAAAATAAAACATACAAAACTATACTAATACACGTCATGTATTGAAATTTTTTCTTTTTAAGTTCATTATTCTTTCAAGGTTTTGTGTACTTCCTTATAATAACAATTTATATTACAACGATAAATACAATTTATATCCGACTAAAATTATGTTAAATAACTTATGTTATTCTTTTTAACTTTGTTATTCATTATTTATTGTTTAATATACATGCTTAAAAATTAAGTTTTTGCTTACACATGTTAAATTTTATTGAGAACACACATATAATATAATTAGATACAATGGGAAATTATTGGTTTTGTTAGTTTTCCTTTATAATTTAGAAAAATATTTTTTAAAAAAATATTAATTTGCTGTCCTACGACGTTTATAAAGAAAGAAAATATTAATTCGTGACACGTGTCAACATCTAATCAATATATTTGACACGTGTCACGATCTTGTTAATGAGTAACTTTGACATCAAGTTTTATATAATAAGATATTTAATTTAAAGTAGTTCAACCAAATATTAAAAATATTTAGGAATATGAATAGTCACAAAATGTCAAATGCTTTCTAGTTTTGCAGCTAAAATTGCACTAACACCTGATAAAATTAAACCACAAAATCTCTAATATCTTACATTAGAAACTATGAAAATAACAAATCATAAAATATCAAAATGAATTTTAAAACTTTTTGCTGAGATATCATTACTACGCAGATTTTGTAGAGACACAAATAGGACTCGTCCTGAATTTTTTGGGATTAGTTAAAAAAAAATAAAAATTCAACGATATTTTTTTTGAAACAATCTGACCATTTTTTTTAATAAAATAATAATAAATTAATTAACTAGTGTTTCTATATCCACTAGCTACCTAACCATAAATAACCAAACTGCAGAACAACCAACACAACACTATTAAATCAATAACCAATAATTAATAACAATTAACCAATAATTCAATCCAACAAAGTCATAAAACATGAAACCAGCAACCTAGCAATGTTGTAATTACCCAACTCTAACAACCTAACAGAAGTTAGACCACAAACAACGAGCCACTAGAACATCCTCCTATTCATCGTCTTGATTCCACGATCCCACTTTGCCTTTACCTGCACCACAACACATATGAAATGCGTTAGTATTTTATAAACATTCAGTGAGGCAATCTTCCCATATACTCTGCTATACACACAAGCAATTGAGATATCTCTAACCATCAAACAACAATTAATAACCAGACAACTGCGTCGACCAACACCAACTGGGGTTGCATCGACCGACACTCACACTGCATTGACCGACGCATGCTCGACATTGCATGAAATCCCTAATTGCATCGACCGACGCCTCCACATGGCATCGACCAATGCCCCTAGGTCAAACCGCGCCGTCCTCGTATTTCATCGACCGACACACAAAGTGCATCGACTGATACACATACCGAGCATCGTTTTTCCCCGAAGTTTCTCGCCGGATCTCCATCCCTAAACCACCAAAACACACAAACCAAAGCCATGAAAAGCTTCCGAATCCCTCTAGCGACTCAACAACATTCTAACAAGCCAAATAAACACATAAACAAGCAGATCAGAGAAAAATCTTAAGCTTAGATAAACCATGGTCATACACTCACCTTTGCCAAGAAGATTTTGAACCTCAAACAAGAAGATAAACACTCTTAGGAAGCTCCTACAACAATCCCAGCTACAGATCTCTACAGGAACAGCTTCAAATATCCCAAACTCTCAAGAACACTCAAGAACTTTTTCCTCTCTTTCTTTTTTTCTGCAGAAACGGCCAAACTCGGTCAAACCCTTGAGTTTCTGCTTTTATAAGCGATTCCAGGGTTTTTCTAACCCCAAAATGCAACGTTTAACTTAAACTCGTTCGCGAAAACCGACTTTGCATCAATCGACACCACCCCTACATCAATCGATGCACATCCTAAACTGAAATTTCGGTTCGCGGATGTTACACTTTTTCATTTGTTTGGCTGATGTGTTGGCCATGATAATTGATAAAGCACCATGATCTCGTGTTCGACTCAAAAGAAAAAGATGAATCAACCCAAAAACTTCTCAATCTGAGTTTCAGGCTCAGTTTTCCGAAATTTTTTTAAACAATTTATTTTTATTTTTAAGAGATTAATTTTGTAAATTACAAAATTAAAAACAAATTCTACTTTATGTTTTTTACCATATGGCATGTTAGCTAATAGTTTATATTTTCTCTATCAACAAAAAAAATTACAAAAATTAAACTTTTTTTAATATGTGTAAAAATATCAAAAAAATCAATTTGTTCGGAACAGAAAAAAATTATGTTTGACCAAAAATGATGGGAATTCTTTTATTACAAACAAATATATTGGTGTTTGAGTTTGAATCATAATATTTAAACATCTTTTAGTCGATATACCAAAAAAATGGTATTTGAATTTCAATCAGATCATTTAACATTGAACCAAACAAAGTTAGAAAAGCCAAATAATTAATACTATGAGATATCTCGTGCTTAAAGCACAGGTCAAATTTTTTTAAAAAAAATTATAATATAATAAGAAAAATTATTGTTATAATAAAATCATAATTTGAAATCTTAATAAAATCTTTAAAATCTAGTTATTAAAAATAATTTTATTGTCTACTTGGATATAAAATCTTAGTTGAGATTCTGATTGGTTTATATTTTTTTAAATTTTTTTTGTAATTTGGTCCATAATTTTATTAGAGAGAGAGAAAATATTTTTTTTAACTAATAATTATCTGTACTTTTACAAAATCTTAGCTGTTATTTTTTTTCAAGTACAAATTAGTTTTGATTTGAATATATTTTTTTTTACTTTTCTAGATTTTTTTTTGATCTGTCAACGTTTTTTATTTTTAATTAATTATATTTATTGAATTAATTAATTAATCTTAATTAAATTTTATAATGGCAATTGAATGTAATTTCTTACACATTTTAAGGTTAGTTTCATATCTGTACTTCCCAATTAATATAGTAGGATTTTTATTTTTACAAAGTCTTTTTTTGTTTTTTTTTTGAACAAAGATATTTTTTTTACAAAGTCTATTTTAAAAATATATGTGTAAATGTAATCAAACACATCTTCAACCAAATATCTTGAGATCTGTTTTTAAGAGAGTACATGTCCAACATAAGTTATTTTGTTCGGATTTTATACTTGTTACATGAATTCTAAAATTAGAAAACACATTACAATTTCAATATATATTCACAGACGATCCAACGAGACACATAATTTCATTTTGTGCGATTTGATCCTACGAGTACACATAATCTCTTTTATGCTTTTCCATTTTTCTCAAACTAAATTTTTAAATAGTCTCTCTCATATATAACTACAAATTTAAACCTAAACTATAAATTCAAATTAAATTTTAAAATAGTCTCTCTCATAATTTGAATTTATAGTTTAGGTTTAGATTTTACAATTAGAACGAAATTATATGTTTGTTTAGGTTTACAAATGAGGTGGTTAAAGTTTAGATTTTACAATTAGAACGAAATTATATATCGGTTTGGTTTTGTAAATGAAGTGGTTAAGATTTGGATTTTAAAATTAGAACGAAATTATCTATCGGTTTAGTTTATAAAAGAGCAGTTTGTGTTTTTTATTTTACGATGATGTAAATTTTATTTCTTTATTTTATAAGGAAGTGAATAAAGAGTTTCAGTCATTCAGGTGAACCCTTGTCTGTAGTCTACAAAACGTGCCTTCAATATTGATTCACAAGGAATTATCAATACCAATATTTATGTTCAACTTAGAACAGTTTTCATATAGTTTCTCAAGAACTTAAAAACTTACTTGGATCAAGGGTAGAATAATATGTGACACCACGGTTTGCGGAGAGATTTAAAAGAATTGATTTACCATCTATGTCATCAAAGTGCACTTGTTTTTTGGTCAAGGGGTTCGGTCAAGAATTGATTATGGGGTTTCGGTGAAATTGTTTCACGTGTGTCCTGTGTGAGGATAGGAAAATATGGGTGCGGTCATTTCATTATTGTATAAGAGCCAAATCCAGACGAGTGTGAAGTCAAGTGGGCTCACACCGTCTGGTGTGACAGTATTGGTGCATGCGCAACGAGGACGTTGCCATATGTTATGAGGGTAAATTGTGACACCACGGTTTGCGGAGATGTTTAAAAGAATTGATTTGGCCACCTATATCACCAAAGTGCACTTTTCTTTTCGGTCAGGAGTCCTGAGAGAACTTTAGAGTTAAGTATACTTGATCTGGAGTAGTCTCAGGATAGGTGACCTTCAGGGAAGTGATTGTCGGAACTGTGCGAGTGAGGATAAAACACAGGGAAAGATTATGTGGTGATTTGTAGGGACAGTAAACAAGTCTTTAAAGCCTCTCGGACGTAGAAAACCGACCATCAGATATGGATGGACTCACGGGTCTAGTGAGAGGACATGAGGCATATTAAAAAATGTAGACCCATAGGCTGCAAGTAGACATGGGGCCCACTAAAACATAACGGTCGGGGTGTTACACCATATAAGACTCATCCAATAAATCAGATTTTTCCTCTTGTAAGGACATGAGATTTTAAAGGTGAGAAACTTTCTTTCATTTGTTTGCACTCTTATAAGAAAGAAATGTAAACGTTTTTCTATAAGGATGTCTTTGATGGGTGTCTTGATAACCGTCTTTTGATTTTGTAGAGCTAACATCATTTTGTGAATTGTATAGGGATAAGAGTTGTCACTCCATACACCTTCAAAGAGTCTTAAGGTAGTATATGTTTTTTCTTTTTGCTAAGTGAGTAAATCATATCTAATAAAGTAGGCTTCCACTTCTAAGAAAACTTTTACTGCTTGTCACGTGGCAAATATGAATTCTACCCCTGTCTTTTTTTGAGAATTTGTTAGAATTGTTGTGAAAGTAGAGATACTCGAAAGATGTATTATCTTGTATTATTAATCAATTGAATAAGAGTTACATATATATAGTAGTACAAGCCCTAAACATATTAGGGTTCCTAAACCGACTTAGTATAAGAAAAGGTGGCCGATGGGCCTTGTGGACTTAGACAAGATGTGGGCCGGTTATAGAGATCCATCCTAAGTGATTTACAACACTCCCCCTTGGATGACATAACCGTGCAAATGCTAAGAGATCACCGTAATACGCTTGGGGACGCTGCCTCATTAAAACCTTACCAGGAAAACCCATTGGGACAAAACCATGGTGAAGGAAAAAGAGTACAACACGCATTACTCTCCCTGTTCCAGGCATCACTAAAAGTTCTTGAGTCTCCGCATTCCAATCTGGTGCGTGAGCTTCCTGAATGTCAATGTCGGTAATGATTTGGTGAAGAGATCGGCTGAATTGTTGCATGATGGAACTTGTACCACTTGAACTTCTCCGGCCTTTTGTAGTTCATGTGTGAAGAAGAACTTAGGTAATNGGACCTCTGCCTCACATGCTAGAGTTCGAGGATCTTGCCAATTTAAGGATGTTTGATTCCATGATATTTCTTTGACCAGCTNTTTTCTTTGTCACCGGCCATGCCACAATCTGACCTGATATGTTGAGTCATCGACCTCAACCAAACANAACAATCCACGTATCTGGCCTTAAATAAATCACCTGTAGTTGGCTCTAGATACTTAATAATGGTCGGAGANGCAATGGTCTGCTTCATTGAACGCCACGAAATTTTTGTACCACCGTGCGTAAACACATAGCCGGTTTGAGACCTTGCATTATGTGGATCGGATAGATAACCTGCATCAGCAAAACCAACTAAACCTTCTTTGTTANCCGAATATTTATGCTCACTAGATGGCCTGATGCGCATAAGCTCTGCTGCATGTAATACTGCGTGTCCCCAAGCCGACACAGGAANTGCAATACATGTTTGATACCGTTCTAATGCCTTTGGGTCGGACAAGAACTAAATCTTGCTAGGAGGTTCACGGCAAAACAAATGTCTGGTCTAGTGTGGCTAGCCAAGAACATTGAAGCTCCTATAGCACTGAGGTATGGCACTTCCTGACCGAGAATTTCTTCATCATCCTTCTTTGGACCGAATGGATCACTGTCCAAATTAAGGCTTCTCACAACCATTGGGCTAGGCCATGGGTGAGCCTGGTCCATATTAAATCTCTTGAGTACCTTTTCAGTATATGCCATTTGATGCACAAGGATTCCATTATCTATGTACTCAAGCGGCAATCCCAAACAGAACTTAGTCTTACCTAGGTCTTTCATTTCAAACTCTTTCTTGAGATATTCAACTATTTCGGCGATTTCCCCAGAGGTTCCTAGGATATTCAAATCATCCACATATACTGCTATGATTACAAACCCTTTGTTTCCAAACTTCTTTATAAAAATACATGGAGTGATGGGATCATTCTTATAGCTCTCTTTGGCTAGGTACTCACTTAGTCTATTGTACCACATACGCCCACTTTGTTTCAGTCCATAAAGGGATTTGTTTAGTCTTATGCAGTATTGTTCTCGAGAACCACTCTTATCTTTGAGCTCAATACCCTCTGGTAATCTCATATAAATCTCATTATCCAGTGTATCATATAAATATGTGGTCACTACATCCATTAGCCGCAAATCAAGTTTTTCTCTTATAGCCAGACTTATTAAAAATCTAAAAGTCGTTGCATCTATCACAGGGGAGTATGTCTCCTCATAATCTATTCTTGGTCTTTGAGAGAATCCTTGTGCCACAAGCCGTGCTTTATATCTCACGATTTCATTATTCTCATTTCTCTTCCTTACAAAGACCCATTTGTGTCCAACTGGCTTTATATCGAATGGTGTCCTTAAGATCGGAC
>NC_025698.1:21993402-22000134 GCF_000633955.1 Camelina sativa | reverse complement strand
TCTGGCAATTGATTAGCTAGCTTTTGTAAATATATAATCTTTTGGACCTCTGCCTCACATGCTAGAGTTCGAGGATCTTGCCAATTTAAGGATGTTTGATTCCATGATATTTCTTTGACCAGCTTGTTTGTCTCTCCACCCAACATAGGAAAATCGGATTCAGCAAACTAACAATCCACGTATCTGGCCTTAAATAAATCACCTGTAGTTGGCTCTAGATACTTAATAATGGTCGGAGAATCATATCCAACATATATTCCCATCCTCCTTTGAGGTCCCATCTTTGTTCTCTGTGATGGTGCAATCGGTACATAAACGGCACACCCGAATGTCTTTAGATGGGATATGTCTGGCTCATGACCCGTTAGTAATTGGGATGCCGAATATTTATGCTCACTAGATGGCCTGATGCGCATAAGCTCTGCTGCATGTAATACTGCGTGTCCCCAAGCCGACACAGGAAGCTTCAACCGCATGAGTAATGGTCGAGCAATTAATTGAATACGTTTAATAAAGGATTCAACTAATCAATTTTGTGTATATACATGTGCCACAGGATGTTCCAAACTTACCCCCATGGACATACAATATTCATTAAACGCTTGGGATGTAAATNGAAGCTCCTATAGCACTGAGGTATGGCACTTCCTGACCGAGAATTTCTTCATCATCCTTCTTTGGACCGAATGGATCACTGTCCAAATTAAGGCTTCTCACAACCATTGGGCTAGGCCATGGGTGAGCCTGGTCCATATTAAATCTCTTGAGTACCTTTTCAGTATATGCCATTTGATGCACAAGGATTCCATTATCTATGTACTCAAGCGGCAATCCCAAACAGAACTTAGTCTTACCTAGGTCTTTCATTTCAAACTCTTTCTTGAGATATTCAANTGAGATTTTTAGGGATAACCCGTCTCTCTTTAAGAGTGTGCCCATTTGAATTCATAATTAGCTTACGCATCATGTTCGAACCCGGATGGCCAAGCCGGTCATGCCATAGAGGGAATTGTTCATTGAACATCTTGTTCATTGCCATATTAGCTTCTATCATATTAATCTTAGCATGGTAAAGACCAGTGGGTAATGCGGGTATAGTCTCTAGGATTTTCTTAGATCCTTGGGTGATTTCAGTAATATGTAGGAACTCTTGGTTTCCTTCACCCTTAGTTTCAACATGGAAACAATTCAAACGAATATCTTTGAAACTCATTAAGCTCCTCTTTGAGCTGGGTGAATATAAGGCATCACTTATTTCAAGATGTGTGCCAAAAGGTAAAAGTATATGAGTCTGGCTGTAACCTTCAATTAAGCTTGCTATACCCGCTATTGTGCTAATATTGGCATTTTTCAAAATGAGATTATGCAAAATATCTCTTATGTTCTTGTCCTCAGCCATTTCTTAATATGAACAAGAATAATGTTTTAGACATAACATAATAAAACAAACAAATATATATTGAAGGAAATAAAATAATTGAATTTAAACCAAAATTATAATCCAATAAAATTCAAAGCATAAAACATGGAAATTAAATCAAGACAATATTTAAATTTAATTATCCTCTCTTAGACAATCTGAAGTCTCATAATCCAATTGGTCATCATTCTCATAGTCGAAATCTCCTTCACCATCGAGATGAACCAGATTAGCTTTTGGATTCTTTTTTCAAATTCTCTTGATAGAGATCAACAAGATGCTTAGGTGTTCTGCATGTCTTTACCCAATGATTCCCCATACCACATCTATGGCAAATGAATTTGGTCTTATGTTGCGGTTTGAAAATTTCGTGGCCTCTACTTCGACCACGACCGAAGTCTGATCGATTCCCACGGCCANAATTCAAACGAATATCTTTGAAACTCATTAAGCTCCTCTTTGAGCTGGGTGAATATAAGGCATCACTTATTTCAAGATGTGTGCCAAAAGGTAAAAGTATATGAGTCTGGCTGTAACCTTCAATTAAGCTTGCTATACCCGCTATTGTGCTAATATTGGCATTTTTCAAAATGAGATTATGCAAAATATCTCTTATGTTCTTGTCCTCAGCCATTTCTTAATATGAACAAGAATAATGTTTTAGACATAACATAATAAAACAAACAAATATATATTGAAGGAAATAAAATAATTGAATTTAAACCAAAATTATAATCCAATAAAATTCAAAGCATAAAACATGGAAATTAAATCAAGACAATATTTAAATTTAATTATCCTCTCTTAGACAATCTGAAGTCTCATAATCCAATTGGTCATCATTCTCATAGTCGAAATCTCCTTCACCATCGAGATGAACCAGATTAGCTTTTGGATTCTTTTTTCAAATTCTCTTGATAGAGATCAACAAGATGCTTAGGTGTTCTGCATGTCTTTACCCAATGATTCCCCATACCACATCTATGGCAAATGAATTTGGTCTTATGTTGCGGTTTGAAAATTTCGTGGCCTCTACTTCGACCACGACCGAAGTCTGATCGATTCCCACGGCCATGACCATCATAATTATTTCCATGGTAATTGCCATGACCACCACGTCCTCTTTCACCATGGCCACGACCGTGATACTTGCTTCTATGGACGTAGTTAGACTCTTTAGTCTCNAAAGGTAAAAGTATATGAGTCTGGCTGTAACCTTCAATTAAGCTTGCTATACCCGCTATTGTGCTAATATTGGCATTTTTCAAAATGAGATTATGCAAAATATCTCTTATGTTCTTGTCCTCAGCCATTTCTTAATATGAACAAGAATAATGTTTTAGACATAACATAATAAAACAAACAAATATATATTGAAGGAAATAAAATAATTGAATTTAAACCAAAATTATAATCCAATAAAATTCAAAGCATAAAACATGGAAATTAAATCAAGACAATATTTAAATTTAATTATCCTCTCTTAGACAATCTGAAGTCTCATAATCCAATTGGTCATCATTCTCATAGTCGAAATCTCCTTCACCATCGAGATGAACCAGATTAGCTTTTGGATTCTTTTTTCAAATTCTCTTGATAGAGATCAACAAGATGCTTAGGTGTTCTGCATGTCTTTACCCAATGATTCCCCATACCACATCTATGGCAAATGAATTTGGTCTTATGTTGCGGTTTGAAAATTTCGTGGCCTCTACTTCGACCACGACCGAAGTCTGATCGATTCCCACGGCCATGACCATCATAATTATTTCCATGGTAATTGCCATGACCACCACGTCCTCTTTCACCATGGCCACGACCGTGATACTTGCTTCTATGGACGTAGTTAGACTCTTTAGTCTCTTTAGGCTCTTTCTTGGTCATATCAACCTTGTGAGCTTCTGGTAATGGAGCAGTACCAGGAGGTCTCATTGCACTGTTCATTAGTAATAATTCATTGGTCTGCTCAGCAAGTAGCAAACAAGAGATTAGACTTGCATATGTCTTAAANAACAAGAATAATGTTTTAGACATAACATAATAAAACAAACAAATATATATTGAAGGAAATAAAATAATTGAATTTAAACCAAAATTATAATCCAATAAAATTCAAAGCATAAAACATGGAAATTAAATCAAGACAATATTTAAATTTAATTATCCTCTCTTAGACAATCTGAAGTCTCATAATCCAATTGGTCATCATTCTCATAGTCGAAATCTCCTTCACCATCGAGATGAACCAGATTAGCTTTTGGATTCTTTTTTCAAATTCTCTTGATAGAGATCAACAAGATGCTTAGGTGTTCTGCATGTCTTTACCCAATGATTCCCCATACCACATCTATGGCAAATGAATTTGGTCTTATGTTGCGGTTTGAAAATTTCGTGGCCTCTACTTCGACCACGACCGAAGTCTGATCGATTCCCACGGCCATGACCATCATAATTATTTCCATGGTAATTGCCATGACCACCACGTCCTCTTTCACCATGGCCACGACCGTGATACTTGCTTCTATGGACGTAGTTAGACTCTTTAGTCTCTTTAGGCTCTTTCTTGGTCATATCAACCTTGTGAGCTTCTGGTAATGGAGCAGTACCAGGAGGTCTCATTGCACTGTTCATTAGTAATAATTCATTGGTCTGCTCAGCAAGTAGCAAACAAGAGATTAGACTTGCATATGTCTTAAAGCCCTTTTCACGATATTGTTGCTGAAGCAATATGTTATTGGTGTGAAAGGTTAAGAATGTTTTCTCTAGCAAGTCTTCCTTAGTAACCTCCTTACCACATAATTTCANTGAAGTCTCATAATCCAATTGGTCATCATTCTCATAGTCGAAATCTCCTTCACCATCGAGATGAACCAGATTAGCTTTTGGATTCTTTTTTCAAATTCTCTTGATAGAGATCAACAAGATGCTTAGGTGTTCTGCATGTCTTTACCCAATGATTCCCCATACCACATCTATGGCAAATGAATTTGGTCTTATGTTGCGGTTTGAAAATTTCGTGGCCTCTACTTCGACCACGACCGAAGTCTGATCGATTCCCACGGCCATGACCATCATAATTATTTCCATGGTAATTGCCATGACCACCACGTCCTCTTTCACCATGGCCACGACCGTGATACTTGCTTCTATGGACGTAGTTAGACTCTTTAGTCTCTTTAGGCTCTTTCTTGGTCATATCAACCTTGTGAGCTTCTGGTAATGGAGCAGTACCAGGAGGTCTCATTGCACTGTTCATTAGTAATAATTCATTGGTCTGCTCAGCAAGTAGCAAACAAGAGATTAGACTTGCATATGTCTTAAAGCCCTTTTCACGATATTGTTGCTGAAGCAATATGTTATTGGTGTGAAAGGTTAAGAATGTTTTCTCTAGCAAGTCTTCCTTAGTAACCTCCTTACCACATAATTTCAAGATCGAGACTATCTTAAATAGCTCTGAATTATACTCTTCCATGGATTTAAAATCCTGGATTCTTAGATTTTTCCAATCAAATAGAGCCTTTGGTAGGAGCACCGTCTTTTGGTGTCCATATCTGTTTTTCAANTTTATCTTTGGAATCTATTGGTCTACCACGTTTCAAACGTGCCTTAGACTCTGTAGCAACTTGTTGANAGATTCTCAATAGTAAGGTACTGGTTCTTCAGACTCTCAGCAAGATTATGGCGTATTAGCAAAATCGCCTTGTACCTACTCTTTTCAGTACAATCATTATCATCCTCAATGCACTCACATAGGTCCTTTGATTTCAGGGTAATTTTAGTGTCCAATGCCCATTATAAAATACAAAACATGCACCATATAACTTTCATGCGGTATTTAAGACCGAACCATGCAATCGTTTTGGATTATGCCATGCGGTATTTAAGACCAAACTATGCAATCGTTTTGGATTATGTCATGCGGTATTTAAGACTGAACCATGCAATTAATTTCGTCTAGGCCATGTGATGTTCACATATTTTACCCTGTTTTCCCTTAATATATTCACATCTTTTGCATCATTTGCTATCCTTTTTGACCATTATTGCATAGTTTAAGGATTGTTCTTGCATTAGAGTATAGTTGCATTGCTTTTGCATCTTTTCTTGCATAAACAGGTGATTTTGGAGTCTAAGGAGCATGGAAGCAATGCTGAGGAGAAGTGAAGCAATCATGAGGAGAAAGCAAAGGAGTTAAGGCTGGAGAACCAAGGTCCGGAGTCCCACTCGACTGCCCACTCGACCAGACACTTGACTGTGTGCTGAGAGTGACTCGACCGAGTGGAAGGAGTACAAGAAAACCCAACTCGACCGGTCACTCGACCGGTCACTCGACCGAGCACCGGGTCGAGTTGGCCGAGCCGCCTGGCTATTTTGTCTTATAGCATTTTTAGGGCTTCCTCTACTTTTTCTATTTAAAGGCCTTGTACCCTGCAGCCACCAAGAGTCCAGCTTTTTAGATAGTCAAAAACATAGTTTTTACCCTTTTGGGAAATTATTCCTTTTGCACTTTTATGTTTTAGATCTTGTACCTCCTTGAAGGAGAAAAACAAAGAATTCTTGGATTTTGTTGGTTCCATAACTTTCAAGATATTAAGAATTCGTGTTTGATTCTTTCTTCAATATTGTAGATCTTTGCTTTATATATCTAATCATGCAAGTTTCATCATTTTCTGGGTTAATGACTTTGATGTTCATCATGTGTTCTTGTGAGTAGTTGCTTAGGATCTTGAGGATGGGTTAGGCTGGGTTATGTTTGAGGTTTGTTTGATTTGTTCAAGCTTGATTGTTGTAGATATCTTCTAGGATAGATGTTCTTAATGCTGGTCCTATAACCGAGAGGGTAGGATCTGATCTCAAGCATCTTAGCATCACACCAATGTCTAAGGAGCATAGATAAGGCTAGATCAAGAGACTATCATTAGGCTTGCTAAGAGATTAGAAGTCTTGTTTGGTATTTGACATATTGCTTAATGCCTGCTTGTGTAGATTCTTTACTTTGTGAGAACAAGTCTAGAGATATATGAGTTTGAGTGTCTTTTGCCATGAGAGTGGATTAAACATGTTCTTAGAGATATATGTCTAGGGATTAGCTCAAGTTGTTTGAGATTTTTTGACCAAGTTAGATGACCTCAATCATAGTCCAGCCCATGAATCCCTCCTCAAGACCTTCCTTGTTTATTGATTTCCTAGCTTAAATCCTGTTGTTTGATCGTTGTTTGATTTGCTTTTGTATTGCTCTGTTTTTCTTGCATTGCTCTGTTTTCCGGATTTGTCCAGCTCGACCCTGCACTCGATCTACACTCGATCGAGTG
>NC_025698.1:21962545-21993222 GCF_000633955.1 Camelina sativa | reverse complement strand
CAAGACCTTCCTTGTTTATTGATTTCCTAGCTTAAATCATGTTGTTTGATCGTTGTTTGATTTGCTTTTGTATTGCTCTGTTTTTCTTGCATTGCTCTAATTTCCGGATTTGTCCAGCTCGACCCTGCACTCGATCTACACTCGATCGAGTGCTTGCTCGAGTTCATTCCCAGAACTCTTGTTTATGCTTTGTAGTTGTCCTGTCTCATTTCCTGTTTCATTTTAGTTGCATTTCTGCTGCATTCACTTAGTGTTCTGTTTATTACTTGTCTTGCATTAGTTCATTACTTGCATTATCATAGTTCTATTTCTGTTCTTGGTTCATCATAGATTTGATTAGTCTGTTCTCTTTACATTTAGCATCTATCTTAGTAGTTTTTACTTTCTGCATTTTACATTTCATCAATAGGATTGTTAGTGGCAAACATCCTTTACATTTGGCTTGACTTAGACATTTATGCACATCCTGATTGCTTGCAAACTCTCAGATTGGATTGACACCTCTTATACTACAATTGCATAAGGGGAATTGAAACACCTTGCTTTCACCATTGTTCATCATCATATCATTCATTCACATTCCATTTCACACACCAAGAAAGACACAAGTTTCACCATGCGATATTTAAGACTGAACCATGCCATTAATTTCGTCTAGGCCATGCGGTATTTAAGACCGAAACATGTCATGCCAATTTTAGTAAATAATTTCTTGTCTATTAATACATAATTAATATATGCATGAAACAATCCTAGACAAAAATATAATCTAGTATGAACAAGGAAATATGCACATAAATTCAGGGTTTTAGAATTTCCTCTTTTAAGTTTTTCTTTTCTCTAATAAGATTATTTCATTTTTTTTTAAGTTTTCCTTTTTTCTAGATAAGATTATTTCCTTTTTAAGTTTTCCTTTTTAGTTTAGTAAATTTTCCTATTCTGAATAGAATTAGAACAAGAGGTTTTAGAAAAAAAACATTTCTCTAGGGTTTCGATTTTAAGTTCTTAGTTTTAGGGTTTCATGCAAGACATAGAACAATTCTTATTTTAAGTTTTCAATTTATGCAAGACATATCACAATCAGTCAATAACAAACAATCAATCCTAAGCAATTCTAAACCTCATACAATCGGATTTTAATGTTTTAGGGTTTAGAGTTTTAAGCTTTAGGGTTTTCTAGAATTTAGAACTTTAGGGTTTTGATTTGTTGATTGTGTAATTGTAGATTTTAGGGTTCTAATATATTTAAGATCAGGTTGGATATATGTGTCCGATGAATTCGATATATTTAGCTTACACCGTTTGGGGTTGACTGGAATTGATCCAGGAGCTAAAGACCTCGGATATACCTTGAGTTTGATCACGATCCTCGGACTAGTCACGAACAAAACTTGATCACAAACTTAGAACCGATCGCCGAGCTTGAATAATCACGAACTTGATCTGGTTGATAGCTTGGATGAACAAAGGATGTTGTGCGGCTGCTTTAGGGTTTAAGGGATTTTTCTTAGTTGGAGTTTAGGGGAAACTCGTGCTGATAATGTGTTGTGAAAGTAGAGATACTCGAAGGATGTATTCTCTTGTATTATTAATCGATTGAATAAGAGTTACATATATATAGTAGTACAAAGCCCTAAACATATTAGGGTTCCTAAACCGACTTAGTATAAGAGAAGGTGGCCGATGGGCCTTGTGGACTTAGACAATATGTGGGCCAGTTATGGAGATCCATCCTAAGTGATATACAACAAGAATTACCCTTTTTTATATACCCTTTTTCAAAAATACTCATTTTTAGCCATTTTCGTTTTTGTCCTCCTTTAATTTTTAATGACCATTTTACTCTTACATGAAAAATATTTTAATCAATAAAATGAAAAAAAATTCTGACATATTTTCCCGCCAAAAAAAATTTGAATAAAAATTCCCGCAAAAAAAAATTGACAAGACTTCTATAAGGTTTTTATAAGGTTTTTAAATAAAGCCTTATAAAACCTAGTAAAAACTTTGTAAATGTCTTATAAAAAACCTTTTAAAAACATTTTAAAAACTTTTTAAACGCCTTTTAATGATCTCACGGTTGATGGTCTTGAAGATAACGGCTGGTGAAATGGCTTGAAGATTGTGGAGAACATTGTTTCTCTGCTTCCAAATAGCATAGACAGTGGCATGATAGACAATTTTCCTGAGCACTGATGGTGAGGAAACCGTGCTAAGCTTGATTCAGGAGAGTAAACTTTCCCAGTTCTTAAACTGACCTGGAACTAGGCTTAATCTGGTCTGCACCGAGTTCCAAATAGATGCGCTGAAGCCACATGTGGGAAGGAGATGGTCTCTTGTCTCTGCATTTGTTGCGCATAAACAACAAAGCGAGAAAACCTGCAAACCCCAGGAAATCATTCATGAACGAGTAGGAAGTCTGTTCCGATGAAAGACCCACATGTGGAAAGAGTTTCTTGGGGTAGCTCCTTTAAACCAAATCACAGGAAACCAGTCTTTTTCAGGTTCCATCTGCCTTAGGGCTTCCCACGTCCTTGAAAAAGAAAAACCGTTGCAGTTAAAATTGTTAACAACCCAACCATAAGAGTCTTCAAGGTCAGAATGCAGAGGGGAAGCTATTGTAGTGAGGTAGATGTGAAGATCAAGGGCTTGCTGAGATCTGGGGGAAGGCAGTCTCCAGGATGTTTCTCCGATGGCATCAGCTACAGTGGCTGCAATCGGGATTCTAATGTTTCTAGGAACTTCATCTCCCAAAAAATTTATCAGATGACCAAAAGAATTCCAAGAGCCATACCAGAAACTAGCAGTTAACCCGTTTCCAATTGAGCATTTCAAAAACCTCTCTGCAATCGGTCGAAGACGTAAAATGCATCTCTAGTTCCAAGTATCATGTATGCTTTCTTTAATAGACTAAAATTCTGCAATAGAGCTGTTTACTGAGCATGGGAAATAGTGGTACATGTGCCAATTAACCCAGAGGGAATGACTATTTGAGAATAGCAACCAAATGAACTGGACATTTAAAGTTATGTTCCAGTCGGAGAGTATCTGAGACCAAGGCTGCCTTCTTCCTTTGGCAGGCAGACCTGAGGCCAAGCCACTTTTGCTTGGTAACTATTTTCAATACCTCCAGACCAAAGGAATCGTGAGCACAAAGACTCTATTTCTTTGATACAGCCTTTTGGCAGCCTGATTCCCTTTAGAGCTGATAGAATGAAGTCCTTTCTAACAAAGTCAAAAGATTTTCTCAGATCAACTTTAAGCATGCCTCGAGAATCTATGTTTTTTCTTTTATAACCATGGACTATCTCTGTGGCAAGCAAAACATTTTTCGAAAGGTTTCTCCCTTTGATAAAAGCATATTGGCAAGGTGATATGACATCTAGGAGTAATACCTTGAGCCTGTTTGCAAACAGTTTTGAGATGACCTTGTAAAGAGAATTCAGGCAGGATATAGGTCTGAATTCTGATGGTTTTGAGGCATTAGGGATCTTTGGGATCAAAACCAGCGAAGTTGCATTCCATTGAAAAGCTTTCCTGAATTGAAAAATTCTTTTACTGTCCAGATAACCTCACCACCAACAATACTCCAACAGCTAATAAAGAATTCTGCTGGGTAGCCATTTGGGCCACTGGATTTATTCCTTGGAAGAGAGCAAAAATCCTCTTTAATCTCTTCCAAGGATAAAGGCTTTGCCATCTGGTTTTGTTGATCAATAGAGCATCTGAAATCAAAGAGGTTTGTGGTGTCTTCCTGAGTGAAAGAGGGAGGTGAGACTGCATTACCTAGGAGATCTAAGAAGTAATCCGCACAAATGTCTTGGATGCCGTGAGGAGAATCAATTTTTTCTCTATTCTCGTTCTCTAGAAAATGAATGTGGTTTATCGCTTTTCTCAAGTTAACCATCTTGTGAAAGTAAGCAGAGTTACCATCTCGCAGCCAAGATATACCACCTCTCTGGCTTATAAACTTTTCCTCAACAATGATCAGAAACTGCCCAATTTTCTCACCTTCGATAAGGATTTCAGCATTTAACGGTGAGGTATTGGGCAGTAGAGTGTTCTGGTGCTGAATCACTATCTTGTTTGCTTCTTTGACTCTCAACTCGATACCCGAATAATTTGCTCTACTGAAATCCCAAATAAGTTTGTTTAGAGCTCTCAACTTTAGTGAGATTCAGAACATCTCAAAACCCTAAAAATTGAAAGAGAACCAATTTTGACAGATGAGATGGATAAAACCTTGGTCTTGGAGTAGGAAGGTAAGTAGCTTGAAGGGCGTCTTCTGCCTTTGACGATCAATAAATAGAGTGATAGATGAACAAGCAAGATCCTGGAAATCAGGCTCCCCAAAATAAGCATAGGAGGATGGAAAATGTACTGCCCAGATATCGTTAACTAGAGCTCTGTCTAGCTTTTTTGCGATTGGATCCTGTTTCCTCTTGTTCCACCAAGTATAAGAGCATTCTCTGAACGTAAGATCTTGGAGGGATGCATTATGAAGGCAATCCCTAAATACTGAAGTTTCTCAATCCACCGAGAAACTATCAGACTTAGAATGCTCACTAGGGTTAAGAGTTTGATTGAAATCACCAATAACTGACCAGGGTTTCCCTTGAAGAGCTGGATTCGAAGACAAGTTGAAGATTTCATCCCAAAGAGCGATTCTTTCCACCTCCTCGTTTGAAGCGTAGAAAAAAGAAACTATCATAGGAACAACTGAGCTAGGTAGAGTAACCTGACATGTTACCATTTAGAGAGATTTTGGTACAATGGAAACTTTGACACTAGGGTGCCAAATGACCCAAATATTACCCAAAGCCAAAAACCATAATTCTCCTCATACAACCAACATGGCAATAATCTATTGATGAACTTGCCTCACTTGTACAGTTGTACATGAGTCTCGATCAGGCTACCAAAAAGAGGCTTATTTCTTCGACGCCATTTCTTAAATCCGGTACGATGGGATAACTTATTAAAGCCTCAGACATTCCAACAAAAAATATCTATACATATAAAAATTAGTTGATTCTGAGGCCCTTGCCTCGTTCACGCTTACGTTGCCTAGTCAACACCACTGTTTTGAACTGAAAATCATCATGTTCCATCTCGCTATTCGCATAAGACTCACTACCATGATAACCACTAGAAGAGACATCCGACGAATCTGCATCTGCACCAGAGATGCCTGCTGAGATACTTGCATCACCTGAACCGCTGCAATCACCCACTGACTTTGGACCATTAAGAACTGACGTTGATGAAGACAACACACCTGTTTCTTTTAACAAAGCTTGAGTCTTATCTGAAACCGCTGGTGGAGGAATATCATCACAAGGTTTGACCTGTTTACCCTGATAAGATAATATCTTTTTCTTCTTCTTGTTTTTGGGGTACACTTCCACCGTGTGTGCAGTTGAGTTACAGTCTGAACAAGAGACAGGGGCCATCTTGCAGCGCTTAACGCTATGGCCTATCTCATTATAGTGCCCACAGGACTTGAGACAAGAACCCTTTTTATTTCTTCGGACTAAAATTTGACGTTCACTGCCTGTGGCAATGGTTTGCGAGGGTCAATAACAGTGAAAAACTTTGCCACCTCTAGGTTTGTTTTATTTGCTGTCGAGGGATGGAGGCATTTTGGATCTCCAACAAGGCCTCCAATGTACTCCAACCCATCATTGTTGAAGAATAGCAGGGGAACATCCCGCATTTTGAGCCAAATTGGGGCAGACGAAAAATTCCGGCATATTTGGAATGAAACCTGGTTTCCAATTTGCAACGAACATTGTCTGACCGTCTATGCTCCAAAGCCTTTGGTTTAGGACTCTAGACCGTGTTTGGGAATTCGGAATCCTGAAAATAAACGCATTTCCTTCAAGTTTTGAGACTGAGATGTCCCAAAACTTATTGCTCCAAATTTCGTTGACAATGGTGTGAATTGTACCATGAGATGGCGGATCAGAGTAGAATTGACGGATTATGAAAGAATCCTAAGACTTCTCATGCTTCTCGATGACATAATTTGGAATCTCTAAGCAAAGTTCCATCGAGGATAAAGTGAACAGCTTTTCCCTTTTTTGAGAGGATTCTTGTAGAACATTTGAATATCTTGAGCCATTCATCGTCTCCTGCTTTGCTGACTCTTGAAACAGGGTCATCTAATTTCTTAGCTTTCGCAGAGTTTTTTTGAGATTCTGAGAATTCTAGGACGGTTGTGCTTGCAACTTTCGCAGAGGTTGGGCCGGTAAGTTCTTTTGATGGAAGCTCGACCTCAATTGTTGTTTTCTCGGATGGTATTGGGGGTAATGGCTCTACAACACCCGCTTTCGCGTCTTCTGAATTCAGATCTGGAACAAAGGTTGCGCAAACTGAGGTTTCAATGGATGAGTCTGAAGACGGCGCTTCAGTTGTGGCATTAGGTTGTAAAGGAGAGGACTTAGTCATCAAACACTGGTCGAATCAGAAGAAGATGGAGATTTCGTGCCCTTTGAGAGCTTGGACGGGGAAATCCATCTCGGGGGTTTCTTTTTGGTGGTCTTATTCTTCCCCATATGGCGGGGAGGGCCTGAAGAAAGGGACGGCGGAGGATTCCACCGTCGTGAGAGGCGACAGATGCGGTTGGAAAAAACAGTTACTTAACGCTCTAGAGAGAGAGAGAAAAAAAAATAATAATCTCTTATAGTAAAAAAGAAAAAAACCAATTTTAAATTTCTTCCCTAATATATATTGATAAAAGTAAAGAGATTATATTTTATACCTACACAAATTTAAATTTGTATACATTCACATGAATAATAGCAATAATTCTATTATAAAACATCAATGATTGTTATTTTACTAACCAAGTTCTGTTTTCTGAATTTTTTTCAAATAACCTCTTCTAGTTGGCTTCTACTCAAACAAACAACAAGACATTCTAATCGTATGAGAAGATCTATAAGATAAGGTTGTTCAAGACATTTTTAAAATACCTAATTGTAGAAAATACATTCTACCAAAAAAAAGATGGCGTCTTAATTACTTCACCGGGAGATCGTACTATCGGATGCCATCATCTAGCGGCTCTGGAAGAGAGTAGCAGCGTGGAGTCCATGAACCCTAATTTTTGATGGACTTGTGTTTGTTATTTAATTTGGGCTCTTGTATTGGCTTGGCCCATTATTTATTGGTTTGTAATTGTAATTTTTGAAGGTCCATTATCATAAATTCGATCTAATTGAGTTCGAATAAATCGAATTAGAAAAAAAAAATCAGTTTATTTTGGAATTGACTTTAATTCTAATAACCGACCTGAATAACCCGATTACCGAATAATCCAAACCGAACTTTGATTCGGGTCAATTCGGCAGAATTTATAGAAAACCGAAAATTTGAAAAATCGAATAACCCAAACCGAATAACCCGAAATAACCGAATGCTCATGCCTAATGTGTTTAATAGATATCTAACCGACCATTAATGCAATTATTCTGGTATGCTCCTAAATTGTTCCAAAATTTAAAATATTGAATTGATGAAACCACTATTATTTCATAAATCCAAACAAAAAAATATGTGTTATAAACATTGTATCAAAGAAATGTATTTATAAACATAACCTCTCACATACGTGCGGGTCCGAATCTTATTTTCTCTTATTTTTTCTAACACAAGAAATGACGAAAAAGGCTAAACAAAACCCTAAACATTGACACTCCTCTTTTATAATAGATCCTAGGATTCCCTAAACCCAAACCAAGCTAAATGGATTTGAATCCTTTTATATTATACTTTCAAATCCATTCTAATTTATTTAAAATATAATGTAGATTTTGAAATCCAAAAACAAATCAGTAAATAAATAACATAGAATTTTAATAAGTATTTATAAATTATATAACTAATAACACATAATTTTAATATTTATTTTAAAATTAATAATTGAATAATACATAACGTTTTATTGGAATTTCAAACCCAATAACCTCTCTTCGTGCTGGCTAAAACGCTTAAACCTGCAACGACTTCGTTTGAAGTCAAGACATTGACCAGATGATGGACAGACTGTTTACCACTAGACCATTAAACATTTACGAAAATGATGCCCCAAAAACCGTAAATAAATATTGTTTTATGAGCTTTAGCTCCGGGCCAGGCCTGCCTCTCTTACTCTTACAGTCTTACTGAATACAACTTTTGATTGTGTCCATTGAGACACTCCCATCTTGTTGCGTTCATCAACACCGTCCGAAATTGAGCTTGGAGCGTTACATTTTTACTTTTTAATAGTTTTTATACTGATCTGGTATTCTGGTTTACGAACCAATTTTTAATTTTATTATATAAGTGTCCAAAAAACAAAGTATTTGTAAACTTATATGAAATATGAGGTTTGTAATTTTAGAGTGATTTAAACAAACAAACCAAAGTGTCCGCACATGTATGTTCCAACTGCTCCGACGAGCTCATGGACTTTGCATGCCGTCTTCTTTCTACTTCTCGCGTCTCGTAGACCGCTCTTTGCTCTCAAAGTGTCCGACTTTAGCCAGAGTCGCCCATGCCCAGCTCCTCAAAGTTGGATTCATACCCAATACTTTTTGGGGAAATCGCTGTCTTCAACTCTACTTCAAATCCGGATCTGTCGTCGATGCTTTTCAACTGTTGGACGATATTCCTGATAAGAACACTATATCCTGGAACGTTTCCCTGAAGGGTTTGTTAAAAAATGGTTATCTAAACTATGCACTTGACCTGTTCGATGAAATGCATGAACGAGATGTTGTTAGCTGGAACACAATGATTTCAGGGTTGGCTTCTTGTGGGTTTCCGGAATATGGGATGAGGGTTTTCTTGGATATGCAGAGTTGGGTTATCCGACCAACTGAGTTCACGTTTTCGATTCTGGCTTCTCTAGTTTCTTGTGTTAGCCATGGGGAGCAGATTCATGGTAATGCTATTTGCAGTGGCGTGAGTAAGTCTAATTTGGTGGTGTGGAATTCATTCATGGATATGTATAGAAGAATAGGCGTTTTTGATTATGCTTTATCAGTGTTTTTAACTATGGAAGATAGAGATGTTATCTCGTGGAACTGTTTGATTTTGTGTTGTTCTGATTCTGGTAACAAAGAAGTGGCTTTGGATCAGTTTGGTCTGATGAGAGAAATGGGGAATCGACCGGACGAATACACAGTTTCAACGGTTGTGTCTATTTGCTCGGATTTGCGAGATTTGTGCAAGGGTAAGCAGGCTATTGCTCTTTGCATCAAGATGGGGGTTTTATCTAACACCATTGTTTTAGGAGCTGGGATTGACATGTTTTCCAAATGCAACAGATTGGATGATTCGGTTAAGCTTTTCAGAGAGTTGGGGAAATGGGATTCAGTGTTGTGCAACTCCATGATCGGTAGCTATTCGTGGCATGGTTTTGGAGAAGATGCTCTGAGGCTCTTTATTGTTGCCATGAGACAGAGCATTAGGCCCGATAAGTTCACGCTCAGTAGTGTTTTGAGCTCGATGAATGCTGTGATGCTAGATCACGGAGCACAAGTTCATTCTTTGGTTATCAAGTTGGGGTTTGATCAGGACACGGCAGTAGCCACCTCACTCATGGAGATGTACTTTAAAACCGGTTTAGTTGATTCAGCAATGAGAGTGTTTGCCACAACAGATGGAAAAGATCTGATCTTTTGGAACACAGTGATAATGGGCTTGGAGAGAAACAGCAAAGCAGCTGAGTCTCTTGCTGTTTTCAATCAATTGCTGATGAACCAAGGTCTGAAACCGGATAGAGTGACTTTAATGGGTATCTTGGTAGCTTGTTGTTATGCTGGCTTTGTTAATGAAGGAATTCAGATATTCTCTTCAATGGTAAAGACTTATGGAGTTAATCCCGGAAACGAGCATTATGCCAGTATAATCGAATTGCTTTGCAGAGCAGGTATGATCAGTGAAGCAAAGGACATTGCCGACAAGATACCTTTTGAACCAAGCTCTCATATCTGGGAACCGATTCTCTGTGCATCTCTGGATCTTGGAGACACGAGACTCGCTGAGACTGTGGCGAAAACAATGTTAGAATCTGAACCAAAGTCATCGTTTCCATATCTGGTTCTGATCAAGTTATACGAGATGACATGGCGCTGGGAAAATTCAGTGAAGATAAGATACGCCATGAATGAACAGAAGATCAAATCGGCTCAAGGATCGAGCAAGATCGGTATAAAGAGCAGCGTGTACAGCTTCGAGGGTGACCAGTTGCAAATTCATGGAGGTCATGATACTTGCGCAGTCTTGGACTTATTGTCTTGGGACTCTGTTGATCAGAAAATTCATTGGTCTGCATATCATTTTCACTAACAAGGTAACATTTAGTAGTAAGTGATTTTTTCATCTACTTTAACCTCAGGGATCAGGCTGTATCCATTAATCATGGAATATTTCAATATTTTTTCCACGATATGGAAAAGTTAAATATACNAAAGATCAAATCGGCTCAAGGATCGAGTAAGATCGGTATAAAGAGCAGCGTGTACAGCTTCGAGGGTGACCAGTTGCAAATTCATGGAGGTCATGATACTTGCGCAGTCTTGGACTTATTGTCTTGGGACTCTGTTGATCAGAAAATTCATTGGTCTGCATATCATTTTCACTAACAAGGTAACATTTAGTAGTAAGTGATTTTTTCATCTACTTTAACCTCAGGGATCAGGCTGTATCCATTAATCATGGAATATTTCAATATTTTTTCCACGATATGGAAAAGTTAAATATACTGCACAGCACATCGATGTATTGAAATATCAATTTGATTATAAGAAAAAAATTGTTGTCAATCTTGTTAAGGGTCTCTATGACTATCACTTTCTTTTTCTAGGACAAGTTGAATTCTGTAGAGTCGCGTCGTATGTTCTTGTTTTGTTTTATTTCAATTTCTTGATTTAGTAGTTGATGTTGTTTAGGTGTTTATGATATTAGAAATTTTGAAAATTTTCCGATGTTAACATTTTTAATTTTTGTCTAGTTCTAGTGTTCTAGGACTCAGTTGTTATCGGACTCGCAATCAAATATCAAACTTCTTCGTCATTGGATGTAAAAAAATCTTTCTGCAACTCTCTAATCTCATCCAGACTCATATAAGTTCTTGTTGTAAATAATTATTATTCATGACCAGAGTTACGGTTGATTCGATTTATTCGAAATATTCTTGGTTTAAAGCGGATTAGTTTGAGGATGAGTAAGTAGTACACACATTTAGCGAATTTCAAAGAAACAGTTAGCTTGGCCTAAACTAAGAATATTGCTGAATTCTCGCCTTCTCGGGATTCATTTTTGCAAAGCTTTTCGTACACACTAGTTGTAGATTTTTACAACTCTTAAAAAACCTAATAACAACATATCACATCCAAATTCTAAATAACTTGTTAACGTGTAATTTAGATTTTGTAGAGTTTTATAACTTTGTGCTGTTGTTTTAATTTGTAACTTTGTCTAGATTAAGCAAATGCTTCCTACTTTTTTGAGGTCAAGTGCCCATCATCAGCCTATTGGATATATCTGAGCGGAGAGTTGCGAATCTTGGTTCGAAGAAAAGCGATGAGTCAGGATGAAAGAACGAAAAATGTTTTGGCGAACGGAAACATCGGTCCGACTAATAAGTGAAAACGCGGCCGTCAATTTTTTACTCTAGTAGTAAATAAATCCCAACCATTAATTTTTGAGATATTTGGCAAAATGATACATTTTTCAAACATAATTAGAAAAAAAGATACATTCACTATTTATAATTAGAAAAAACCACAATTATCACTGTTTGTCTATTTTCTCAGCCTTTTTTGTCATTCAGCAATCTTCTTAATTACATTTATGCCATTGTACCTCCTTTTTCTTTCCATTTCTTGATTTTTCAAATAATTATTAATGTAATTTTTTTAGAAAACTTTTTAAATACAAAAAATCTATATTTTTTTCTTTACAATTTGATATAAATATTGTTTAATAGTTTTTAAATTTATCATATATATCTTTTGTATCCGTACACATTTTTAATTGTACAGATGTTATACACATTATTAAGTGTACAGATGTCGGTACACATTATTAAGTGTACAGATGTCAGTACACATTATTAAGTGTATAGATGAAATTTTTACAAAACTATTGCAGTACAAACATCTAGAAGCCAAAGAATTAAACAAATTACATCTGTACTCTTAATAATGTGTACAAACATCTGTACACTTAATAAAGTGTACGGTATACAAAATTTGTAAAAAATATTTAACATTATCTAATAAAATCATCAAAACAAAATGCATATTAAATTACAAATAAAAAAAACATAGATTTTTATATATGTTTAAAATTTTAAAACATAAATTTTAATTAGCCAGCATTTTTGTTTTAGATTGTTGGGAGCATATAATAAAAAGGAAAAAAAAATTAAAAAAAAAAAAGAAAAAATAAAATCAAACCCACTCCCTTTCTCTCTCCTATTTCTCGACTTTCTCCCTCTCTCACTCTCTTCTTTCTTCCCAAAACTATTGAGCATGATCTTTTAGTAATGTTCTTCCTTCTTCTGGGTCCCATTCAGAATTATATCTCTACCACCCTCTATCTCACAACACCCTCTTTTCTCTATTATAAATAGCGTATGTATGTTTTTGACAATTAAATTTGAAAAACATACTAAAATGCTAACAAACCCTTAATTTTTTCCTATATAAAGTGACGCAAACACACCCTAAAAAAGTTTTGCTATTAGCCTATTACCCATATATAAATGTATGTTTACATGTTTGATATCTTGTTTTGCATGTTTTACAAGTTTTACCTAGTTTGTTTTTCTTGCTATTTCTTTATATAGTATACATCACCAAAAATATTAATACTTTGTGTTACAACTGTTAAAAAAATTTAACATACCCATAATCTGACAACTCAAACAATAATTTTAATGCAACATAACCTCAAAAGATTCGAAAGCATTTGCTTAATCTAGAATAAGTTACAGTTTAAAAACAAAACCACAAACTCATAAAACTCTATTATTAGATATGGTAACGACGAAATAGAGAACAATAGAATATATTGTTGTACATTAAGCCAATATCAGATGAGTAGTTAAGTTTTACAACCTAAAAATGTCAACATTAGTTAAGTAAGTCGTTTCAGAAGGTAATTATAATTAGTTATGAGACAGAATGCTGATATATATAAGAGAACATTCATTTGCAAAATATATTCAAGAAAACAAATAACTGTGAGACTTCGATCTCTTCTGAATTTTTTCCCTGCCGGTGAGAAAGATGAGCTCTGGGGTCTCATGGTGGGTTTTTTGGGTAATGAGTGTTGTGGTGATTCTTAACGTGGAGTATAATATTGTGGAAGGTGGAGCCTTTGAAGAGACTAAGGTATATTCGTGAAAAATCTCTTAATTACTTAATAATGGAAAAAGACAACTTTTTGGGTAAAGGAATGATGAATGTGCATTACTAATACTTATATATATATAGGTCCACATAGTATACCTTGGAGAAAAGGAGCATAATGATCCTGAGCTTGTAACGGCCTCGCATCTCAGCATGTTAGAATCCCTACTTGGAAGGTACCAACAAATCCTATTTAGATAAGTACAACAATATGTTGTTGAAAATAAAACAAACACAATAACGGGTTGTCGATATATCGTTACAGCAAAAAGGACGCTAGTGAGTCCATTGTCCATAGTTATCGTCATGGTTTCTCCGGATTTGCTGCCCATCTTACAGATGCCCAAGCGAAAAAAATCTCAGGTGTGTACATATGTATAAGTATACTATTTATAGAGATATACTAAAAGCAAATTAGATAAGAGTGAACTAATTAAAGATTTAATCTTCATAATTATGAATAGAGCATCCAAATGTAGTTCAAGTAACGCCCAATACTTACTATGAGCTGCAAACAACAAGGACATTTGATTATTTGGGGCTTTCTCATAGTACACCTAAAGGACTTCTTCGTGATGCTAAGATAGGCGAAGACATCATCATTGGTGTCTTGGACTCAGGTACGTTTGATATTAATTTTCCCTAGAGATTTCTCCAAAGAAAAGATAGTTTGACACAACTTGTACGTGTGTTCGTAGGTGTTTGGCCAGAGTCAGAGTCATTCAATGACAAAGGCTTAGGGCCAATCCCACAACGTTGGAAAGGGATGTGCGTAGACGGTGAAGATTTTGACTCGAAGAAACATTGCAACAGGAAGTTGATAGGAGCGAGGTATTACATGGAAAGCCTATTCCGAAAGAACAAAACAGATAGCAGAATACCGGACACGGAGTACATGTCCGCAAGGGAAGTATTGCCTCACGGTACCCATGTGGCCTCGACAGCCGGGGGATCCTTCGTTTCAAATGTGAGTGTAAATGGGTTTGGAGTGGGCACAATAAGAGGCGGAGCTCCTGGTGCTCGTATCGCTGTCTACAAAGTGTGTTGGCAAAGAGAAGACGGAAGTTGCGCGAGCGCAGAAATAATCAAAGCAATGGACGATGCCATAGCAGATGGGGTGGACTTGATAACAATATCAATAGGCAGGCCTAACCCTACGCTGACTGAACTTGATTTATATAATCAAATCTCGTATGGAGCATTCCATGCAGTCGCCAATGGCATTCCAGTGCTCAGTGCGGGTGGTAACTATGGGCCTGATGATTATTCAGTCCAGAACATAGCTCCATGGATCATTACAGTGGCTGCCACTAGTCTAGACCGGTGGTATTCCACACCTTTGACACTAGGCAACAACATGACCTTAATGGTAAACCAAACCAAACCAACAAAATTAAACTAGTGTATGTATATATAATTGATTCTCTTTTGACATCAAAATATATGTGACTTTTCTAAATTCTTTTACTATGTAGGCACGGAGCGCGTACAAGGGTAAGGAGATCGAAGCAGAACTAATGTTCGTGTATAGTGCAAACGAGATGACGAGTGCGGCAAAGGGAAAAGTGGTGCTAGCTTTCCCGACTGAAAGTGAATTGACGGATTACGTTACTAACCTTTCAACTGTGCAAACAGAGGGTCTAATCTTTGCCACCAAAAGAGAGGACGATTTGAAAGTCTCTGAAGGTATCGCCATGATCACGGTCGACTATGAACAAGGATCTACCATGTTCAAGTACATAAGAACCACTAGGTAATTTTATAACGAGTACTTAATTCGACCTCTCTTCTTATTATTTGTATGTTATTGAGTATATGTATATTTTTTATATTTTTCTTAATTGCAGTTCGCCCACCATAAAAATAAGCTCTGCAGTCGCGCTTAATGGACCACTTGTAGCCACTAAGGTAGCTGAGTTCTCAGGAAGAGGACCCAATCCCGTATCTCCATATGTTCTCAAGGTAACAACTTAATATATGTTTTCCATATAATGATAATAACTAGTAATGATCACACAGTCACAAATAATAAACATAAGTCCAATTCTAGCAATATTTATTTTCTCATCACATATAGCAACATTATATTTTTGCAGCCCGATATAGCAGCTCCAGGTGTAGGCATAGTGGCTGCAAGTACCCCAGAAAAAATGGGTGCCGAGGAAGGATTCTATGCTGAGTCGGGAACTTCAATGGCAACACCTGTGGTCGCTGGTTTAGTTGCGCTACTTAGAGCTGTGCATCCTGACTGGTCTCCGGCCGCGCTTAAGTCAGCTCTCGTCACTACAGGTAATCTAAGAATTCGTTAGTTGTATTTTCTAGTTCAAGAATTACAAATTTGAAGGTCAATAGTGACAATATTAATACGTACCAAATTAAAATATTTATTCAAAATATGTAGTGATCTAATTAACTTACTCATTCTTAATTGGTTAAGCTTCCAAAACGGATCTCTACGGAGAACCTATATTTTCGGAAGGACTAACACGAAAACTAGCCGATCCTTTTGACTTCGGAGGAGGATTAGTTAGCCCAAACAAAGCAGCCGACCCGGGTCTTGTCTATGACGCAGGTGCAGAAGACTATAGACTTTTTTTATGTGCTTCTAATTATGATGAGATGCACATCACAAAAATATCAAGAACAAATACGTTATATCGATGTCCGAGTCCAAGGCCTTCTATGCTTGATCTCAATTTGCCTTCCATCACCATTCCATTCCTTAAGGAAGATGTGACTCTCACGAGAACCGTCACCAACGTTGGACCCGTTGACTCCGTCTATAAACTCATCGTCGAGCCTCCATTGGGTGTCAAAATCTCTGTCACACCCAACACATTGTTATTTAACTCAAATGTCAAGAAACTCAGCTTCAAGGTTACTGTCTCCACAACTCACAAATCCAATTCGATTTATTATTTTGGGAGCTTGACTTGGACTGATGGCTCTCACAACGTCACTATCCCATTATCTGTCAGAACTCAAATGTTGATGTATTTCAGCTATTGATTTTTCATTTTGTTTTCCAATATCATATTGTCTTATTAACCCAAAGTTGTGTGTGTGATAAAATTCTATATATATATAATTAGGGAGTTTGCTCTCTCCATTTAGACATAAAAGAATATATATAATAAGTTTGAAAAATTAATAGTTTTTTATTAGTTCTAAACCAGTTGGAATAAAAGAATTAAATTTAATTATAGATAGTGCAAAACTGTAAAATGTGTTACTCAAAACAGAAATATTTATTTTTAAACGAAAATATATATAATTTACAACGTAACCTAAAATATATGATTTTTTAAAAAACTAATAAAATCACGTATACTTAGTGATAAATCCAACAAGGAATTTCTGAAGAACCAATTTCATTTTTTTGCTAAGTAACGCTATTTTACAATGTTCTTGAATTCATGATTTTTTTTCTTTTTAATTGACTTAATAGCATACATAAAGTTGTCCTGAATCTATCATACGCGAAAATATCTTGGATCTGAATATTCTACATTTCTCAATAAATTTAAGAATATATATTATTTAATATTCCTACTCCTCTTTTTGTCTCGTGAACACGGAAGATTCAACAAGTTTTTAAATAGTTCAATAGCATCGTCTACGTCGTTACTTGGCGCTGAAGCTAAAACAATAAAGTATATACAGTACTTACTTTCTAGATAAACCAATCTTAGCAAACTATTAATTAAAAGAAGTGACATATCCTTTTGACTTTATTAATGTTACACTTTGCAAAACGTTGTTTCTTGATTAATTTTCAACTCATAACTGTAATGGTTCGACACTTTTGGAAGTCGGAGATCAGTCATTATCAGAGTCTAAAGTCTCACATCAATTGAGATAAAGATTTTTGAACAATATACAAAAGATATAGCAATCTTTCTCTTTTGAGCTAGCTTTTCGGATTAGTTAGATTACATACCTAATATGGTATCAGAGCCCATAGTTAAGTCACATTTCTAATATAGTATCAGAACTTAAAGTTGGCCTAGCAAACAAAATTTCCACAAAAAAATATTTTTCACCTATGAGGCTCATATAAGTGACATGTTTTGTTGTGTCTTATCTTATTTCCGAGATGTTGGGCCTGCACTGTTTTTCGTTTGACTGTTTCCTACCTACATCTCTAGAAGGGCTTATTAGAGTCCAAAGTCTCACATCGATTAGGATAAAGATCTTTGGACAATATAGAAAGGATATAACAATCCTTCTCTTTTTAGCTAGCTTTTGGGATTAGGTAGGCCACATTATTAATATGATATCATAGCACATAGGTCAGACCATACTCCTAATAGTCACAATTAATAGACACAACGATGTCAAAGAGAAAGAGGCAATCCAAAATCTTGAAATAGAAAAGAGAAAGCCCATTGATGAAAAGTTGGGAATGAAAATGTTGCGAAAAAACACAAAAACGAACACGGTCCCAACTAAATTTTTAATCGTAGAGTGAATTTATTTAATTTAAGTTAAACCACTTGGACTAAATAATGAAAGAAATCAAAAAATCTTTTCACTAGATTAATGTTATAAACTTATATTATTCTTTTGTCTAACTTTGTTTTCAATGTTTCCATTTGGAAAATATATTGAAAAATCTTTTGGATTACAAAATCGATTCGGTCTAACAACAAATCAATAAATTAGTTAACTTTTACTGTATATATTTTATAAATATAAAACAAAAAAAATTATAGGTAAGGAGATGACACTTATCATACATTAATAAAAAAGAATCTAAATCTAATTTAAACTAAGCGACAAACATTAATTAGATAACCATCTTATATAATATGAGAAGATTTTTATTAACTTATGCTAAGGAGATGACACTTCGCTTACTATATTTCTGACACCTGTATTTTTTTGGACCTAATTAACTACATGTTCATAAAACCCAAAAAAAAAAATCAACATTTCCTTTCTCATTTCTTTAATCAGAAACATATGCACGCTGCAGTCCCAAGAATCTAGAGCCACCTTAAATCAGTCTGTGGTTGGTTTCATCTTGGAACTATACTAACATTAAATCAAATTTATAGGTTTGAATTCTTGGGTTTAATTTCATTGTCTGAATCTTTTATAATTTTCACAGGGACAAGCGGAATCAAATTTAAGTAAGGTAGTGAAATGATATTATTTAAGTAAATTAGTTTGAATTTTTCAAAAAAATGTTTATATAAAATTAAATTTTTGAGCTTACTTTATGGAAAATTACGTAAGATTGTGAGATGGTTTTTATCTAATTCTATAATTATTTTGTTCGATTCACACTTATTATTTCAAACGTCATGGTATTTTTGAACTACATAAAATTTATAAGTTCTCATATTAGGAATTTCAGAATAAATTATGAACAATTATTTATTGATTTGAAATGATACCATCATTTTATGCATTGTCTTATATCTAGGGGTGTCAAAATGGTTAACCCTACTCAATTCAACTCATTATCCAATGAGTTAAAAGTTAAATGAGTTTATGAGTTGACTCAACTCATTTAACAATTGGGATGGATCAACCTATGAATCCACTACAATATAAATTAATTAATTTTTAATATAAAATAATTATAATTAAATACAATATAAACTATTAATATTTAATATAAAATTATAAGATGATGATGACATCATGTTGTTGACTATGATATATATATCTATATAGATGTTGATATGATGATGGTGATGTTAATATGGTTATGAAAGTATGATGATAATGATGATAGTATGACAATGTTGATGACGATGATAGTTACATGACGGTAGTATGATGATGATGATAGTATGATGATGTTTATATGAAGATGGTAGGATGATGATGACGATAGTATGATGATGTTGATATGATGATGGTAGGATGACGATGATGATGATAGTATGATGATGTTGGTATTATGATGATGATGATAGTATGATGATGTTGGTATTATGATGATGATGATAGTATGATGATATTGATATGATGATGGTAGAATGATGATGATGATGTTGGTATTATGATGATGATGTTGATAATATTTGGTTGATAATGAAGAAATTGATGGGTTAGTGGTTGACTCATAAACCATTATAACTAAATTCATTTGACCCATGAACTCATTTAATCATCAACATATTTAATCCATCAACTCATTAGGGTCAATATTTTAAACTCATTAGGGTTCATGAGTTGAGTTGAATTGAGTTGACTCATTAATCTTGACCCATTTTGACACCCCTACTTGAGACATGTACAACTCGCAAGTGGCCACAATCAGTTCGTAATGGGTAAGGTTCCTAGCTATCTTGTAAACACCTTTGAAATCATCGTAAAATGTCTGAAGACACCTAAGATGGAGTTCAGGTGAGATACGCCTGGTACGGATGCTTTGAGCTCCATCATCAACCAAAAGGTCTGTCGGATCCTAGAGGAAATTCATAAAACATCCAATAAATAATTGAACTAGAACCACAATCTCAAACTCAAACAGAGTCACAAATTTTATCTCTTTTAGAAAAATAAAATGGGAAACATTCTACCTCCATTAAATGATCCTCATCGTCGAGAACACGGCGGCTGTGTTTGAGGATCAAAGCTCTAACCTTCGTGTACTTGATGTGCTGCTGCATATGAAATACATCACGGTTTACCATCGTTTCCGGGATTCCTAACAAGACAGACAGAAAAGAAAGGGAAATAGCGGTGAGAATAAAGAGAATAAAAAAAAAAACAGACTCGGAGAAGAAGGATACGATGATGAAAACTAGAACTTGGTATTCTTTAGATCCAAAATTCTAAACTCGAAGAATAACAATCACAAAAAGACAGTCAAGACAAGGCAGATATAAAGATAGACATAGATCGATACAAAGAGAATCAGAAACTTTACCTTTACCAACGCAGATAGATAGACAATGATCACTACAACGAAGAGGGCCGAAAATTTCTATCAGATAGACAAAGATGGATATGCGGCTAGGGTTCTTTTTGGGAGAGGCAGAGGTGCTGGAATATCATTATGTTTTATCTTTATATTTTAACTCTATTTTATGGAAGAGAGCCTAACTAGTAAGCCCAACTGCTATTTTTTTTTGTATCCTCTTTCCTCACTTACAAATATGGGTTTAAATTTATTTTCTGTATTAATTTTTTTTTATCAAATTAACTAATAAATTTATCAAAGAAAAATTATAAGCAAATGTATTGAACTTGATATTTTAAGAGATTTTGGAGTACTTTTAAATCATCTGTTATGTAACTGGTGATTTTTAAAAATCACCTGAAATTCTATGTTATTAAATGTAAAATTTTATAAAAATCATTTACAAACTCTTGTTACTCAATCAATAATTTATAAAGCTCACCTCAAATCTACTGTTATTTTTTTTTAAATCTATAGAATGTGATTCTAGGAAACTTTTCTAAAATTTTAGTTCAAAAATATGTCTTCTAAAATCATACATGCGAAGGTGATCATTATCTTCCTGGATCATGTCAGCTCGAGATTAAAAAAAAAAAACACAAACCTCAAAAGTGACAACTTGTTGGTCCTGAAGACAAGCACAAGTAGGAATACATGCTGGAACATTTTGAGATACAACAGGCACTTCCCTGTCTTTACTGTTTTTAAACGAAACACTAGGAAATGCAGCTTTCCTATGCTCAACAGAACAGTCAAACCGGAAAACTCCCTGCTCCAAAATCGGCTCAAAAACCATATCAGTCGAACCCATCTCGACAGTTTCAGAGCTATCTCCACTTAGAGTCATCCTAACTAAAGATTTTTTCTGGTTCTAAAATGGGTTTGGGCAGAAACTTCTGTTAGTGGATCATTATCGTCACACATAAAAGGTTTCACGGAATTCCTGTTACACCCTCACTGAACAGTCAACGACGATGTGACATTGGACACAAAACTCCTCTACCCAGGTCCGATACTCATGTCCCCCTATCAGTCTCAACCCTATCGCTACCCTATAATTTTGTTTTAGCTGGTTTGGCACCCCATGCTAGGAGATTATTGATTTATCTAGGTTGGATTGAGGGTTATTATGTCGAGGTTTTTTAAATGGTTTGACAAGGTACGGCATTATGACCACACCTCTAAGGAGAGTTGGTTACCGTTGCATCATCAACCATCTATCTTTGTATCCCTAGAACCATGCGCCCACCTTTGTCAACATCATCTACTTCAGGGATACTTCTCTTACACTGGAAAAATTAAAGTTAGGATTAAGCATGGTATAGATTATTCTTTCATCTGCTAATCTAGGTGGCATATCTATTGGTTGGGTATTTCATAACCTTTATCAACATCAGTTTCATAGTGTGTATCAAAAGTTCACCGAAACCCCTAAACATTACCATTACCATTTGTTTCTTGGTACTAACCTAGTGTTTCTTATAATGTCTCAAGCCAAAGCCGACTACAAGCTTTGTGTGAGACTCTTTAACCTCCATGGCTATGAGCTTCATGTGAGGGAGGACTCACCTGCTATATTACGACTTTGCTTGCATCTTACTAGTCTTAACCCTAGAACAACCTTATCTCTCTATCCCTTTCAACCGCCATTAGTGTGTAAGCTCGGGTTTTCTCTTCTTCAACAATGCAATCTCGGCTACAAGCTTTGTGTGGGACTCCTTAACCTCCATGGCCAATGGCTTCATGCGAGGGAGGACCCACCTGCTCTGTTACGATATTGCATTTACCTCTTACGAGTCTTGGTAGCTTCACCATCTGTGAGAAGATTTGTGCTAGAATCTGTAGCAATCCTTGATCAATTGGTCTTGAACTTTCTTCTCTTGGCGAGAACCCTATCCCTCAGTTCCCTATCGTACCTCTTTTCTCAAAGCTCTGATGCATATTTTGTAAGAGCCATTGTTGATCACTTGCTGATCAAGGAAGTTGCGGAGCATGTTTTCAAAGGCACTTCCATCATTATCCCAATAGATCTTTCAAGCCTTGCTAGCCTCCCAAAGACTTGCACCTCCTTGGAAAACTCATGGAACCAGTTTCTATCTATGTTTTGTAATCTTGTTAACCTTTTAAGTTTCCCTTTGATGAATTCTCTTCTTTGATGCTTTAAGCTTCTTCTTTGATGCTTTAAGCTTAATGAAAATTTGTTTGACAAAAAAAAAAAAAAAAGACTTCTTCGACACCAATTGCAATTTTTTTTGCAACTCTCTCTCTCTACCTTTATTCTGGAAAAATCTTTAAAAAATTTGTTGATGTATAATAAATCCCACTAGTTACCGATTTGTTGGGAAATACAACTTTTTCTTGGATTATCCATGATCATGTGATAGGCTAAGCTGGATTCGATTTTTTTACTTTCAGGAGCTCAGCTGTTATCTAGTCTTTCTTTCATGGCGGAACAGAGCTGCTGATCCGTTCACACTCCCTATTCTCAATTTCACTCACCCGTCAGATCATATCTCTACAGGTAGAAGATGGAGTTCGAGAAGATCAAGGTGGCCAAATCCCGTTGTTGAAATGGATGGTAAGTGTTCCAATAGTTCAACTAACTCAAACAAATCACGTTGTTATTCTCATTGATTGATTTACTATAGATCGGAGTACATATGTGTTCTGCTCTCTTCAGGGAATGTATAGTATAGTATCGAGTGTGTGTTTGTTTGTTTACATAATATAATGTTGTAGTTTTTGAAAATTCAGAAGTTTTAGACCCTTTCTTGATTCTCTCAAGAGACGAAATGACTCGAGTTATCTGGAAATTCATCATAGACAAGGTAAATTGTCTTCTATCTTGATTCTTGAGCGAAGCTTCAAATCGTTTTGTAATTAATCTCTTGAGAATCCTCACAGCTTATTTTTTCCTTTATCCTTAAAATTTCTTAGGTACTTTTGATTTGCAAAATCTATTTCTTTAGATGTTAAAAAACCAAAAAAAAAAAAAACTGCAGATTTAATTCACGTTTTGATGAAATCGGTGTTAATAGGAGGAAATGGTATTGAATATGAAACAAGACCAGTTACTATAGCAAATGGTCATAATCTTTTGGACGATCAAATTGTTTATGAACCATGTACCTATTATTGGTGTCTTTGTTGTTGTGAAATAATTGTTTTTGTTGGGATTTTAAGAAGCTTGGAAAAAGTTATAGTGTATTCCAAAGAGACAAAAGCTATGATCTTTTTGAAAGTATTTTACCTTTGAAAAGCCAATATGTATTAAAGTTAATCACAGTGCATGAATAGAAACTATGTAAATTTGTCTTCAAAGCCAATTGATATAAGTTATATCTACCCACTATTTTCCTCATTTTTTATTTTTTTTTATATTACTTCTCATTTTTAACTTATTATTTTGAAACAGTTGCAAATTTATGATCATTAGTATTTGATTTCAATCATTTTTGTCTCTTAAAGACTCAAACATTCTATAAAGTTTAGTTTTTTAAAAACAACCTATTACCATACAAACACATCCTCTTTCGGACTATTGTGAAAACTAAAACATTTACTTTCTATTTTATCCTCGATTCAATCTCTAACGAACAACAAAACACCGGTAACAATAATATCATTGTTCGGATCATCCGTTTTTGGGAAGTTCCTAACATTAGAAGAAATATTATCTTACTAAGTCTTGAATATTTTTCCCACAAATGTAAATTATTTTAACTATTGTTCATCTTTTGATGATTTATGCAATCATTTTAAAATATTTATAAAAGAAAATAAATAATTTCATGTGTATTTGATTTTAAAAGAATTTGAATATATAATGATATTTGGCGTTAGATTCTTAGAGTAAGAGTTAAAATAAACTTTACTATATTATATCATCTAGTAATAAAGTAAAGTTTTCTTTTGGAAAGCTCCCTCTCTTCTTTCACAAGTGTCAGTTTGTGTCATTTGATTTTTAGTGTAACAAATTTATTCAATTGAATTTACATGATAAAATTTTTGCTTAACAAATAAATTGATGATTAAATAGTTTAAGAATATAAGATCATAATATGTGGGTTTGTATAGGATAATGTCGAGTAATAATTGGCTGTTTTATTTCCAAACTTTAATATAAATAATTCACATGATCTTGATATTACATTATTGTATTTCATTTTCAATCCATTTAAAATAAACTAAAGTATATTTTAATATATAATTTCTAAATAACTAAATGAGAATTGAATATACTTTTATTTTGATAAAGAGATAACTGTATATATTTCTGTTTAAAGAGAGAAGTGAATATAAATTTAAATTCATGATTTGATTAGCTAAGATGCCCGTTCATAGATCTATATTTATATTATATAACTCTTGAATATATATTTAAGACAATAGACAATTTTAGTTAGTAATTCACAATAATGTATTTTTATAAACCTGACACATTTTTTATTAACTTTTCTATTCCATCTCATCAATCCCATATTTTGTACTAACTCTCATTTTTGTAAATTTCATAATATTTATAATAATGCAGTGAATGATTAATAATAGTATTTAGAAATATTATATATATAAGAAAATATATTAATATGTAATGACTACATATCTATAACTCTCACATAGTTTATGTGACTCCTATAACAATGAAATACTCCCTTTGTTTTAATTAACTTATCGTTTTAGGTTTTCAATAGAAATTTTTGGTGAATATTTCAGTTTTATCTCAGCTGTTTAAAATTTTTGACCAATGAAATATTTATAAAATATATTAATAAAAGGTAAAACTGAGAATTTAATAGTTTTTTAATTTTTGTGAGAAAACCTTAAACAACAAGTAAAAAGCCATAAAAGGTATAATTACATTTATCTAATTGATATAAAGATTAGTGCATTTATTACCTAATTAAATAATAAAATTTTCATATGCTCTTAATTATAATTTCTTTTATAAATAAAAAGATACATATTTTACTAACACTCATATCTCAAATCTTACGTAATATTTTTATTTAATTAATATTATTTTAATTAATAATCTCTAAAATTACAAAAAACAATGTAAACTAAATCAGCACAGACTACTAGTAAGCATCGAAGTGGTATAAGAATACATATTGATGTCAGTATGTCACTCATGGAACCGAACTTATCAAAGTGATTGTGTTGTTTGATTGAGACCAGAATTTGATAGTATTATAGAGGATAAAACCTTTATTTTTTATATGGCTGGTAATTGGTATTAACCTTGTAACCTATGTTTAATCTATAAAATGGAATATGAACAATAAAATGAAAATTTCCGAATATAACCGATTCGATATAAAACTCTCAAGTGAACGAAAAAGGAATATACTGGTCCGGCTCCCCCAATATGGGTCGGTTCTAATAACATTGGTTGCTTTTTCAACATTATTCAATTGATTTGCCATGTACACGACTCCAAAACATTGGTCTTTCAAATATCAATATAGAAAGAGAAAACAAAGAACCAAACAAATCACGACCCTCCATTGAGAATCTTTTCTTCCTTAGCCAACAAGTCCTTTTTAGTTTTTACGTTTTTATTTTATTTTATTTTTATCTTTTCTTTGAATAAGACCGACCAGTCTCCTTTGTTGTATTGTATGTACATCAATTTCACATACATGTCAGCTTCCACTTATTTTCCTTGCGTGTAATAATTTACATATCATTTATGACACATATCTCCTTTCTAATTACAACACGTACATACATGCCAGTTGTCTTGTTGTCTAGCGTCTTGCCCATATTAGGCTACGCTTAATCAGGCTAGTTAAGCTTTTTTCCTAACTACAAACCTCCTTCTTTAGTAGACAGTCTACTGTAGACTAGTCTATACTACAAAAGATCAAAAAAGCTAATACGTATACCATTATATTACTTGAATATGTAACGTGAATTAGCATATTTTAGCATCCATTTTCAAATAGCGCAAACAGTTTCTTTTCATAAATGATATACTATTGAGGTGTGAGCTAAATTTTGTAACCAAAGATAAATTGATAATTTTTGGAAACCCTCCGAACCCCTATATTCATCATAATTTAGTACAAAAACAAAATCATAATATATCTGCACGCTGCCAACCTAATTTTGTACGTCATTCATTGTTAATTTGCATACATAGATTAATAGAAAATTAATTAACTTCCTAATGTATATAGAGAGATACATTAACCACATTGTTTAGTTGTCTACAGTTGTGTACGTCTTTAAAGTGTACGTGAATGTGACTTGCCTTGTCTTTATCTCCCTTGACCTTAATGACGTCTTCCACTTTCTCTCATCCGTGCTTGGAGCTTTCCACCCAAGTTTGCTGCTTACACTTTCCCTGAAATTTTCAATCCTTCTTTTTTCTTTTTCTTTTTTGATTAAATGTTATTAAAATTCTAACTTTCTTGTTCACCACTCACCAAACTCTTTATATAAACACAATACACACACTATCTCACTCATTCATCATCTTCCTTCTTCTTCTTCTTCTTCACTCAAGAAAAACAAATGGCGAATCTTTATAGTCAAGTCCCTTCTGTATCCGCAGTTTTCTCTCTTTACACATCTTTTTCAGCAATCACGATGCTTTTTCGAACAATCCTCAACGAGATCGTGCCTAAGAGGATCAGAGAGTACATAGCTATAAAAGCTATGGACTTCTTCTCTTCTTACTTCCAGTCAAGTTTCACTTTTGTGATCGAGCAACGTTGGGAGTTTGTTGAGAATCAGACGTTCCGTGCTGCTGAAGTTTACTTACCGACCCGTCTCGCCGGACTTTCTACCGGAAAACTCCTTGTGGGTTCGAGTAATCTCAAGAATCCAGCGGCTGAGCCAAAACTTGGGATCCCTATAAACACAAAGATCATTGATGAGTTTGAAGGGATTCATCTTGAGTGGACTCTTCACTCTGTTGAGACTAAGAAGTATCTACCCGAGAAACGGTAAACAGAACACTCTGTTCTCTTCTTCTTCTTGTCTTAGATTACAATCTTGTTTTTTTCTGACATGTTTGATGTGTTTTTCAGGTACTTTCATTTGACATGTAAGAAGGAGTTTCGTGAGAAGATTATGACGGATTACTTCACTTACTTGGCGAAGTCAGCGGAGAAGATAATGAGCCATCGCGAGAATCTCAAGATCTACACTTACAACCAAGACCGGTCTAAATGGGAGTCCGCTATTTTTGAGCATCACACGACCTTTGAGACCTTAGCTGTTGAGCCAGACCTTAAGAAGACTTTGATTGATGATCTTGATGCTTTCTCTAAAGGCAAAGAATTTTTCAAGAGCGTGGGACGCGCTTGGAAGCGTGGTTATCTACTCTACGGTCCACCTGGTACTGGAAAATCATCTATGGTAGCTGCCATTGCTAATCACATGAAGTACCATATCTATGATCTTCAGATTCAGAGTGTTAGAGATGATGGTGAGCTGCGAGAGATTCTTACCTCAACCAAGAACCGGTCTATTCTGCTCATTGAAGATATTGATTGTGGAGCTGATGCTTCTCGTAGACGCCAGACCAAGAAAAAGGAAGAAGATGGTGGAGAAGATGATGGAGAGCCGCAGAAGCGGAAGAAGAAGTTTGAAGTTGGGGTAAGTTGAAACTTTGAAATCCTCTGTTTTGAATTAATCTCTGTTTCTTAGACTTATGAATATTCTTTTTTGGACAGATATCGTTGTCGGGTCTATTGAACTTTGTTGATGGACTTTGGTCGAGCTGTGGAGAAGAAAAAATCATAATTTTCACAACAAATCATAAGGAGAAGCTTGACCCGGCATTGCTGAGGCCGGGACGAATGGACGTTCACATTCTCATGGACAACTGCACGCCCTTTGTGTTCAAAAAGCTTGTGGCTTTGTACCTCAAAACTGATGAGCACGTCTTGTTTGAACCCATTGAGAAGCTCGTCCTTGAGGTTAGTTCAACTCCGGCTGAAGTCACGCAGCAGCTCATGGCGAGTAAGAACGCTGATATCGCGCTTAAAGGTCTCCTCGAGTTCCTGGAAACCAAGAAGTTGAAAAAGGGAGAAGAGTCCAGTGTGGAGGAAGAAGGAGAGATTGAAGATGCTGAGACTAAAGAAGCAGAAACATGAGTAAATCTCTCTATTAGTGCTATTATTTATCTTAAAGACTTATTAGAAGTAGCTCTTGTGTTTCAGCTCCTTTTAGTAATAATATAATTTCTTTAGACCAGATGAGACAAATTGTAGCTAAGACTACAAGTTGATGTATTGAAAAATTAGGAGGCATAGAGTCTCATAATCATATCTTTCTTTTTCAATTATATAATCCAAATGTGTGTTTGTATTAATGCTGTTTGGCTAAAAAACCAAAACGATGGAAGGAAAAAGCAACAGCTGAAAGATGATGATGATGAAGAAACAATATAATTTTGGTTCTTTGCTCAAGAAACTTCGAATCGAACAACAATACAAGTGATGTTGTCACAGCTGCCGCGTGCGTAGGCTTCTTGCACAAGCTTTCTTGCTGCAGTTTCCGCATCTGAAATGTCTCGTGCTATTGCCACAGCATCCTGAAAGAAAAAAAAGTAGTTTGAGAGTGTGTTTACGTTTTAGGTAGGTACTCAATTTCTCTCTTTTTTTTTTAATGGATCTAGACATTGTTCACAAGCAATCCCATCAAGAAATATGTATGTTTTCAATGCAAATAGATCAAAATGAGCATTATCTGGAAACTAACCTCGTTTGACAACACATTCCACAGTCCATCACTAGCAATAACAATAAACTCCAACGTGCTTATATCCTCTTCCTAAGAAGATAATAAGAGTACTGAGTGTGAGTATGAGCGCAAGCGCATTTCAATCAGCAAACAGGGCACTCACTGACTTAACCAAAAATGTAATATGAAACATTCATATGATTATCATTATACTAAATGCTCGATGGCCAGCCATGCAACAAGAGAGTAGCACATCTTAAGTACCTGAATTTCTGGATCTGCAATCACATAAGGCTTAAGTTGCTTATCCCCAAATGCACGAGACACAGCAAGAATTCCACCAACTCGCCATGTTCCTATTCGTATTTCAAGGAACGATTAATAACTAAACAGCCTAAACCACATATTACTTCAAGAAAGCATATCTCTAAATACCATTTCCAGTATCAAACAATTTGTTTATAAAACACCAACAATACTTAGTGCACCTACACTCTTAACTCCTAAGCACACGTAAGTAGAGGGAAACTTTACCAGCCCAGATAATGAAGCCACCAGCATCTTCAATCCTTTGTCTCTCATCTGATCTATCAGGTTTATGATCATTAGAGAGTGGAACAGCTACAGAACAAACAAAGAGCATCACATAAACAAAAGCTTAAAAAGAGAGAGTTTAATCAATTTAGTATCCCAGAGTCAAAAAAAGCAAACAAACCTGAACCATTTCTCGACGCTACAACTCTAGAATCACCAACATTAGCAACAATCAACTTATCACCTATAAGCAAAGCAGTTGATGCGGTTGAGCCAGCATTCTTCGGCTGTCCTATCTCTTCAATCAAGTACTCTTCATCTGTCTTCTTAAAACATTCAACTAAACACAACAAAAACTCTCAGTGGAAGATAAAAACAAAACAACTTAAATAGCTTGATCTCATCTCATTACCAATAGCTTTCTTAGTGTCTGAGATAAAATCATCATGACTAACTAAATTCTTGAAAAGATTGTTTTTGAGATACTCTGCAGTTCTTGCTCCACCATGACCTAATAAAGAAACAACCAAAACATCATCAGTAATAAGTAAGATTAAGACAATAACAATGTGTTAAGCAAAGAACATTTTACCATCGAAGACACCAAAGAAAGCAACCATTTGTCCATTAACATCAGAGATTCTAGTTTCGAAGTAATCCTCCATTGTTGCTCTTTTACCCTTAAGACTAGAGTACCCATAACTAAACTTGACAGTTCTAACTCCTGCTAAAAAGCTACAACACCGAAGAGAACAAAGAAAAAAAAATAAGAAAAGATTCTAAATTGAGAAATCGATTGAAAGATTTCAATTTTGAGAGACCTGATTCCACCACCGCTGAAGAGAGCATCGGGATCTCTAGAAGAAATCATGGAATGAGAATGATCGGATGCGGAGGAGGAGTTCGCCGCCGGCGAAGAAGATTCCGGCGGTGGCGAACAGGCATCCCCACGAAGGGGAGCGACGGAGAGTGGAGGAGGAGATGGGTTTGTCAGGTTTGGTGACTGGGAGAACCAAAAGAAGAAACAGACAAAAAAGTAGAAGATGATAAAGGAAGAGATTGTTCTGGAGTTGAAAAAGAAGAAGAAGAAAGACAGAACAAGAGTGGTG
>NC_025698.1:21953719-21962104 GCF_000633955.1 Camelina sativa | reverse complement strand
TTCTGTCGACTCATACAGTCATACTAGAATAGGACTCATTGGATTACTGCTTTTTTTTCTAAAAAAAAAGACTAAATTTTACAAAAAAATTTAGTTTATTTCAAAAAAAACTATTTTCAGGAAGTAAATATATAAATTTTTTAGTCAGAGAAAATAATTTTCTATTTTTGTTACCTTAATCCACTAATTTGTGTTTTTATATTATTAATTTATTATAAAATTTTTACAATAATCTACTAAAGTTAATTTAGCAATCACCAAAACTTTTGCTAAAAACTAAATATTATTATTATTACTGCACAACTTTAAAAAGTGTATTCACAATCTCATATAATCTATGGTTTGATAAATTTTTCACAAAATATTTGACATGCAAACTACTAGTCAAACCGTCGTCTTATTTGTATGCATGTGCAATTCTACTAGTATTTGTTTTACCACTAAAAATGTATTTTTTATATATTTTAATGTTAAAGTAGACTTTTATCACCACCTATAAGATGACTATATAAACATCTAGCCAATTCTTGAACTCATTGAGAAACTAATGAAGCTTGTGTTTCTTATGAAATCTTATGGGTGAAAGGTCAAGGATAAAGAAGTGGTGAAGAAGATTTTGTCCTCTTTGCCTCCCATATTCGATAGTCTTGATGAATGTTGCAGAAACACTTTCTGTTGGTGTCTTTATCGATGTCTTTATCGATTGCGTGCTTGTTCATGAATACAATATGAGACCAGATCAAGAGTCTTTGGAAGAATCGTCATTTAAAGAAAATTCATTTGACATAGTTAAAAAAAAAACTATAAGCATGATATTACTTTATTATTCTGAATTCTATATTTCGATCTAAAACTGTGTCATTTCTGGGAAGAGTTTACGACTTCTCATAATTAACAGGTATAGTCTAGTAATACTAGAAGCTGTTTATTTATTTTTTTATGCTCTTGGTTGACAATATCCTTCGTGTAATTTTCTTAGAGATGTATCGGGTAAGATTTTTCTACGGCCACTTTATCCCATCCTTATTACAAGCAAATTTTGAAATATAGCTACACATATACAATATATATATATATATATATATTCAAGTGGATCGATGACAATATCGAACTTAAAAATATTTAAAAGACCAAAAACATGTTATTTCTATATTTTAGGAGAAGAATTATTTTTTATTCATTAAGAATTATTTTTTATTCATTAAGATTTAAGTACGTAGATTTAAAATTTTAATATATGGTTTACTCTGATGAATTAGATGATTAAATTGTTCTGCAAGAAAATAAAGAGTCTAAAGATATTAATTTTTTATATAGAATTTGACGCATTTGAAATTCATTTTATTATTCATGAGATCACGACATATAGAAAAATTATTTCAAACAATGTTATTTTCCCAAAACAGTTGTGGTTTTTTCATTTCTTTTTCTTTACTAATTCTGTTTTTATTTCTAGTTACTTTTTGATATAAGTAAGATAAATATTTGATATAATGCACATGTTAGTTTTGATATAAAATCATATTTATTATTATCGAATAAATGGTTTTATTGTTTTGGAAGATGATGTATGTGATGTTTGAATTGGGCTTTTAAATACATAGAATAAAATCTTAAGAATTATATGCATATTTACCAACTTTAAATTGAAATATTAACAGTAAAATGTAACACCTACATTTATATACTGGCGTATTTATTTGGTTTTAATCAAGTTTTAAAATAATTTTTAATACTTTGTACATTTCCAGTCCACTCCCCATAGATTTCTTTTTCTCAGTACATGCATCACACATAGTTTACGGTTGATCAATCTGAATAATATATTAATGATATTAATTGTAAAAACTTATGATTTTGCACATTTGTGTCATGCTTTTATTATTATTATTATTATCTCATCAAATGATCCACCTATTGCAACATATGGAGCGGAAAACAAATTATGTAATCATGATGTAAACAACATGTATTTTTATATTTATGTAGGTGTTTTTTCCGCTAGAGAAAGGCTCTACATAAATATAAAAATATCTAAATAATTTTAGAAGATATTTATCAATTCAAAAAACAAACAGACAGTTAGACGACATATCTATATTTGACATTTATATCAAAATAACGTTAGTAAAACATTGTTTGATACGCATATATTTTACCATGTTTCACCATAGTTTATTTACGGTTTTTGCATGGTTTACTAGTTAGTTTTGTCATTATTTTGTAGTTTAAGGTCTGTTTGTGCATTAGAGTAGGATTTACATTGCATTTGCATTGTTTCATGCTTAAACTGGTGATTTGGACCCCAAAGAACATGGAAATGATCTGAAGAGGAATAGAGTGCAACCAGTGAAGCAGACAAAGGCTGGAACAGAAGAAAACCAAGGTTCAGAGGCCACTCGACCATGTGCAGTAGAGGGACTCGACCAGTGAAGAAACAGAAGAAGAAGTCACTGGACCAAGGCACTCGACCGTGCATGGTCGAGCACTTCAAGCCGCCTTTCTATTTTGTCTGTTAGCTAATTTAGGGCTTACCTCTTATCCTATGAATATCTCTTGTACCCCATGGCCGCCCACAAGTGAGAATAGATCAGAAAAAATATTTGTACCACTAAAAACCTAGTTTTTATCCCTTTTGGATTTTTAGCATTTGTTTACATCATTTGCCACTTTTGTTCTTGCTTTTTCCCAGATTTTCATACTTTGTAGTTGTAAGCTCTATAACTTTCTGAGTTTGCTTATTTGTATTAAGTTAAAGATCTCTAATTATCTTTCTCATCATGTTAGTTTCATTAATTTATGGGTTTGAGTTTATTATCATCATGTTTTGTTCATCTGAGTAGTGAGCTAGGGTTCTAGAGATGGATTAGGATAGTTTAGGGTTATGGCTGTTTAGATTGGTCAAGCTTGTTTGTTCATAGATCTCTTCCAGATTAGGTGTCCTTTAAGTTGTTCTTATATCTGAGAGGATAAGAACAGATCTTAAGCTTACTTGCATCATACAAATGTTTAGGTTGTTAGATAAAGCTAATACTGGAGATTATTGTGCCTAGCCTAAGAGATTAGTTGTCTAGGGTGATTTTTGACAAATAATGATATGGGTCTTTAATGTCGGTTTGTTAATGTCTTAGCTAATGAGAATTAGGTCTAACAGTGTCCAAACTTGATTACTTCTGTCATGAGAGTCGATTAGTAAGTCATTAAGATCATTGTCTGGAGATAGCTCATGTTGATTGAGGTTTGTTGATCAGTTTAGATAGTCATAACCTAAGTCCAACCCATGAATCCATCTCTAGGAGTCTACTTTGTTATTTGATTGTCTGTTATTGCATCTAGTCCTATTTCATTGCTGTTTAATATGTTTTAGTTATTAAAAATTGCTTTTGTTCTTCGTATTTAACCACTCGACCTAGCCACTCAACAACACGCACGGTCGAGTGCTTGATCGAGAACCATCTGGGTTGCTTAGATTACTTTCTGTTTATGTCCAGCATCTTAATAGTTTTGTTTCATTGCTTATATCTAGTTATTGCCACTATTTAGTTTAGTCTCTGCTTAGTTTATCTTTGTTTACATTGCATTTAGTTTCTGTTCTAAATAGTTTACATTCTGCATTTTCATTATTGTCATTAGGTTGTTAGTTCAAAACCATTTCATACTTGGCTTAATTTGAACTAGAGTTCACATCTTTAAGTGCTTGCATATCACCCTTTATAGGTTGACATCTCTTATACTTCAACTGTATAAGACTATTGAAACATCTTGCATCTAATCATCATTTTTTATGTTTGTTTGACTTTGCATCATTCATTCGTACATTCATACACACACACAAAAAAAAAATATGTTTCACTGTTCATCGTAATTGTGAAGTATATCTATTCACTTTTTGCATTTGCAAATTGGTATTGTATCATATCTACGAAATTTGTGGTACTATCTTAGATTTTCCCAAAATTGAGATTGAGAAAAAAACGATAATGATAAAACATATTTATTCAACATGAAATGTATAATCAGAAAAAGTTTAAATACAATTGAGAAATAAACCAATATAATAACTTTTTTTTTGATCAAAGAAAAAACCAATATAATAACTAAACTTAATAAAAACAAGAAAAAACCAACTATATCATGGAACCATAATCATCATCTCTATTCTCTATTCTATTTCACAAACATCATATATTGCGTATAATATAAACTTTGACTTATTCCAATCGTTGGAATATTAATTAGAGACTTTAAAGTATTTGCCAAATTTGATGAATACAAATGTCTTGTTTTATCCAAACATTGCCCCATCCTCAAAAATATGAGATGAACAAACAGTTGTGAATTCATCTCATTTCGTCGGGCTCATTTTATTCATTTGACTTATTATTCGTTCTATCTATCTTGTTCATTTTGTCAAACAACCATTTGCACCTCCTTATGTATTTTGGTATTTACATTGCAGCTTCCCTCCATTCACTGCAATTTGTATTACTCTCATTTTAATTTTTTGGTGGATCTTATAAAACGAATGAAAAATTGAAATTGATAAGTACTTATGTTTTTTTTAATCATTATGTTTAACGACATCAAAGGTAATCATCATCTCTGATATCTATTTCACAACATCTTATAATTACAGTACTTATTGGAATTGATAAGTACTGTAACTATAGACTACAGTGATAACCTAAAAACTCCAGACTTTCGGAAGATGTTGGTATCTCACATCTGCCAAGTTTGATGAATACATTAAAAATGTTTGTTTTATCCAAACCTTGCCCATTCCTCTAAATATGAGATGAACAACGGGAAATAGTGAATTCATCTAATTTCGTCCGAATCATTTTATTCATTTGACTTATTTTCGTTCTATCTATCGTTTCATTTTGTAAAACAACCATTTGCACCTCCTTATGTATTTTGGTACTTGCATTGAAGCTTCCCTCCTTTCACTGGAATATATATTACTCTCATTTAAACTCTTTGGGTAGATCTTCTATAACAGTTCTTTTTATCCTCGAATGATGAGAAATTGAAATTGGCAACAAAGAAAAATGTGATACTGGTCACAGTGGTCAGTTATTTCTTCAGCCTGAAAAAGAACTGTTTTATAAGATGGAATAATCCCAGATTAGAAACTAGTGAACACAACTTTGAAACCAGGGTTAAGATTTACATCCAAGATGCTGCAGTGTTTGGAAAACAAAGAGACCATCAAAAACAAGAAGACAAGCAAGAGTGTAATTTTGTGTCATAAACCCGTAGAGTCATCATGTCTAAGACGAGCAGCAGTAGCTCGACGAAGCACTGCTGGTCTGAGCGGGGTTTTGTTTGAAGATGTTCTTCTTTCCACCAGACGAACCTTCAGCAGTAAGAGTCGGTGTTTCCAATATCTACAGATGGAAAGACAGGTTAAAAGACATACTCATCATCCTCAGCACGACAAGCTTGAAGAAGGGAGCAAAGTTACTACCTTAAGAACAAGCTCTTCAAAACATTGCTCAACATTGACCCTAGTCTTAGCACTACACTCCAGAAACAAGCATCCATACTCCCGAGCAAAGTCAATGCCTTCTTTTTTAGAAACAGCCCTTTCACTCTCCTAGAGAGATCACATTAGGTCAGTAGAGTGACAAGTTATAGACACTCAAAGATAAGAGGACACAGAGAAAATCTTACCTTGTCAACTTTATTCCCAACAAGCATCTTGATGCAATCCTGATTGGTCGAGTAGAGGTCGATTTCCTTAGCCCATATATCTGATAGATTTGTGAATGTATCTCGTCTTGTCACATCATATACTACAGATAGAGAGTTCCAAAAGTCACATACAAAGATTAATAATGTGCAGCCCAAAAGCTAAAGGATAACAAATTATTATGTTCATCAAGAAAGAGAGACATACCCATAATTATACCCTGAGCTCCTCTGTAATATGAACTTGTTAGCGTCCTAAATCTCTCTTGCCCAGCTGAGTAATCAGAAAAAACACCCAAAAATTAATCAGAGATAACAGAGAAACTGAAAAGTTACAAGAGACTATTCTAAATACAAGAAGACCAATCTCAAAACTATTCTGTATACAAGAGTCTAATTTCAAAACTATTCTAAGTACAAGAGTCTAATATCTAAACTATTCTGGACAAGTCTAATCTTACAAGTAATACTGTTGCCTAATCTATAAACTATTCTAAATACAAGACTAATCTTTTAAAATATTATAAATACATAGACGAATCTCTAAACTATCCTAAAGGCAATAGACTAATCTATAAACTATTCTAAATACAAGACAGTGACTAAGAGAAAGCAATTGTAAAATATTCCACATTATTGTGGTCCAATATTTTTACAGAAGAAGACATTCTCAAACTCAGGATTGTCCAATGGTTTCCCCTAAACATCTAAAATTGAAACCAAAAAGATATGAAAATTTACATAAATTTCAATTTTTTTTGTTTTCTCACCAGTGTCCCAAATCGCAAGTTTGAGTTTCTTTTCCCCAACTGTCAGATACTTAACCTTAAAATCAACACCTACAAACATAAAAGACAAATCCAACATCATAATCAAAAACAACAACACAAAAGGCAAGATCGGTACTTGAAAGCTCGATCATAAAATATTAAAAACTAACCAATTGTGGGAGAGAGGTCATCAAAGGTATTAGATGTGAAACTCAACAAAAGAGAGCTCTTTCCAACACCAGAATCTCCGATCAATAAAACCTTAAACAAGTAATCAAATTCGGGTTGCCCCGACGAAGAACCCATCGGAAAAAAATCGAACCTTTTTTTTTGTTCTCCTTAACCTGAGAAACAAAAAAATCAAAAGGGTCGGAACAAAACAATCAAAAGACACAAACTTTGGAATAAAAAAAATTCACAACCTTAAGAGACCCTCGAGATCTGCGAGAAGAATGACACGAAGACACAAGAAGCAGAGTTAAAACCGGAGAGATCGTAAAAAGCCGAAGAAAACTCTTACACAAAAGAGTTCTTCTTTTTTTTTTTTTTTTTTTTTTTTTTTTTTTTTTTTTTTTNAGAGCCTGAAGACGCCTCTTTAATTTCACCGACTGACAAATGAGTAACAATCGTCTACGGTTGGGCCTTACGGGGCTTTATCTACACCTTCTTTTCGTTTGTTTCATAACCGTTGGATCGTAAACCGGTTTTTATTCGACGTCGGCCGAATTGGCCCAGAATATTGTGTTAGACCTAATATTCTCTATGGCTCGATCGAGGCGCCTCTATTTTATTTTCATCAATGACTTATGCTTGGGGACTCCTTTTTCTCTGGTCAAAACGTCCTCATCACATAACTTTCCCATCCCCATCAACAGTGAGTCGTCTCCGCTTGTTAGGAACGTTTTGGTGTCCCCTTCCCCGAAATACAGAAGTGTTGGGATCATATGGATAGGTTAAGTGAGTTGCCTGATGCGGTACTCTTGGAAATATTCTCATTCTTATCAACAAAAGAGGCTGTGACCACGATGGTGTTATCGAAACGGTGGAAGTTTCTTTGGATGTTAGTGCCAAGACTTCGATACGACCGCGATGAATATCAAGTTGGTGCATGTGAATCCATGAGATTCAGGCGGTTGATTCACACTTCTTTGGTTTTGCACAAGGTTCCGGTCATAGAAAGTTTGAATATCTCAATTAGTCCAATGAGTGATGCTTATGAAGATATTCAAGTGTGCGTTGGAACCGCTATTGAACGCGGTGTGCGTGAGCTATGTATCCATACCGAAATTTGTTCTACCGGGTCTCCAGTAGTAGTACTAGTACTTCCAAGTAGCTTGTGTCCAAGTTCTTCTACAATGCTTGTGACTTTGTTGCTACACAATGTGGTTCTTAAGGATTCGTTTTCATTGGTTTCTTTCCCATCCCTCAAAAATCTGGCACTTTTTTTTTGTAGAATAAAAAAAAAAAAAAAAAAAAAAAAAANCTGGCACTTCTATCATTGGCGTACCCAAGCGACGAGTTTGTCCCCATGCTTTTATCTGGTTGTCCTGTTCTTGAAACTATGATGATAGAACGACACCAGGGTGATAATGTGGGCTTATTCATTGTTAGAGTTTCCTCTTTAAAGATGTTAAGATTGGTTGAACAATCTTACATCAATGCTGACAGGTTTCTAATAGATGCTCCTTCGTTGGAGCTCTTGGAGATTAATAAACACATGGGTGGGTTTTGTCGCATTGAGCATAATATGCCTAAGATTGAAGCTGCAAATGTTTATGTTACTTGTAGTGATACCGAGCAGATTCTTTCGTCTCTTACTTCAGTCGAGCAACTTAGATTATGTTTAGCGACATCAAAGGTAACCAAGTCTTAGTTCTTCTCTAGACATCTTTAAATGTTTTTTTTTTTTTTTTTTTTTTTT
>NC_025698.1:21906625-21953304 GCF_000633955.1 Camelina sativa | reverse complement strand
TAGTCGACTTGTACGATTGCATCTATGCACATGTGAGCCAGAGTGGTTGAATCTGCTAATGCGTCTGCTCAGAGATTCCCCTAAACTAAGAATCCTCAGACTAGAACAAGTATATTTACTCTTCAAGTTAACCTAATTGATTCCCATGTTCATTCAATATTTTTCAGTTTGATGGTTTAATTAAAGTGGAATACTAATAGTCCTCCCATTTGAGTCTCAGATCCATAGAGTTAAGACTGATGTATATCCGCGACCATGCTGGAATGAACCGAGTCATGTCCCGGGATGCCTATTGTCAAGTCTTGAAATTTTTGAATGGTCCGAATACAAAGGGAAAGAAGAAGAGATGGAAGTTGCAAGATTCATCTTAAAAAACTCTAGTGGTTTAAAGATGGCAGCATTCTACCCCAAATCCACAAATCGTGAAGAGAAACGTGAGATGCTAATGGACCTGTCAATGTCACCAAGGCGTTCTTCAATCTGCCAGCTTGATTTCGATCGTGGGACTATTATAAAAAGGGACATTTTTTATGCTCACCGGTTGTTCCGACGTTTAGTACAAGCATCCCAAATCCCCTAGAGATATTGTTTTCTTTTAAAACTTAATGACTTTTCACAATTTGTTTTTCATTTTTTAGATGCATAAAAGAAATTTGATTTGATTTTCCTGTTTACTCTTATTTTTCCTTTTTTTTTTTCCTTTTTTTTTCCTTTTAGTTATGATATTGGTTTAGTTGAATTAGGTACTTGTGTTTGGAATTATAGTTTTTTTTTTAAAAAAGAGAAATTTATTGATTCTCCCACTTTATGGCCAATGCCACTTTCAATTTAGTCTTCTCTAAAGTGTCATATGACCCACTATTAATACATATAAAAATACAAAATTACTCTTAATTAATTCTTTTACGTTTATGTTTCTAATTCTTTTACATTTATTTTTTCATCTCTTTCTTTCATCTCTCTCGATCTCTCTTAACCACCATTCTTTTTTTCTTAAAACCTCCAAAACTTCAACTCTTACTCTCCAAATCTCCATTTTTCCAAACCTCCAACTCTCTCTTTTCAAACATTCATCTCTCTCATTTTAAACCTCCATCTAATTCGTCTGTCCCAGAAATTTGCGATTTAAAAGACACATCTGATGCATTTCCGGTGGATTAGATCCATGATCCATTGTTTATTGTCTCTCGATGGACCAGATCCGGTGGACCAGATTCAACAACCGGACAGGTTTGTCCACTCCAATTGTGTCCATCGATCTCTTTTGTGGACCAGATCCGCTTGGTTGTACTCTACTTGTCAATCATTACCAAAATAACTTGTCCACCTTGCTGATATGCTGACGTATTAAACGTGTGTGCCTCATGTGGACCAGATTCAACCCCAACCATGTTTTTGTCCACCACAACTTTGCCCGTCTGTCTCTTCAGTGGACCAAATCCACTTGAGTGATTATACTTGTCCACCACAGATAGTCCCAAATTTTTTAAAAAAATTTCCTCATTTACTTGATGGGTAATTTCATCTTTTTCTGATATGGTATAATATTAGAAAATGATTTAATTCTCTTGTGCCCTCATCTCAAACATTATTTTCTCGTATCTCCCTCTTATTATAACTAATTTCTTTTTTTCTTTTTTTTTTTTAAGGAAAAAATTGGTGAAAGACCATAAAACTTAATGAAATATCTTTATTTACCAACCCAACCAAGTTTAATTCGGGTTATCCACCCGTTATCCACTAAAACCGGATCTTAACAATTTTTTTTCTCTCAATTCAAATATGGAAACTGAACAATTTCTTCTTTGTTCTCCGGTGAACCAAAAAAAAACTGAATGATTTCTTTTTTTCTTCTTCGGCTAAACATCTCACCGATTTTCTCACAATCTTAATCAAATCTGAAATCTTTCTTCATTTTATTCTCTCTTTCAAAGGTAAATCTCTAAAATCTCATCTAAAATTAGGGTTTGTAAACTAGGATTTAAATTCAAAATTAGAGTCAAAATCTTTAAAATATATGTGTTTTTTTGTTAATCCTAGCAATATCAATGCCTCCCAAAACGAGAAACGATATAAGTTCGAAAAAAAAAGAAAGAAGAATCCTCCGGCAGAAAAAGCTCCTCCTTCGCCAGCCTCAACCGCTCCTCCTCCACCAGCCTCAGTCGCTTTTCGTCCTCCAGCAACAATCACATCTCCTCCACCAGTAGCAACTGGTGAAGAACCTCCTCCTCATTCACCATCAGAAATCTCTCCTCCTCGGCTAGTTGCAACTTCTCCTCCTCGGCCAACATCAAACAAATAATAGTTGAATCCTCCATGGCTACCACAGGTAAATAGAATGAAATTTTGATTGGTTTTTGTATAGGAGCGGAATAGAGATCTTTGTCTTTTGGTACAAATAAGTTTTCTTGTACAACTATAAATACAACTATGGGTACAACTAGTCATCACGAGGTGGCTGGTGAAGAAGATGAAGCAGAAATTGGAGAAGAGACTTGATGAGATGGTTGATGAAGCTTCAACAGCTGCAGTAGCAGGAAATTATGAGGTGGCTAGTGAAAAAGATGAAGCAGAAACATAAGAAGACACTACAAGAAAACATGCGATTTATGACTGCACTAATAGTCACTAAATAGTAGCTACTTCATGCATAACGACTAAGTTACGACTAATAACTGTTGTCGTAAATCGATAGTCGGTAAGGAAATTCAGTCGTAACATAGTCGGTAAATAGCAACAAAATTACGACTATGTCGCGTAGTCGTAAAAGTAGTCGTAAGTTAGTCGTTAATTTTTACGACTATTTAATGACAATGTTACGATTAATAAAATGTGAACAGAAGTAGTTTACGATTAGTTTGGGAATAGTTGTGATTTCGTCGTTAAATTATGCGACTACGTGGCTACTATTGGACGACTATTTGACGACTATGTTACGACGACTTTAAGCCAAATTTAATGACTAGTTTAACGACTATAGTGATTAAAACCATAATTGTTTTGTTTTGTTTTATAATTCGAATTTCTAATCAAAGAGAAACCTAAAATTCACATTTTTAATAACCAAAAGTTCACCACAATAGTAATATGTTCACCACATTAGCAATTACAAAAAGAGAACCAAAATGATCAATCAAAAACCATGATTGACACATCATCCCAAAGTGACAATTTCATAATTACCAAAAGAGAACCAAAATGATCAATCAAAAACTATGATTGACAAGTTAATTAGAGTTAAGGAATAGAGATAAGTAGCCTAAGAAGTAACCTAAGAAGTAGGTGCTCTTTGTGTTGGAGAGGCGGTGGATGCATCACCTGATTCACACACAAGGAATTCCACCAAGGCTGGATCAGTTTTGCGCAAGTAGTTTTCCAAGTGCTCTATCTTCTTATGTTTCTCAGCCGCAACATTGGAATGCTTTGCTTCACGAGCAACAATCTCAGCATCACGTTTTGCATTATAGGCAACTTGTTCTTCAATTATACGATGAACTTCTTTCATTTGCTCTTCCAATGCTACAAACGACGACTGTCCTTGTTGATAGCTCTTGCCACAAAGAAGATCCTGAAGATGATCCTTGAGGCTTCCAAGTCCAAAAAGATTACCTCGTGAATCCTTCTCAGTGGACTTAGAAAAGAAAAACTGAAACTGTTAGTTCTGAAAATTAAAGTTTTGAAGACTCTTTAAATATAGATTGTGAAAATGATACTTTACCTGAAGAAAGATGGTCGTATAATCTTCTGCTGTGAGCTCCTGAGCTCGTGAAGGATCTGACTCGATCTCAGATATCTTAGCTTGTAAGTTTTTCTCATAAGTTGAGAAGATCTTCTCGGCTTTTCGATCGACATATGTACCATCTGGCCTTGTATGTGTCTCTTTGAAAACCTCACCAAGACTCACCGGTCTCCCAAGTTTCTCTTCCTGGAATGCTACAAAAACAAAATAAAGGTTAAGACATAAGTTAAAGCTACAGAAAAACCTTAAGCCATAAGTTAAAGTTACTCACCAAGCCGTGATCACTTGTTGATACGATGTTGGCCCAGATAAGTGCGAGTGTGGACCGAGACCATAACAGTCTGACATACGAGCATTGGAATAGATTCGACTCCTTTCCTGTGCTTCTTCAGTATCCCACTGCGCAACCATTGTTTTCCAGAGTTCACCCGCGATCCATTTAGGTTGTACTCGACTAGTCCTAGCATTGCTTACCATGTTTTTCATCCGGTGTTGACATATCTCATAGAAAAAATGTTGCCCTGTCCCTGTTATCAATGGATCCCAAGTGTGTGTTTTCTAGGGAAAAAGAAAATAGAATTAATTTAGTGATAAACAACAATTAAAACCTCAAGAGGAATGACATATGACAAAAAACTATACCGCAAACTCAAGGAAGTATCTTTCTCGTCTCTCCGGAGGCACACAAGAACAATTATAGTATGCACCATCAAATTTGTTTGTAAAAACCTTAGTAATCTTCCGCACCAGTTGTGATTTGGCATCACGAGTAAACCTCGTAACATAAGAATCAAGTCAGAATAAAATAACTGATGAGAGACTACTAAACATAAGAATCACATGTACTCTTCTAGTTACTACTCCTCTAACATAAGAATCACATGTATTCAGCAACAGAGTTGTGTGTCATCTAAAAGCAACGAGTTCATCGACTCTAATCTAGAAGAAAACATTTGAAAACATGTCGAATTCTAGATGGTAAGTGTATACATACCAAGTCGTGTTAGGCTTCGGTTCCGGAGAGAGGACTGTTGTAAAGGTATGACGGTCAGGCACCATAAGAATGGCGTTAAGAGCCCTCAACATGTCCTCCTGGAGTTCCGGCAACACTGGGTCTGACTCGTCGAAGTTGTTACCTTGAGAAGAAGGATGAATTTGAGTGTGAGAGTTCTGAGCTGGAGATCTCGCAGAATCATGCAAAGGATTCGATCGAACCGAAGGATTGTTCTGAACTTCTGGTAATGACCGAGTTGGTTGGACATCAACGCTTCGATTAACAAAGTTCTGAAATAGGGTCTCCGGTGGTGGATAGTTTCTCACCTGCGGTGCGGCTGACGCCGAGAGTTGGGGAGAAACGCGGACTTGTTTTTGAGGCATCTGAGGCGTAGGATTTTGAGCCGCCGACGTGAAGTTGTATTGAGGCGGTAGAGGGTTGACTTTTCTTACCTTCGACGGAGGGTTAGAGCCACCGGGTCTGAGAGGAGCGTTGGGGACAACATTCCTCTTTCGTCCAGGCTTCTTAAGAGGAGGCATCATGAGAATCAGCAGAAGATGAAGGATGGTGAGAAATGAGATTGAGAGAATGGACGATTGGAGATTCAGAGATATGGAGATTGTGAGATATGGCGACTGAGAGAATCGGTAGAAGGAAGATGAAGGTGAGAAATGAGAGATTATGGTTGAAAAATTAGGGTTATCTCGTTTGTTAGAGTTATGGGCTGGACCGCGTAAATGGATTCCCGGATTTAATTAACCTAAAATATTTTAAACTTAGTTGCTTATTAGTCGCGGATCAGTTGGTGCAAAATGTTTTAAAAAATTAGGCTTGTTTTGGAGTCCAAAATCTGGTCCAACACGTAATTTAAACCCAATATTTTGAATTTAGTCACTTGTTTGTCGCCAATCAGTAGCCAAAATTAAGTTTATAAAAAACATATAATTTAATTTAGTTTACATACAATAGAGGCTTCAAATGTATAGTAAATCTCTCCCATCATGAATCACAAGTTAGAAATTCAAAGAAGATGTCGGAAGGAACTCAACTTGTATATTTAGTTGTCTCCCATATATATATGCCTTTGAAATTGAAAATTTGTCATTTGGTAAGATTCAGATCATAACATTAATGAACACTAGAGATTCATATGATTTGTATCTCTATCCTCTGCAAAGTTTTGGTTCCATTTCACCATTTTTTGCATGGCAATGATAGTGTTTTTTTTTGTGTTTTGATAAAGAGGATCGATGATGTGAATAACCCCAACTTTTCCTTTTTTTTTTGTTCTACGAATCTTCCTGAATCACCTTAAATCTCACCAAATCACAAGCTAATTTTCTTTTTCTTAAAAATAGAAAATAGAGTATTCCACCAAATAATCTAAAAATCACTTAAATCTCTTAGAATCTAAAATTATTAATATCTCACAAAATCTCTCAAATCTCTGTTCAATACCCCCCCTCTTTCAATGTGATTTCTGACATTTATAGGAATCTGAGTGCAGTGAGTCTGACATGGATTTAAGTCTAAGAGTTGAAGCAATGAGAGATAAATTTTACAAGTACTTAGATGGTTAGTAAAATATCAATAGAAGTTTGATAATTGGTTATGTTTTTGATTCTAAGAGTAAGATGAAATTTGCTTCTCTATGTTTTGAAATGCTTTATGGTAAAGGTCAATTCAGACTCAGCTACTTGAGGAGTCAGTTTCATATGTCATGACTCAACTGTTTGAAGAATATAAAAGTAGAAGTGTTATGAAGTCAGCATGTTTCTCAACATATCAGGATGGGACAGGTTCTCAGTCTCAATCTCAAAGTGGAGGGAATGAACAAAGTAATGCACAAAGTTATGTAGATGAAGATGAACTTTCAGTGGTTTAGGGGGTTGAAAAAATGGCTTCAGTTTACAATAAGAGGATGAATGCGGAAGGATATGATCATCCAACATGGAGTTAACTTGATATGTACTTAAAAAGAAGATGTTGAAACCCAATTGCCTAATACATTGGGAACAGACTATGATGTTTTTATCTTGCTGGAGACTCAACATGCCAAAATATCTTGTTTTATCTGAACTAGCTAGAGATATTCTAGCTATGGAAGTTTCTTATGTGGCTTCTAAGTTTGATTTTAGCACCAGTGGTCAATACTTAGATCCACATAGTGGTTGTTCAACACATTACATGATCGAGATCTTGATGTGTACTGAACAATTGATGCAACCTGACCATCACTTAGGTGAAAAGGGGGTGAAATTTTTTTTTTGCTCAAATGATTGTTGATATTGAAGATCAAGATAGCCATGAAAAAGGTAATACTTTCAATTTGAATTGTTTGCATTCACCACTTTCTTTTGTAACCCTACTAAAAAAATTTCCAATATCTACAGTTTGCATTCTGGAGTGAGCCACCAGAAGAAACCATGTGAGACAAGTCAATCTCGAGTACTTGTAATATATGCTCTCTAGTCTCTATTCAACTTATTGAAACAAGTCGTTTCAAAACCTCAAGGCTCTGGTCATACACTTCTACTTGTAGGTTTTAGTTCCTGATACGGTTTGTTTTTCAGACCTTTATCATCCCATGTTTTCGTACCTTTATCATTCAATTTGTGTAGATTGAAGAAGCCACAAAAGGAAAAAGCTGCATAACTTCACCTTATGTTTTCTAGTTTCAAGTTGAGCTCTGGGATGATTAAGGTCAGCAAAACAAACCGTATCAAGAACTTAAATGTGCAAGTAGAACTGTATGACCAGAGCCTTGAGGTTTTGAAACGACTTGTTTGTAAACGACTTCAGTTTAAAATGACTCTTGATATACCGGTTTGATCTTTCAACCTCGCACCAAAAAAATCAGATCTCTTAGCCTCACACCAAGAAGATCATGGTTGACTGTTGGAATCAAACCAAGCAGTCGGTTTTGATTGTTGGAATCACACAAATTAATCGGTTTTGCTCACAAAGAATAGAAGAGAATCACTCTCACAAAAGAAAAGGTTTTGATAAAAAGTTGGTTGTTTATATTATTGCTCTTACATGAGTTTATAAAGAAAAAGAAAACTTGAAACCAAAGCTAGTTATTAATTATTCTTGAAGACTAAAAACAATAAAGATAGATAGTTGAATGAAGACCAACTCTTAGTGTTTCCCTTCCCAATGTGACTCTTGAACTCTATTTTCGTCACTCCTCTTTGACCACACAATAAAGTGAATATTTTGGGCTTTCTTGGACTTGAATTAGGCTCAAATTGGGCTGAATTTGATATACATCATCCCCAATAAAATTTCCCATACTCTATTTGACCACAAAATAAAGTTAATATTTTGGGCCTTATTGGACTTGAATTAGGCTCAAATTGAGCTGAATTTGATAGACATCATCCCCAATAGAATTTCCCATACTCTATTTGGAAACCGTTCTTTCCTCAAATGAACGCACACTTGGTCGCCGGGTTTACATACCATCTTACACCTTCCTTTGTTAGCTTGTTTTGCATACTGCTTTGTCTTCTCCTCAATGTTTATTCTAGCTTTATCGTGGATCTGTTTGACAAGGTCAGCTTTCTTTTTCCCATCCAATCTAGCTCTTTCACTCAAAGTTAGAGGGGTTAGATCCAATGGAGATAAAGAATTAAAGCCATAAAAGATTTGGAATGGAGAAAACTTAGTTGAAGAATGAACTGATTGATTGTATGCAAACTCAACATGTGGTAAACACTCTTCTCAAGTTTTAATGTTCTTTATGATCAAAGCTCGCAAACGAGTAGACAAAGTTCTATTAACTACTTTAGTTTGACCATCAGTTTGTGGATGACAAGTAGTGGAGTATAGCAACTTAGTTCCTAGTCTAGACCAAAGTGTTTTCCAGAATTAACTCAAAAACTTTGTATCCCTATCAGAAACAATAATTGACTTAGGCACTCCATGCAAACGAACAATTTCCTTGAAGAACAACTCAGCAACATGCAAAGCATTATCATTTTTTTGACAAGGTATGAAATGCACCATTTTTGAAAACCGATCAATAACCACAAGAACTGAATCTTTACCAGTCCTAGTTCTAGGCAAACCAAGCACAAAATCCATAGAAATATCATGCCAAGGCTGAGTAGGAATAGATTGTCGATACTTTACCATGATGTTGTTGATGGCTCTACAATCAACACACATGCGCCAATTTCCATCTTTTTTGGGAACAAGTAGGACTACAACCGCACATGGGATCACACCCTCTCTAATATGTCTTTTCTCCATGAGCTCATTAACTTTTCTTTGAAGCTCCAATGTCTCCACAGGGTTAGTCCTATAAGCTGGTCGGTTTGGAAGTGATGCACCAGGAACAAAGTCTATTTGGTGTTCAATACCACAGATAGGTGGTAAGTCTCTCGGGTTGTCCTCCAGGAACACGTCCTCAAAATCCTGCAAAAGAAAGGTTAACTCACTCTGTAATACTGGTGCAAGGTCAGAAAAACTCATGAGAAATTCTTTGTAAACAAACATAATCAAAGGCTATTTTGAAAAATAAAGCTCTCTTAACCTCTCCTTTTCTCACAATGAAATTGGAATGCCTCACATGTTTTCTCTCACAGGCCTTTGACTTGTTTTTTCCCAAACTCTCACTCTCTTTTTCGTGAATTGTGTTTGTGAGGTCGTTCTTGGTGTTTGTTTCTTTCCTTTGCTTGAGAATCAACTGATATTGATATACTTCCAGAGGTGTCAACGTAACTAGGATTGTTTTTTTGCCATTGAACTCAAAACAATAACGATTGGTGAAACCGTCATGGCTTGTTCTCCGTTCAGATTGCCATGGTCTTCTAAGAAGAATATGACAGGCCTCCATAGGTAGAACATCGCACAAAACCTCATCCTTATACTTCCCAATGACTATAGGAACCTTTACTTGGATACTAAGTGATACGCCCAATTTTGAGGATCACTCATCGGGATTAGAAATGATAGAAACTCGCCAAGGTGCAAGGTGCAACGAGGAAATTTAATGGATTGAGGGGTCGCACAGTCGTTGCGGAAGGCTGCTAATATTTCCAACTCCAATCGCTGTTAGATATGACACACTAGTCCAGCAAGAGGAGGCTGTTGCTTGGATATTACACACCAAGAAACAAGGAAGTGTTCTAGACAAAGAACAAAGAGATAGACTCATAAATTGAATAGGAAAATTGATTGATGATTCTCAAATAAGATTACATGTGTTTATTTAGGGATAAAAAACTTGGTAACAAAGCCAAATATTAATTGTTCTTGAAACTAAATGAAAAATAAATTTAGATAGTTGAATAGAGATCCAACTCTTGAAGTTTTCCTTCCCAAGGTGAGTTGAACTCTATTTTCGTCACCCCTCTTTGACCACAAAATAAAGTGATTATTTTGGGCTTATATTAGGCTCAAAGTAGACTTCCAAACAAAAGAGTAGACCATTAATAAAGTGTGAGTCCATTGCCTCATTAAAACCTTTCCTGGAAAACCCATTGGGACTAAGCCAAAGATAAGGAAAAAGAGTACAATGTCCACACACCTTTCGGTCCACTTAGCTCTTCATTGTGTTTGGATCAAGGTTAGGGTGTTATGTTGTACTTTGTTGTCCTCTTTGTTCCAAATATCGTCAAACATTAATTGGACAGCTCCAGCAAGCTGTTTGGTCCTCGCCCTTGTCATTGGTCCAACGGGTACAAGCATAGCATCTTCTGGAACAAGCTCAGCTTCCACTTGATCATTATCAGTGCTGCCCATTATCATATCATGCCCCTCCTCTTCAAAAGGATTTGTCCTCAAATCCTGATCATCTACAAAAATGGAGCCAAATTAGCAACATTAAAAATCGAACTCACTTTGTACTTACCTTGCAAGTCGAGTTTGTAAGCATTGTCACTGATTTTTGTCAAGACTTTGAATAGACCATCGACCCGTGGCATTAACTTAGACTCTCTTTCAGCTAGGAAACGTTCCTTTCTCAAGTGTATCCACACTAGATCTCCCACTTTAAACACCAGATGACGTCTTTCTTTGTTTGCTTGCTTCTCATACTGCTTTGTCTTTGCTTCAATATTGAGTCGGGCTTTCTAATGAATCTGCTTAACAAATTCAGCTTTCTTTTTCCCATCCATACTAACTCTTTCACTCAAAGGACGCATTAGAGGATTGGAACCATATACAATTTGGAAAGGAGAATACTTAGTAGCAGAATGAACTAAATGATTATATGAAAACTCAACATGAGGCAAACATTTTTCCCAAGATTTGATGTTCTTTTTAATGATAACACGCAAAAGAGCAGACAAAGTTCTATTTTCTACCTCAGTTTGAGGATGACAAGTAGTTGAAAAAAACAGCTTAGTTCCTAACTTAGACCACAAAGTTTTCTAGAAATAGCTTAAGAACTTAGTATCTCTATCAGAAACAATAGTTCTAGGCATGTCATGCAATCGCACAACTTCTCTAAAGAACAATTCAGCAACGTTTGTAGCATCATCATTTCTGTGACATGGAATGAAGTGTGCCATCTTAGAAAATCTATCAACAACCACAAAGACAGAATCTCTACCTTTCTTGGTTCTAGGTAATCCTAACACAGAATCCATTGATAGATTAGTCCAAGGTTCAGTAGGAATGGGTAAAGGAGTATACAAATGATGGGGTTAAAGTTTAGCCTTAGTTTGCTTACAAGTGACACACCTCCCACATATCCTTTCCACATCTCTCATTAAGCTCGGCCAGTGGAAATGCTCATGAACCACTTTGTGGGTCTTCTTTACTCCAAGATGTCCCATCAGTACACCTCCATGTGCTTCCCTGACAAATAACTCCCTCAAAGAATATTGGGGCACACAAAGACGATTACAAAAGAATAGGAAACCAGACATTTGATAATATTTCCCGTAGCATTTTCTATAAATCTCTTTAAAATCCTGGTCAGTTGCATACAATTCCTGAATGAACTCAAAACCAAGCAACTTAGTTTCAAGAGCTGAAAGAAGAACATACCTTCTAGAAAAGGCATCAACCACCACATTTTCCTTACATTTTTTGTATTTTATGACGTAGGTAAAAGTCTCAATGAATTCAACCCAGCGTGCATGCCTTTTGATCAACTTTTGCTGGCCTTTGAGGTGCTTCAAGGATTGGTGATTTGTGTGAATTACAAACTCCTTTGGCCAAAGATAATGTTGCCATGTTTGGAGTGCCCTAACCAAAACGTATAGTTCTTGGTCATAAGTGGGGTAATTGAAACACTTTCTTTTCTATGTGGTGTGTGAAGATGACACTTATGCAATGAATGTATGCAAACATGCAGACAAGGACATAAGTATGGATGATGATGAATGATCAGGTGGAGTGTAAGAGGTTTCAATTACTCTTATGTTGTTGTAATATAAGAGATGTCAATCCATAATGAGTAAGATGCAAGCAATCAGGAAGTGAACACTTATCTAAGTTAAGCCAAGTATGAAAATGGTTTTGTTCTAACAACCTAGTGATAATGATTAAATGCAGAATGTAAAACTACTAAGATAAGAAACTAAATGAAAGTGTACAGTTTAATTAAAACAGAAGTGATCCTAACAAGAGCAAAAACTATACTAAAGCAAGATAGTAAATGCAACAGGATTAAACAAGGGTGAATGCAATGATACAAGAATAAAACTAGAAAGATGCAGAACATAAACAAGAACTCTGGAAAGAGCTCGAGCAAGCACTCGATCGTATGCTCGATCGAGTGGGATGATACGAAAAACAAAACCAAAATAGACAGTCAAAACAGAGCAAATTAAACAGGAAGCGAATAACAGTAATCAAGCAGAGAAATCAATAAACAAAGTATGTCCTAGGGATGAGTTCATAGGCTGGACTTAAGTTATAATCACCTAAACTGATAAAAAAATCTCAATCAACAGTGAGCTATCTCTAGACAATGATCTTCTAATAATTGTTAATCCATTCTCATGACAATAACAATCAAGCTTAGATACTCCTAGACCTAGTTCTCACTAGCTAAGACATATAAAGCAAGCATTAAGATTCAAATCATCAATGTCAAAAATCATCTTAAACATCCAATCTCTCAGGTTAAGAATGATAATCTCTAGTATTAGCTTTATCTAACAACTTAAACATTGATATGATGCTAAGAAGCTTAAGATCTATCCTTACCCTCTCAGATATAAGAACAACATAGAACATACCTAATCTAGAAGAGACATTTAAACAATCAATCTTGATCAGTCCAAGCAACTATAACCCTTATCTAGCCTTATCCATCCCTAAGATCCTAACACACTACTCAGAATCACTAAACATGATGAACAAAATCATGAAGCCACAAATTAATGAAACTTGCATGATTAGAAAGATGAGACAAAGATCTACAATATAGAACAAAGAAGTAAACTCAAATTCTTAATACTTAGAAAGTTATGGAACCAACAAGTATCAAAAATCTAGAGAAAAAAATACAAGAAAAAGTGGCTAATGATCTAAGCAAAAAGTAGATATTCCCAAAAGGGTAAAAACTAGGGTTGTTAGATATTTTCTCTCTAAAGTGGCTTATGGGCGGCCATAGAGTACAATAGGTTTATATAGGAAGGAAGGGAAGCCCTAAAATGCCTAGAAGACAAAATAGGAAGGCGGCTCGGTCAACTCGACCATGTGCTCGGTCGAGTCCCTCTCTTCACACGGTCGAGTGTCTGGTCGAGTGTGGTGGTCGAGTGGACTTCCAGACCTTGGTTCTCTTCTACTCTAGCTCCTTTATCTGCTCCTCTTGATGGCTCCACTCTCCTTCAGCACTTCTCCATGCTCCTTTGGGTCCTAAATCACCTGATTATGCAAGAAACAATGCAATGCAAACCTACTCTAATGCATAAACAGTCCTAAAATTACTCAATAATGGCTAAACAAACTAGTAAATCATGCAAAAGGTGTAAATAAACTAAGGTAAAACAATGTGAAATATATGAACATCAACACCCCCAAACTTAGTCTATGCTTGCCCTCAAGCAAATAGATAAGATATAAGAAGAGAAGTGAGGTTTAAAAGTGGGATCTTAAAGCTTGATAATAATTTAGCTAGAATCAATGTCCAAGTTACTAGTACTATGATGCAAGGTGAATGAGCTGTACTTAAAGATTTTAGACAAGCTTTTCACAATCTTAACTGATTCAAGCCTTAGAATTCCACATGCATTCAAATCAACCATTTCCTTCAACATTTATTAAAGAAGAACACGAATCAACTTATGCAATTCTTAAACTCATTTGGGTTGGTAGTAAAAGGTTTAGAGACAATGATGGTCTCTCTTTAGATTGGGGCTTATCAATATAGTGGTTCTCTCATAAAAAATGGATTGAGCTTTAGACGAATGCTAAAGGTAAGAACACTTAGACACATACAAGAACAAAACCTTGTCTACCCAAAGGTACCCAAAGTGTTTGATCCTAACATTCTAATCCCAAATGATCCTAGTTCTACCTTTTAACTCCATCTCTTCTCAAATACCCTTTTCTCTTTTGTTTTTAAGCCTTAGGAGAGGTTTCTTATTTGAATTCTCTAGTGGAAAGGAGATTTTTTTCTTTTTGCTATGGTTCTCTTTTCTTCTTATTTCTCAAGACATTAAAGCTTTTTGCTAGTCTCTTCTTTTCTTTCTTTTCTTTAACTAGAACCATCTCTTATTAAATTTAGACTTCCCCATTCTTTCACTAGAGCTTAAATTTTCTTAAACACATTCCCCTCCTAAAGACTCTAATCTTTTCTTTTTCTTTTCCTTCTTTTCTTTTCTTTTTCAAACAAACCAAGTCCCAAACCCATAAATTAATCCACCTAGTCCTATCTAGTTTGAAAATTGCAAACTAGAACTACACCAGACTTTATTCTTGTCAGCTGAAACTTAACACTTTCTACCAAGCTCAATCCCAAAAAGGCTTCACACACACAAGAATAAACATGGCTTGAAAGAAAGGTTGGTTAAGGATAGGTAAAACTGATTTTAATGATGAAATCAGCTACTTGGATCAACAAGAGTGGTAAAAAGGGGAAGATGATCCAAATATGTATATGGTATCCATGAGTTTTAAGCAATGCACAAACTGATAATTAAAAGTCCATATTAGGTTCCTATAAATAGGAAATGACATCAAATCACAACATGGTTTAGTTTAGACAGAATGCAATATAGGAATTCTAGACTTGGTTCAATCTTATGTTTCCAACCACTCAACTAGCATCAAAGTACTATTAACTTGGGCATTGATCCTAGTTTAGTGAATTTAAACAAGTTAACAAGGCTAAGCTCATCATTGATCCCTAATGCAACATATGAAACATGCTAACAAGATCCTAATATGCAATGCAAACTACATGAACACTCTGTTTTTTAAAGATTTTTGTAAAAAATTTCAATTTTTTTTTGGTTTTTCTATGCCTTAGATGCAATGCAAATATAAATATGATTATGCTAAAAATTTGAAATAAGAAAAAAAACACAACATCAAATACGATCTCAAACTCTCCCCCAAACTTAATTACACAGTCCACTGTGTCAGAGAAATTTGAAAGAAGATTCAAGACTCAAAATAAAATAAAACAAGAAATGCAATGGTATTTAAAATGAAAGGGTGATGTTGGTACCTCATGGGTTGTGGAAGAAGTTGTCTACAACATCACTCATGCTGTCATAAGTGTAGTTGGGGTCTTGTTGTTGACTTGGATGTGGTGAAGTAGGGAACTCGACTATTGCAATCGGTTGGGACTCGATCGAGTGCTCTGGTCGAGTGGGTGGTGGTGGGTAGAATGGTTGACCTTGCTGCCCATAGTATTGTTGCAGGAGGGCTGGGTCCATGAAGTACTAAGGTGGAAAGGGAGGGTAAGCTTGACCATAGGGATAGGGTGGATAACCTTTAGGAGCTGGAAAACCATAGGGAGGTCTGGGTAGGTACTTAGCCGAGTGCATTGGAGGTGCTCGGTCGAGTGGGTGCTCGATTGTACCGGTCGAGTGCCTTGGAAACTGCTGTTCTGTGCGAACTGGACCTCTTTCCCTCTGAATTGGCTCATGCAGCGAGGCTCTTGCTGGTACCACCGGATTTTTAGCTCTAGACAATGCTCTAGTTGAGCTACTCCTCCTCAAAGGTCTATATGGTGCTAGTGATGAATTTCCACTTTTCAATTCAGTAATCTCCTTCTTTGAACCCTTTATGAACTTAGTCATATTTCCCATCTTCTTCTTCAGTTTCTCAACTGTCTTACCATGCCACTTGTTCCAATTTTGGAGTAGTGTCACCCTCTTGCTAGTCTCTCTAATTCCTCTACTATCTCTTGGACTTGGCTCATAATCTTCAAAATAGAACTGCTCTTCCCCATCAGCCATCTCCACATCTCCAGCTTGGTCTTCTCTTATTTGGGCTGTGCCATCAAACAAAAATTCAGCAGCTGGCCAAAATTCAATGTTTAGCCCTTCTCTTATGGTGGTGAGTGCTTGATTAGGTAGAACAAGCTGAGTCTTCCCCACTATTGGATGCTCAAAGTTGAAAAGGTGCTTCCCATGGTGCATCTCCTTGGCTAGAATGAGAGTGGAGGTCAGGTATTGGGTGTCAATCCATCTTGGTTTGGCTTTCTCTCCTTGAAGTGGTACATTGGCAACTACTGATTGGAGTGTCCATCCATCTTGGGTGTCCATCCATCTTGGATTGGAGTGATGATGCCTCCAATGGTTAGAACTCCAGTTGAGTTCCTCTTGTGTAGCTTGCTCACTCAGCTTCTATAATAGGTGAATTGGTCAATGAGGACCATAGCCAAATCTGTTTCCACACTGCTCCCAAGAATGATGGTCCCATCTCTTGTTTGTGTGATGATGCCATAGAGAGCTGCATCAATCATCTTAAGCTCTCTCTCATTCAAGTTTCCAGTTTCCTTCCTAGCAAAGAATGTGTTTGTTAAGGCCTTGTGGAAGTAACTTAGGACTGGACTCCTTATCTTTGAACTCTTGGTCTTGGAAGAAGAATAGAGCTTGTTATCTCCAATTTTTTCCCAAACAGCAAAGAGTTCTTCCCTTGGTATGACCATGTTCTCTTTACTTCCAACTTCAAACCCATAGAGTGTGGCTAGCTGCTTGAGTGACAACTCATACTTCTTTCCCTTGATGGTAAAATCAATGTAACCAGCTCCCATCTCTTGATCCATCCCTGTGAAGAGGTGCAACTTGATGGTGGCTAAGAGTTCACAGCTCTCTTCTCTATGCCCCTCCATGCACAATCCCATGAACTTGCTTAGGTTACTCTTCTAAAAAAGAAACTCCACATCCTCAGCAATGCACAGCTTCTGCATGGTCTCCTTATGTGGGTATCTTGTTCCTTGGAAGCTCATACTCATGAAGGCTTCATAAAGTTGGCTAGGAGTTAGTGCACCAGATTCTTCTTATACCTCTTCTTCATCCTCACTCTCATTCTCTTCTTGTTGTGGCTCTTCAGCTGGCCTCTTCCCTTTTGCTTTGTTTCTTCTTTTCTCAGAGAAATCGAACACCAACTAGCCCTAACTCTCACTCATGACCCAATCTTCTTCCTCAAGATGGTATTGTGGTGCTCTCCTGCTCGACTGTCCACTCGACTGACTACTCGACCGAGTGCGTGGTCGAGTCTGTGGTTGAGTGTTCTCTCCGATTTCTCTTGGAACATATGGTACCTTTTGGAACTCAGGGAAGCTGGCAGCTACAAGCTTAGCAGCTTCGCGGCGTGCAGCAGCTCGTTCTTGTGTTTCACCCCTCTTGGAAGCCATTTCAAAAGAAACTTGAAAGAATAAACTCAAAGCTCAAAGTTAATAGGTTAGTAACCCAAAAATAGCAAGAACTGAGCTTTAAGCTTCTAAGAGAGATTTCTAGCAAGATTTTGAAGTGTTTATGTAAGTTAGAGAGTGTAAAGATCTTAAACTCGAGTTTATGCTTATAAAGAAGAATAGGGGACAAGAGGACAATGTGGAGCGTTTTTACCATTCTCAATTTGAAATTGGAATCTTTTACTAACTTTTACTGCCACTCGACCCCACGTGGTCGAGTGCTTGACCAAAATTTGAATTTCGAATTTGTCTCTCCCTCCACTCGATCGTGCAAGAGAAATTGAAACTGAGTGGGCTTGGGCTTCCACAATGCTTGATCGAGTACCTCTCGTGGGCTGGTCGAGTGGCCTTAAAAATTCACTTATACAAGTCCAATTCTTCTCAAATCCACTTGTAAACCCATGTGAAAGCCTTCCCAAAACAAACATAAAAAAAAATCAAAACTACAAGAAAATTTAAACTTATTTACAAGGATACCTTAGGGATTTCCTCCCTAGTGAGCTTGTTTAAAGTCTCTAAGCTTGACTTTTTCTGGCCTTTTAAGCTTGAGGGGCATCCTTGAGAATATTGTAAACTTCTCATGTTTCTCCTTTTCTCCCTAGTATTTCTTAACTCTTTGACCATTAACTGTGAACTCACTACCATCCTTTTTGAGAAGTTTTACTGCTCCAAATGGTAAAACCTCTTTCACTTCAAAAGGACCTCCCCATCTGATCTTTAGCTTTCCTGGGAACAACTTAAGCCTTGATTTGAAGAGCAAAACTTGATCTCCAGCCTTTATGTCTTTAACCAGAATCTTCTTGTCATGGAAAGCTTTTATCCTCACTTTATAGATTTTAGAGCTCTCATAAGCTTCTAATCTTATCTCTTCAAGTTCATGTAGATCAAGACTTCTCTTGGCTTGGGCTGTCTCTAAATCCAGATTCAAGAGTTTGATTGCCCATAGAGCCTTATACTCAACCTCAATAGGGTGATGGCAAGACTTTCCATAGACAAGCTGAAATGGAGTTCTTCCTATTAGTGTCTTGAAAGCTGTTCTATAAGCCCAAAGTGTTTCATCAAGTTTACTAGACCAATCTTTTCTTGTTTCTCCCTCTATTCTTGATAAGATGGCCTTGATTTGCTTGTTTGATACTTCTACTTTCCCACTTGTTTGAGGATGATAAGCTGTAGATACTTTGTGTTTAACTCCATACTTCTTCAACATCCCTTCAACGACCTTGTTAATGAAATGTGTCCCTCCATCACTGATCACAACTCTGGGAATTCCATATCTTGGAAATATTATGGTCTTAAAAAGCTTAAGAATCACCTTGTGATCATTTGTGGGGTTTGCAATAGCTTCAACCCACTTGGAGACATAGTGCACAGCTACCAATATGTAAACATTACCATTGGATGGAGGGTTAAAAGGACCCATGAAGTCAATTCCCCACACATCAAATATCTCAACCTCTAGAATTGGGCTTTGGGGCATCTCATTCCTTCTTGTAATGTTTCCCATCCTTTTGCAAGCATCACAACTTGTAATGAACTTGTGAGTGTCCTTGAATAGAGTTGGCCACCACAGTACAGCTTGTAAAACTTTCTGGGTAGTCTTGAATGTTGGAAAATGGCCTCCATAAGTTGAACCATGACAATGCCTTAGAACTCCTTCTACTTCACTTTCTGCTATGCATCTCCTAAATAGGCCATATGATCCTTTCTTGTATAGATAAGGCTCATCCCAATAGTAACCATTGATGTCCTTGAGTAGTTTCTTCTTCTTGTAAGGGTCCATGTCTACTGGAATTTCTTCACATACCTTGTTGTTAACTATATCAGCATACCATGGCAAGTATTCACTGTCGAGTGCCATCCATTCCTCCATTTGGTCGTGCTCGACCGAGTGGCCAAACAGACTCGATCGAGTGTCTGCTCGAGTGGTTGGTCGAGTGACTTCGAGTTGCATCTACTTCTCCTCAGGCATTGAGTCATCTATTGGTATATCTTCCTCTATCCTCATCCTGGATAAAAGATCAGCTACTCCATTCTCTATACCCTTCTTATCAACTATTTCCATGTCAAACTCTTGGAGAAGTAGAATCCACTTTAACAACCTGGGCTTGGTATCTTTCTTTGAGTAGATATACCTCAAAGCAGCATGATCAGTGTACACAATTACCTTGGACCCCAATAGGTAGCTTCTGAATTTTTCAAAGGCAAATACCACTGCAAGAAGCTCTTTCTCTGTTGTTGAATATCTTCCTTGGGTCTCATCCAGTTCTACTTGCATAGTGAATAACATGCAGCTTCTTATCTTTTTTCTGTCAAAGAACTGCTCCCACTGCAAAGTCTGAAGCATCACACATAATCTCAAATGGAAGATCCCAGTTTGGAGCCTGGACTATTGGAGCTGATATCAAGGCAGCTTTAATCTCCTTGAAAGCCTTCAAATACTCCTCATCAAAGTTGAACTCAGTCTCCTTACAAAGTAACCTTGTCAATGGCCTAACAATCTTTGAAAAGTCCTTGATAAACAATCTGTAGAACCCATCATGACCAAGAAAGCTTCTTATATCCTTTACTGTCTTTGGTGGTTGAAGCTGGATCATGACCTCAATCTTTGCCTTATCAACCTCAATACCCTTCTCTGAAATCTTGTGTCCAAGAACCTCTTCAACCATGAAATGACACTTCTCCCAGTTCAAAACCAGATTTGTCTCTTCACATCTCTTCAAGACCCTACATAGATTAGCAAGACAAGAAGAAAAAGAATCTCCATAGACAGAGAAGTCATCCATGAAAACCTCAACAACATCCTCAATAAGATCAGAGAAGATTGACATCATGCATCTTTGAAAAATAGCTGGTGCATTACATAATCCAAATGGCATCCTCCTATAAGCAAAAGTACCATAGAGAACTGCGAATTTTGTCTTCTCTTGATCATTAGGATGAATAGGAATTTGGAAAAATCCAGAGTATCCATCCAAGAAACAGTAGTGGGTATGATTGACTAATCTTTCTAACATTTGATCAATAAATGGAAGAGGAAAATGATATTTTCTAGTGGCAGAATTAAGCTTCCTATAATCAATGCACATTCTATGTCTTGTTGTAGTTCTGGTAGGAATTAATTCATCATGATCATTCTTTATTACAATAATTCCTCCTTTTTTAAGGACACAATGTACTGGTGAAACCCAAGTACTATCAGAGATAGGATAGATCACACCAACACCAAGCAGCTTAAGAATCTCCGTTTTTACCACTTCCTTTAGGTTGGGGTTAAGTCTTCTTTGAGGTTCAATGCTAGAGTAAGATTCATTTTCAAGGTGAATTCTATGCATGGAGAGACTAGGTGAAATTCCTTTAATATCATCCAAAGAATAACCAATAGCTTTCCTAAACTTCCTTAGCTCAACAACTAGCAAATCAAGTTCTTCCCTACTCAATTTAGCGTTCACTATCATAGGATAAGTAGAGTTCATACCTAGAAAAACGTACCTTAGCCCTGATGGGAGAGGTTTGAGTTCCACCTTTGGTGCTTTTAGCTCAGACCAGTCATCTGTGAGAGTTCCGGCTGGGTACTCGGTCGAGTGTTGTTGGTGCTCGGTGGAGTACGTGCTCGAGTGTACGGTCGAGTACGTGCTCGAGTGTACGGTCGAGTTCTTTATGTCTTTTCCCTGAACTGAGCAGAATTCCTCTCTTGACGCTGGTAACCCCTCAAAAGCTTCTGGAACATCACATTCTCTATGGGAGTCCAATATCTCTTCATAAGCCTTGGTTTCTCTATAGAGGAACCCTTATTCTCCACTTTTGGTCAAAACAGTTTTAAGGTGATCTTGTTCTGATAATTCTTCCATCAACTCTCCTGCTAAATTATCCATTTCTTCAACCCAAAAGACTTGTCCTCCAATTGTTGGATTCTTCATAGCCTCTATAATATCAAATGTCATTCTGAGGTTTTTTCCCAAGTCGAGATCAATCTTACCCTTCCTCACATCAACGATAGCTCCTGCTGTAGCTAGAAATGGTCTCCCCAAAATTAAAGGGTCTTTTGGTTCTTCATCCATTTCCAAGACTACAAAGTCTGTTGGAACTTCCACTGTACCAACTCTAACTGGTAAGTCTTCCAAAACACCATGTGGTAATCTTACTGATCTATCGGCTAAGATCAGAGATATATTACATGGCTTGTCTCTTGTAAACCCCAAGCGCTTAGCAACTGATAGAGGCATTAGGCTGACTGAAGCTCCCAAATCACAAAGACATCTGTTGAAAGTTAAAGGACCTATGGAGCAAGGTAGAGTGAAGGAACCAGGATCTCTTAACTTTTGTGGGTTCACTTGCTTTGGATTATGGCACAATATTCATGGCTAAGAACCACCATTCCTTGAACTTCTTTGATCCTTTCCATTACAGAATTTCTGGTAGAGAGGAATCAAAGCAAAATCATCTATTAGAGGCATCATAAGCTCAATTTCTCTAACTTGTTTATCAAACAGTGCCTTGTACTTCTCAACCATATGCTTCTTAAATCTTCCTGGAAAAGGTAGTGGAGGCTTGTAAGGAGGAGGAATGAACCGGACTTATTTTTCTTTAATGACAGCTGGCTCGATTTTATCCTAAGAAGGTGCTCGATCAGCTGCTCGATCAGTCACTCGATCGTGTGTGTGGTCGAGTGTATGGTCGAGTTCAATAGTCTCCTTCTTCCAAGTCTCTTCTTGCTGAAAACCCTCTCCATCTTGATCTTCACTGTCCTCAGTGTCTGGCAGCGCTCCTTGTCGTGCTGGTAATACTCTTCCACTGCGGAGATTGATAGCATTGGAAAACTCTGTATACTGCATAATAGCTTTGCCCTTTTGTTTGTCATTCTTGGTAGAAGGATCAAGTCTGCTCTCCATGGACATAATCTTGGAATTTAGTGTGTCAAACTTGGTATATAGATCATTGTAAGTGTTGTCCATCCTCTGATTCATTTCAGCAAACTTTTTTGCTGTCTCAAGCTGCCCATTTTCTTGTCCAAGTAGCAATTGCTACATCATAGCTCTTAAGTCTGTTTCCTGGGCTTGGTTGGTCTGAAACCCTGGTGGGGGACCCATTGGAGCCTGGTTACCTTGTTGTTGCTGCTTGGGTACATAATTGTGCTGCTGTTGAGGTTGTTGAGGAGGGTAGACTTGATCTTGAGGGTTTGCTACATTGGTGCTTCTATAGGAGAGGTTGTTGTTTTTGAACTGATTATAACCTTTGAAGCCTCCTTGATTCTGCATATAGCAAATCTCAGCAAATTCATTCTCCCCATCTTGAGCTGAAGTCTCTTCTTCACCAAGAAAATGGATATTCTTTTGCTGGCTGAGTAGAATCCTGTCCAACTTCTCATGAACAATCTTCAAATCCTTCTTATACTTCTCATCATGATCAGAAGTGATAAATCTCACAATTCTGTCATAGTCCTCATTGTAGTTCCCATCAGATTGTGCCATGTTTTCCACTAGCTCTCATCCTTCTTCTACATTCTTGTTGAGGAAATTTCCATTAGAGGCTGTATCCAATAGCATTCTGATTTTTGGTAAGACTCCTCTATATAGTGTGGAGAGTAGAGACTCATTGCTAAACCCATGATGTGGACATTGTGTTTGGTAGCCTTTGAATCTCTCCCATGCTTCACAAAATGTCTCATTGTTCTTCTGAGCAAAACCAGAAATCTCATTCCTCAACCTTGCAGTTCTAGCATTAGAGAAAAATTTAGCTAGAAAGGCCTTCTTGCAGGCATCCCATGTAGTAATAGCACCAGTCGGTAGTGTCTTCTCCCATAGGTGTGCTTTGTCTCCAAGTGAGAAGGGAAACAATCTGAGCTTGAAGCCATCCTCACTAACACCATTAATCTTGGTGAGGCCACAAAGCCTGTCAAATTCATCCAAATGATCTAAAGGATCCTCCATTGGCAGACCATGGGATTTGTTTGTCTGAATCATTGTGATTAGCCCATTTTTAATTTTGAAATTGTTGTTGGCTACTGCAGGAGGTACTATGCCAGCTCTCTGGTTGTGTGTATTTGGAGCATCCCCTACACCAATGTGCCTTGTCCTTTGATCTTGGTTGTTTTGTTGATCCATCAGCAACTGTTCTTCCTGTTCCTGAAGGATTCTGGTTTTCTGTTGCCTCAAGTCTCTTGGTAAGCGTTTGATATGATCAAGGTACCTTTGAAGATTCTGGTTTCCTTTGGATCTAGTTTGCATCAACTGACTCGATCACTAGCTCGAACTGACACTCGGTCGAGCACATGCTCGAGTTGAAAATCGACGGAATCTGGGTTGGTGGCTCGATCAATCACTCGATCGTGCAGACGGTCGAGTGCTGGGTCGAGTTGGTACCTGAGATTCAAAACAACCAAGCAGATGAAGAAGCTAATCAGTAGTGATCAAGTGAACAATAGAACTTAATCTTAAACTTGTGTAAATCCTGAATGTCACAAACAATTACTCAAATGGCAACGACGCCAAATTGAAACACTTTCTTTTCTATGTGGTGTGTGAAGATGACACTTATGAAATGAATGTATGCAAACATGCAGACAAGGACATAAGTATGGATGTTGATGAATGATCAGGTGGAGTGTAAGAGGTTTCAATTACATAGCCTATAAACTCAAGTGCTGCTAACCTAACCTTCTTGAGTTCAGAAATTTTTTGACAATCGAACACTAACTCCATTTTCCTTTCCCATTCTAGGTAAACATCCAGATCGCTTTTACCTTCAAAGGTTGGAATTTTAAGTTTTAAACCACCTAAATTGTCATCTACTCTATCATTTCTTATACCAAAAGGATTAACATCACCTTGATCACAGTTTATATGACTTCGTCTAGGTCGGTTGATGGATCGACCATCTTCTTCATGGAACTCCTCTTCTTCAGTTTCCTCCTCGGGCCGGTAAGTTGAAACAACCCGACCATTTTTTTTTGTAATACCAATATATAATTAAGCATCTCATACTACTTCATTAAACCCAACCAAACCACAATTCATCATTAAACCAGCAACAACCAATAAACACAACGAAAACATACCAACAATAGAAAACCAACATATCAACAACACAATAACATTCCTAACCATTCTATCTAACAACCTAACATAACTCTATCAACGATTCCAACATTAATAAACATAACCAATACCAACAACACATAACCGAGACCAACAACACATAACAGAGACCCTAGATCATCCTCCTCCTCATCGCCATGATTCCACGCCACATACCTGCACACCACAAAAAACAAGTGACATGCGTAAGTATGATCACAAATACTTAGTGAGGCAATCCTCCTATCTACTGGGCTATACACAAGAAACTGAGATTCCAATGTTATGCAACACAAACGACACAACAAACCAACACAAACAACACAACAAACCATGAAAACAAGCGTCAGACAAGTTGGTGTCGACCGAGGAACTCAAACTCCACTAGTGGATACGTTTTTACACTTTGAGGTGCAGCACTGTCATGAAAGTCTTCCAAACAAACTTTGGCGGCTAAATCAACTATGGAATCTGAATTAATAGCTTTGGAGATAGCTATGTCGGAAGCTGAATCGCTTTGTAATTTCTTGGAAGACATCCCAATGTGGGGAAAACCTGTGCCTGCAATACGTGTACACTGTGATAGACAATCAAATTTAGGCAGGGGAAGGAATATCCATTATAATGGCAAATCTCGTTACATCAGACGGAGACATAAAACTGTTAGAGAATTTATCTCAACTGGTGTAGTTACAATTGATTACATCCATACGAAAGACAACCTAGCAGATCCATTTAAAAAAGGTTTGGCGCGAGATCAAGTTATAAAGTCATCAAGAGGAATGGGTTTAATGCCTACGACTTAAGAGGAGGTTTGATGGTAACCCCACCTACTAAGATTGGAGACCTAATGACCTAGGTTCAAAGGGACAACTAAATCAAGCTGAATTTGCTACAAGCACGAAGAGACTATTTTCTTTTCCGAGTTCCTAAAATGATGTAAAGTGTTTCTTGTATGTTAGAGGTTAAGCATATGCTTTTAATGATTTGATATCTAGCTTTGTAAAATATTTGAAATACTTACATGATATTTCTTTAAATACAAGCAGCTATTAAAATCACCTTGTGAGTGTGAAATGGGATTGTTTTTAGGAGAATATGTGAGGCTATACTCTCCAAGTTCACTCATGATTAACCAGGCATGTTCAAGGCCACAATGAACACCAGAGAAACTCGTTCTACAAGAAAACAAAGTTGTTTAATACAGACTGTCTAAGTTTACATACAACTCCGGATGGTTCAAGACATCATGTTCACCATCTGGCCGGGTAAACTCGACATGTATAACAATGAGTCGGTTCAAGGTTGAAAAACGCCACCAACTCAAATACAATTAGTTTTCACATATACTCTCGAAGGTTTTCCTAGTATAGCTAGTCACTCTATAGGGTTAGTTCTGTCGTCATATGTTTAGACTTATTTCTATTTATGTGGGGGATAGTTGGAACTGAATTTTCAGAAATAAGTTCAGAAAAATTGCAGGTTTTGGACTACTTTCTGGCGACTTTCTGGCCGACTTTCTGGCCAAGGAACTTGCGGAGTACTCCAAGAATATTCTATGAATATTTTCTCGAGATCCTACCTCCTTCTACTATATATAGAGGCGCAACCTCTCATTATTTTACACACTCAAAAACACAAAGACTCCTAGTTCTAAAGATCGCCGCCGCTTCTCTCTCTCTTGCTTCGTCCAAGTAAGTTCTTACCTTAGTAGTCTCGAGAGTGTAACGTAGATCTGTTCGCTTGAGTTCTATTACTGGTATGCTACTATAATAGTTTGTGATCGGTTTTATCCTGGGATTCATAAATCGTGATTCAAAAGTACTTACGGCCGATTTATTGAATTAAGGAGAGAGATATCATATCTCGCTCCATTATTTTTTTATGCTTTATATTATGCTGTTGTAATTCGTTTCTGATTTCGTTATTTAATATAATTCGCATCTTTTCTCAATTTGATTTTTGTGCTCCTAACATATATATCATGATGTATCACAATCAAATAACATCCATTATAAAAAATGGGAAACATAAAACCAATGTCAACAAAATATCTGAAAAAGTATTTCAAAAATTGTTGGTAAGGTAAACTGAATTTATGTGAGACAACAATATAATGTAAGCATAACAACATGTCCTAATTGGAATATATCCTTTTGCTTCTCTTGATGATGGTTACAGCCTAGCTACTTAAAAGTATTTTCCTCAAGGCATTACAGTTGTTCCTAAACTACGAAACTAGCATCATTATACGAAACTAGCATCATTTTACTTACTATTTGTGGTGTCTTCAGCTGAATTTAAGTGGAGTGAGGATAAGACACATTGGGGCACTAGTGAAAGTTGAATCTCCTCTATCTCTGGGATACGGTCAAGTTCCTAGTAATATAAACAAATCATATAAATGAAATATTTATTGGTATATATGTATGAAGCAAGCTCAATTTTAGGATATGAACAAAGGCAAATTAATGAAACGCACCAGAATCAGCGAATGTAGATTCGTACAGCATCCCAAAAAGGCTGGTAGGTATTCCCACGAAGACTCCACTAGTGAAGCATCCAATCGAGTCAAATTGAGAAACTTCGGCAACTTTCCTACCTGGGAGTACTCATGGATGACCTGTGGTATAAAATATTAAATATGTCAGATATGAAATTGAATACCAGCATAATTAAACTCTTATTAAACTAATCACTTATGTGTGCGTACCTCTAGGGTTCAAGCTGAGATGGTCACCTCGTGAAATTTGGATATCCCAAAGAGGAATTTACGGATCTTCTTTACCTCCAACGGATCATCAAGGTCAATGTCGTCAAACATAACATCGACGTCTACCTTTGCGTAGGGGCCAACATTACGTATGACAAAGCGTTAAGGCCAGTAATCACTGACACTCATGTACTCAAGTCTTGGAGCATCGATTACAACATTGGGATCTTGTTCTTCCTCGGGATCACGCTGAGACCCTAGTGTGAAGCTTTTCAGTGATTGAGAACAAACACATAGAACTTCCAGATAGTCCTTAGGATATGTAATAACGGTTAAATCTGAAGAAACAGAATATCTGTAATAATTACAAGCTGTGGCGGAATGTACCTTAAGGACTTCAGACGAAACAGGAAAGTGTCAAGTGGTATCTGCGAGCACAACACATTGGAGACAGTGCGGCACATCGAGTGTGGAGATGGGGAGCATGGGCGAAAAAGGTGTTAGTCTAAAAGGTGTTTGTTGGAAGCTACAAACAAGTGGCTTGCTAAAGTCAACATAATGATGAGGAACCTCCTATGACTCACTAGATAAAGAGAGACTCTTGAGGGACATGAAATAGGAGATTTGAGGGATAAAAAAGAGTTTGGTGAAGATTGTTGAAGTCTATAAAACAAAAGAAAACACATATTAGTTCGGCTAGCACTTTTGAGTACAGAAAAGTGTGAGGTTAGATTTAAGCAAATAAAAGCATATTGCTTGAGTGTTTCATTGGTGAGTGAACAAACGAGTTAGCACAGCTGTTGCTGTGTAGGTAAGGTTGGGTAGATTAGGAGTGATTCAGTGGCAAACCGGACAAATGAAATAGAAAGGATTGAGAAAGATACAAACAAACTCAGATTGATTATTATAACTAAACTTATACACACATGGAAGATTTTGTTGATAAATTAGTCAAAGATTTATAGCTTACCTACCAAATTTTTTTTCACAAAACATAGCTATGCTTTTTTCCAGTTAACTATTGATTGAGTAAAAAACCAAGCACATTAGATTATGATTGAAATAGCATACTATTTTGATAATTAAGGATTAATTTTTAAATGGATTTAGGTTAAGAATTAACTAGATAATTATAAAGCAATATATAAGTAAATTATAAGCACTATGTAAGTGAAATTATGGACAAAAAGAATGCGAACAAATAGTAGTTCGCACACAATATTGCTTATATGTCGTTATCTTGTGTTTTCTCATTGGTGTACGGTTACATTTCCATTTTCTTATGTTGTACTCTTACGTTTACCAAAATATAATACCATGCCGCTTCGGCAATTTTGCATTTTTTGTGTGCTACGGTTAAAGTACACAACATAACATCATCGATCACTCGTACCGTGTACTATCTCATAACATGATTGATCAGTCGTAGTTAATATTATGACAAACGTACTGGTACTGCAAACATTTATAGTAACTATTAAATCTTGAAATAAGCACAGAATAAACCTTGAAATTAGCGCCACTAGAGCTGTAGGCAAAGCAACGTACCAAGTGAAGTTTGAGGTATTACCAGGACGAGAACTGGAAGGGTTACAACTCCAAACTAGAGGGACATTTCATCTAGAAAATTCTTGAGTTGGAACCAGTAATGGGGCTGAAACACATTATTTTGTGTTTGTGGTGAATGATGTATGGAATGATGACTTATGAATGAATGGATGTCAGGGTGTTTCAATTCCCCTTATGCAATTGTAGTATAAGAGGTGTCAATCCAATCTGAGTGTTTGTGATCAATCAAGATGTGCATATGAGTCTAAGTCAAGCCAGATGTAAAGGTTGTTTGTCACTAACAATCCTATGATGAAATGTAAAATGCAGAAAGTAAAACTACAAGAATTAGGAGCAAAATGCAAATGGAACAGAATGATTATGACAATTATGAAGCTAAAACAGAAATAGAAACTATGATAATGCAAGTATTGAACTAATGCAAGGTAAGTAATGAACATGATACTAAATGAATGCAACAGAAATGCAACTAGGGTGAAACAGGACAAACACAAATCATAAACACAAGTTCTGGGTTGGAACTCGAGCAAGCACTCGATCGGGTGATGATCGAGTGCTGATCGAGTGCAGGGTCGAGCTGGACAAATACGCAAAACAGAGCAATACCAAAACAAATCAAACAACGATCAAAGAACATGATTTAAGCTAAGAAATCAATAAACAAGGAAGGTCTTGAGGAGGGATTCATGGGCTGGACTATGATTGAGGTCATCTAACTTGGTCAACAAATCTCAAACAACTTGAGCTAATCTCTAGACATATATTTCTAAGACATGTTTAATCCACTCTCATGGCAAGAAACAATCAAACTCATGCATCTCTAGACTTGTTCTCACAAAGTAAAGAATCTACACAAGCAGGCATTAAGCAATATGTCAAAAATCAAACAAGACTTCTAATCTCTTAGCAAGCCTAATGATAGTCTCTAGATCTAGCCTTATCTATGCTCCTTAGACATTGGTGTGATGCTAAGAGGCTTGAAATCAGATCCTACCCTCTCAGATATAGGATCAGCATTAAGAACATCTAGCCTAGAAGAGATCTACAACAATCAAGCTTGACCAAATCAAACAAACCTCAAACACAACCCAGCCTAACCCATCCTCAAGATCCTAAGCAACTACTCACAAGCATACATGATGAACAATAAAGTCATAAACCCAGAAAATACTGAAACTTGCGTCATTAGAAATATAAATCAAAAATCTACAATATTGAAGAAAGAACAAAACTCAAATTCTCAATATTAAGAAAGTTATGAAACCAACAATATTGAAATATTTAGTCTTTTTCTCCTTTTAAAAGAAGTACAAGATCTAAGAAAATAAAAGTGCAAAAGGAATAATTCTAAAAAAGGTAAAAACTAGGTTTTTTTTGACTCTCTAAAAAGCTGGACTCTTTTTGTGGCTGTAGGTACAAGCTCTTATATAGAAAAAGTAGTGGAAGCCCTAAAAACGCTAAAAGACAAAATAGCCAGGCGGCTCGACCAACTCGACCTGGTGCTCGGTCGAGTGACCGGTCGAGTTGGCTCCTCTTGTGCTCCTCCCACTCGGTCGAGTCCCTCTCAGCACACGGTCGAGTGTCTGGTCGAGTGGGCAGTCGAGTTGGACTCCGGACCTTGGTTTTTCAGCCTTAGCTCCTTTGTTTTCTCCTCATGATTGCTTCACTTCTCCTCAGCATTGCTTCCATGCTCCTTAAGCTCCAAAATCACCTGTTTATGCATGAAAAGATGCAAATGCAATNGGTTTTTCAGCCTTAGCTCCTTTGTTTTCTCCTCATGATTGCTTCACTTCTCCTCAGCATTGCTTCCATGCTCCTTAAGCTCCAAAATCACCTGTTTGTGCATGAAAAGATGCAAATGCAATGCAACTAAACTCTAATGCAAGAACAGTCCTAAAGCTATGTAATAATGGTCAAAATGGATAGCAAAAGATGCAAAAGATGTGAATATATTAAGGGAAAACAGGGTAAAATATATGAACATCAGGGGCATAGAGAGTTTGTAAGCCTTAAGCAGAAGATAAATCCCAAAACACACGCCAAACCGTAACATATGTTCCAATCAATAGAGAGTTAATAGCAGCTATAAATTTCCTGCTCAAGGTTCTTCAACTCTATATGACCGTCAATTGCTGGTATCATCAATGCCTAAATCTTTGGGTATACTTAGTATGGCGCTTTGTTGTTTTCAAACAGGATGCGGCCAATCTTGTAACAGCGAAGCAAGAGGCGTATAAAGCTAAGGTCGGAGAATTGAATGATTGCCGAGTTGGTTGGAACGAGGAGATCAACGCCACCAAGGCTATAGCAAAAGTCGTAGCAGAGATATTTTACATCGCCTAGAAAGCCGTCGGAAATGCCGCAAAGCGAGACACTGTTGATGACTTGGACCTCGCTGATATAATCGTAATCCCGTGAGGAGAAGATCGGGCGGAGTTCATCAGGGCTTATACAGTCTTATTAAGCCCACTAATAAGACTATGCCCAAATTTTTTCATTCCTTTCATAATAATTGTGTGTAATCGGACGAGCTTTTCGGTGTTTTTTCGAATTTGAACTTTCTTTTGTAATCCAAAACCTTTTGATGGGTTCTTCATCCAGTGAATTCGGCAAATTTATCTTTTAAGATTCGGTTCTAAAATGGGACAAATGAAATAGAAAGGATTGAGAAAGATACAAACAAACTCAGATTGATTATTATAACTGATCTTATACACACATGGAAGATTTTGTTGATAAATTAGTAAAAGATTTATAGCTTACCTACCAAAATATTTTTCACAAAACATAGCTATGCTTTTTTCCAGTTAACTATTGATTGAGAAAAAAAACCAAGCACATTAGATTATGATTGAAATAGCATACTATTTTGATAGTTAAGGATTAATTTTTGAATGGATTTAGGTTAAGAATTAACTAGATAATTATAAAGCAATATATAAGTAAATTATAAGCACTATGTAAGTGAAATTATGGACAAAAAGAATGCGAACAAATAGTTTTTTGCACACAAAATTGCTTATATGTCGTTATCTTGTGTTTTCTCATTGGTGTACGTTTACATTTCTATTTTCTTATGTTGTACTCTTACGTTTACCAAAATATAATACCATGCTGCTTCAGCAATTTTGCATTTTTTATGTGCTACGGTTAAAGTAAATAACATAACATCATCGATCACTCGTACCGAGTACTATCTCATAACAAGATTGGTCAGTCGTAGTTAATATTATGACAAACGTACTGGTACTGCAAGCATTTATAGTGACTATTTAATCTTGAAATAAGCACAGAATAAACCTTGAAATTAGCGCCATTAGAGCTGCAGGCGAAGCAACATACCAAGTGAAGTTTGAGGTGTTACCAAGAGGAGAACTAGAAGGGTTACAAATCCAAACTAGAGGGACGTTTCATCTAAAAAATTCTTGAGTTGGAACCAGTAATGGGGCATAAAGAGTTTGTAAGCCTTAAGCAGAAGATAAATCCCGAAACACACGCCAAACCGTAACAGTTGATAGTAGAGATATTTTACATCGCCTTAAGTTGGAACCAGTAATGGGGCATAGAGAGTTAATAACAGCTATAAATGTCCTGCTTAAGGTTCTTCACCTCTACAGGACCGTCAATTGCTGGTATCATAAATGCCTAAATCTTTGGGTGTACTTAGTATGGCGCTTTGTTGTTTTCAGACAGGATGCGGCCGATCTTGTAACAACTAAGCAAGAGGCGTATAAAGCTAAGGTCAGAAAATTAAATGATTTCCGAGTTGATTGGAACGAGGAGATCGACGCCACAAAGGCTATAGCAAAACTCGTAGCAGAGATATTTTACATCGTCTAGAAAGCCGTCGAAAATGCCGCGAAGCGAGAAACTATTGATGAGTTGGACCTCGATGAGATAATCGTAATCTCGTGAGGAGAATATGGGGTGGAGTTCATCAGGGCCTTATACAGGCTTATTAAGCCCACTATTAAGGCTATGCCCAAATTTTTTCTTTCCTTTCATAATAATTGTGTGTAATTGAACAAGCTTTTCGGTGTTTTTTTCGAGTTTGAACTTTCTTTTGTAATCCAAAACCTTTTGATGGGTTCTTCATCTAGTGAATTCGGCAACTTTATCTTTTAAGATTCGGTTCTAAAACCGGACAAATGAAATAGAAAGGATTGAGAAAGATACAAACAAACTCATATTGATTATTATAACTAATCTTGCTTTTTTTACTTCATGTCTACTGTTGTTACGATCTAACTTTGATTCACAACGAATGACCTATCAAACTTTCCATATGTGTATAATATTAACTCGAACCAGCTAAGGATTTATATTGATAGCTATATAGGCGGATCTGTGTAAATCTATTAAGCTTAGGAAATTTATGGTTTAAATCTCTTTGTGATAAGGTTTAGGAACCAACTGATGTACGGTTACATTTCCATTTTCTTTTGTACCCTCACCTATTCCTTGTGTTTTGTCATTGGTGTACGGTTCAAACACTTTGCGTATGTTGTACCTTTACGTAAACCAAAAAAAATTACCATTCCTTTTCTTGTAACCTAATAGTTTTTTGCACACATAATTTCTTATATTGTGTTTTCTTGTGTGTTTTCATTGGTGTACTGTTATTCTATTTTCTTATGTTGTACCCTTACGTTTACCAACATGTAATACCATGCCGGTTCTGCAATGTTGCATTGTTTATGTGCTACGGTTAAAGTAAATAACATAACATCATCGATCACTCGTACCAAGTACTATTTCATAAGATGATTGATCAGTCGCAATAATTATTATGACAAACAACTGGTACTACAAACATTTATAGTGGCTATTAAATCTTGAAATGAGCACAGAATAAACCATGAAATGAGCGCCACTAGAGTCGCAGGCAAAGAAACGTACCAAGTGAAGTTTGAGGTTGTTACCAGGAGGACAACTAGAAGGGTTACAACTCTGAATCAGAGGGACATTTCATCTAGAAAATTCTTAAATTGGAACCAGTAATGGGGCATAGAGAATTGATAAGCCTTTTTGTAACATCCGCGAACCAGAATCCCGGTTAGGGAGGTGCATCGGTCGATGCAAGTATGTCGGTCGATACAAGGTTGGTTGTGCGGACGAGGTTAAGTTAAACGCGTGTTTTGGCTGCGTTTTGGGGGTTAGGAAACCCTTGAGTCGACTATAAAAAGAGACTTTGTCGTCTTGTGGCCGAGTTTAGCCGTTTCTGAGAGTAAGAAAAGAAAGAAAGTGTCATTGAGTGTTCTTAGTGAGATTCCTGGGGTTTGGTGGCTGTTCTTTGGAGATCTGAAGCTAGGAACGTTGTAGGATCTTTCTAGGAGCATAGATCTTTCGTTTTAGGGTCAGAATCCTCTTTGGCAAAGGTAATTGAATGACCATGGCTTATCTAAGCTGGAGATTTCTCTGATCTGTTTGTTTTATGTGTTTTATTGGCTTGTTCGTACGTTGTTGTGTCGCTAGGAGATTTGGGAAGCTTTTGTTGCCTTGGTTTGTGTGTTTTGGTGGTTTAGGGACGAAGATCCAACGAGAACCTTCGGGGAAAAATGAGGCTCGGCATGTGCATCGGTCGATGCACTTTGTGCGTCAGTCGATGCAATGCGAGAACGACGCGGATTGACCTAGGAGCGTCGGTCGATGCCATGTGGAGGCGTCGGTCAGTGCAAATAGGGATTTTCGTGAAATGTCGAGCATGCGTCGGTCGATGCAGTGTGCGTGTCAGTCGATGCAAGTGAACCTTGCGTCAGTCGAGGCAAGCTTGTATCGGTCGATGCAAGCTTATGTCGGTCAATGCAACCCTAGTTTGTGTCGCTCGATGCATGGGTTGGTTTCAATCGATGCAGATGTCTGGTTTGTTGTTTGGTTATTGATTATTGGTCGATGGTTATAAATGCCTCTATTGCTTATGTGTATGGACCAGTAGATGGGAGGATTGCCTTACTGAGTGTTTATAAAATACTCATGCATCTCAATTTGTGTTTGTGGTGCAGGTAAAGACAAAGTGTGATCGTAGAAGGAGGATATTCTAGAGGCTCAGTTGTTTGCTCTATGTATTTGTTAGGATGTTAGAGTGGAACTTAGTGGTCTAGAATCGATGTTAGGAATGCTGGCTTATGATTTGTTTTATGTTCTGGATTGTTGTTGGATTGATGTTTGTCATTTCTTAATTGGTTATTGGATTTATTATTGTTATCCGCTATTGTTATTGATTGGGGTAGGTTCCTAGTGAGTATGGATCACTAGATATTAGGATAAAAAAACAAAAAAAAAGGTCGGGTTGTTTCAGATTGGTATCAGAGCCTATACGGTTCTCGGTACGGGTTCGCTGTGTGCTTTGTGTTGTGGATGTTGGATTGAATGCTTGTGTGTGGCATGGGGTCCTATAACATCTTCTTAGAGCCTACTTTGTGATTTTACGGTGAGTTGTGTTCTTTGTGTAGTTAGGGTCATTTTGTTTGCTTAGCCTTCTGTTCTTGGTGATACAGATGGTTAGAGGTGTGGGGGCTTGATATGATCATGATACCATGCAAGAAGATCCTTGAACCTTGTTCAACAGAAAAGAAATTGAAGATAAATTCCTCCAGCTAAACAAACTATTTGGGATACATTCTTACCTCATCTAGATCATATCACAAGGTGGAATCAGTCCAATCAGAGTTACGATGAAGGAGTTATTCATTTTAAAAATCAGGTGAATCTAATTCTACATTTGAAGAGTTTTAGGTCCAATTGGTTTAGGACATTCCAGAATTATGTATGGCAACCATGAGTGATTTCTACTAAGCCCACGGTAAAGAAATGATACAGCCCATGTTGTTTCTCATCAGCAAGTTGGACCAAAGAATCAAAGAGAGAGAAGATCAAGGAATGCACTTAATGGGCTAATTCAAGAGCTTATGGCCTAAGACAGCATGGGAAATTCTATTGGGGGTGATGTTTATCAAGTCCAGCCTACTTTGAGTCTAATTAAAGTCTAATAAAGCCAAAAATAATCACTTTATTTCCTGGTTAAAGAGCAGTGACGAAAATGAAGTTCAACTCACCTTGGGAAGGACACCTTGGGAAGGCAAATTTCAAGAGTTGAATCTTCATTCAACTATCTATCTTTATTGTTTTTAGTTTCATGAATAATACTTGGCTTTATTACCAAGTTTTCTTATCCTATATAAACTCATGTAAGAGTAATGAAATAATCATCCAACTTTTTATCAAAACCTTTTCTTTTCTTTTGAGAGTGATTCTCTTCTGTTCTTTGTGAACAAAACCGATTGCTTGGTGTGATTCCAACAATCAAAATCAACTACTTGGTGTGATTCCAATAGTCAAAACTCTGATCTCCTTGGTGCGAGGCTGAGAGATCCGATCTTTTAGGTGCGAGGCTGAAAGATCACACCGATATATCAAGAGTCTTTCCGCAACTCTTGTGCAACCATTCATTACATCATCCTTATTCTTAAGGCTTCTTTGTCTTTAGAATTAAGGTTGTCTCTATCTATCAACTCGAAGGTGCCAATTCCTTGGGAGAATCATATCAAGTAGTATCAGAGCCTCAAGAATCATATCAAGTAGTATCAGAGCACACCCTTGAGTTTGATATTTTATTATTCTATATTTTCATCTTCTATCTACCATCTACCATGTTTCTATCTTTTCACCTTTCTTTCTTTTTATCTTCCCATCTCTTCATCTTCTATTTCTATTTTATTTTATTTAGAAAAAAAGAAACAAGGAAAAAAAAGACAAAAAAGGCAAACAGAAAAAAAAAACAAAAAAAAGAAAGATATCTAATGATCGACAAGTTCAAGCAATTATGAGAGATATGCGGTGGTTGTTGTGGGTTGAGATGAATATCATCTATGAGAGGTTGGATGAAGTCCAATCAGAGGCACAACAGAGACGACCACAAATGTTGCATCATAGAAGAGAAAGAGATCAACCTTAGAGTAGCAAGGGCTGATGATTATCATAGTAGTCAATCATCAAGAGGGAGCCATATGAGACCAAGAAGTGCTAGAGAAGCAAGAGGACGAGTGGATTATAACATGGGTAGTTTGATGTTGAAGATTCCTACCTTCCAAGGCAGGAATGACCCAAATGCATACCTAGAATGGGAGAAAAAGATTGAGTCAGTTTTTAGTTGTCAAAGCTGTTGCGAGATGAAGAAGGTACGACTTGCAGCCACTGGATTTTGTGATTATGCTATTACTTGGTGGGATCAGTTGGTGATAAGCAGGAGGAGAAATGGAGAACACCCTATTGAGACTTGGGCAGAATTGAGTCTATTTTGAGGAAACGATATGTTCCCAACCATCACCATCGTGGAGCATCTATTGTCACGCCAAGTTACCAACGAGAAAGGACGTCTTTTGTTTCTAAGGAAGAGGAAGTTGCTGAAACTTGATTTCTATGGTAATGATGGATGATATTATATGATGATGAATATAGAGATGAATGCAAGGTGTTTCAATTACCCTTATGTAGTTGTAGCATAAAGGATGTCAAACCATAATGAGTGTGATGCAAGCAATCAGGATATGAATACTCATCTAAGTTAAGCCAAATATGAAGGATGTTTGTCACTAACAACCTAATGATGATTATGAAATGCAGAATGTAAACCTAGTAAAACAGGACACTAAATGCAAAGTAAACAGAATGATCAAGGCAATAATGAAGAGAAACAGGAACATAAATTATAGTAAGCAAACTAAGCAATGACACAGGATTAAACAGAAACTAAATGAAATGCAACAGGACAATGCAACTAGAATGAAACAGGGAATGAAACAGGAAGATGCAGCACATAAAACAGGAACTCTGGAAGGAGCTCGAGCAAGCACTCGATCGGATGCTCGATCGAGTGGATGGTCGAGTTGATGAGCGAATGCCAGAAACAGAGCAAATATTGAAACAGAGCAAGCAACAATTAATTAACAATACTTAAACAGGAAATCAATAAACAAAGAAAGATCCTAAGGATGGATTCATGGGATGGACTCAAGCTATGGCTATGTCAACAAACCTCAATCAACAATGACCTATATCTAGACAATGATCTTCTAATACATTTTAATCCATTCTCATGACAATAATAATCAAGCCAAGATACTTCTTAGAGCCAGTTCTCACTAGCTATTACATATCAAACAGACATTAAACGACCAGATCATTAATGTCAAAAATCAACAAAACATCTAATCTCTTAGCATGCTTCATGATAATCTCTAGTATTAGCTTATCTAAGAACTTAGATATTGGTATGATGCTAAGAAGCTTAAGATCTACCCTTACCCTCTCAGTATAAGAATAGCATAGAGCATATCTAACCCATAAGAGATATTAAGCAATCAATTTTGACCAATCCAAACAACCATAACCTTTATCCACCCTAATCCATCCTCAAGATCCTAAGCCACTACTCACAATCACAAAACATGATGAACAAAGTCATAAACCCAGAAATCAATGAAACTTTCATGATTAGAAAGATGAGATGAAGATCTACAATATTGAAGAAGAAATCAAACTCAAATTCTTAATACTTTGAAAGTTATGGAACCAACAAGTATCAAAGATTTCTTAAAAATAAACAAAAGTCGCTAAAAGATCTAAGCAAAATAAAAAGCAAAAAGAATAATTCCCCAAAAGGATAAATACTAGGTCTAGGATTGTACTCTAAAAAGTTTTTTTTTTTGTGGCTGCAGGGTACAAGGCCTTTTATAGGAAAGGAAGGGAAGTCCTAAAAATGCTAAAAGACAAAATAAGTGGGCGGCTCAGTCAACTCGACCAGGTGCTCGGTCGAGTGCAGGTCGAGTGGCTTCTTCTTTTGCTTCTCCCATCCGGTCGAGTCCTTCTCCGCACACGGCCGAGTGCTTGGTCGAGTGGGTGGTCGAGTGGACTTCCGGACCTTGATTCTTCAGCTCCAAATCCCTTGTTTCCTTCTCTTGACAGCTCCAATCTGTTTCAGCATCACTTTCATGCTCCTAAGGCTCCAAAATCACCTGTTTATGCAAGAAACTATGCAAATGCAATGCAAATCTACTCTAATGCATAAACAGTTCTAAAACTATGCAATAATGGACAAATGAGATAGAAAATCATGCAAAAGATGTGAATATACTAAGGGAAAACAGGGCAAAATATATGAACATCAACACCCCCAAACTTAGTCTTTGCTTTCCCTCAAGCAAATGAAAGACACAAGAAGGTAGGTGAGGTTTGAAAGTGGGATCTCAGCTCCTAAAGCTTGCTAACAAACTAGCTAGAATCAATGTCCAAGTTACTAGTACTATGATGCAAGTTGAATGAGCTGTACTTAAAGATTTTAGACAAGCCTATCACAACCTTTACTGATTTGAGCCTTAGATATCCACATGCATTCAAATCAACCATTTCCTTTTACATTTATTAAGCAAGAACATGAATCAACTTATGCAATGCTTAAACTCATTTGGCTTGGTAATAAAGGTTTAGAGACAATGATGGTCTCTCTTTAGAGTAGGGCTTATCAATATAGTGGTTCTCTCATAAAAAAAATGGATTGAGCTTTAGAAGAATGCTAAAGGTAAGAACACTTAGACACATACAAGAACAAAACATTGTCTATCCAAAAGTAACCAAAGTGTTTGATCCTATCATTCTAAACTCAAATGATCCTAGTTCTACCCTTTGTCTTCTTCTCTTCTCAAGTACCCTTTTTCTCTTTTTGTTTTTAAGCCTTAGGAGAGGTTTCTTATTTGAATCAACTAGTGGAATGGGGACTTCTTTCTTATTGCTATGGTTCCCTTTTCTTCTTACTTCTTAAGACATAAAAGCTTTTCTTTATACTCTTCTTTTCTTTCTTTCTTTTCCTTGACCAGAACCATCTTTAACAATCTCATACTTCCCATTCTTTCACTAGAGTTTACATTTTCTAAAACACATTCCTCTCCTAAAGATTATAACCTTTTCTTTCTCTTTCTTTTCTCTTTTCTTTTCTTTTTCTAAACAACCAAATCCCAAACCCAACAATTAAACCACCTAGTCCTATCTAGTTTGAAAATTGCAAACTAGAACTACACAAGGCAATATTCTTGTCAGCTCAAACCTAACACTTTCTACCAAGCTCAATCCCAAAAAAGGCCTCAGACACACAAGAATAAACATGGCTTGAAAGAAGGGTAGGTTAAGGGTAGGCGAAACTGATTTTAATGGTGCAATCAGCTACTTGGATCAACAAGAGTGGTAGAAAGGAAAAAAAAAATGATTCAAATATGTATATGGTATCCATGAGTTTAAAGCAATGCAAAAATTGATATTAAAAGTCAATATTAGGTTCTTATAAATAGGAAATGGTATCAAATCACAACATGCTTCAATTTAGACCAAATGCAATGCATGAATTCAAGAGTTGGTTCAACCTTATGCTTCTAACCACTCAACTAGCATCAAAGTACTATTAACTTGGGCATTGATCCTAGTTTAGTAAATTTAAACAAGCTAACAAGGAAAACTCATCATAGATCCCTAATGCAAATATGAAGCAGTCCTATATGAAACAAGCTAAACAAGATGCTAATATGCAATACAAACTACATGAACACTCTGTTTTTGTAAAGATTTTTGCAAAAAAATTCAAATTTTTAGGGTTTTTCTATGCCATAGATGAAATGCAAGTACTAACATGTTTATGCTAAAAAATTGAAATAAGAAAACAAAACACAGCATCAAATACTATCTCAAACCCTCCCCCAAACTTAAATTCCATAGTCCCTTGTGTAAGAGAAATTTGAGAGAAGATTCAAGACTTAAAACAAAACAAAAGTAGAGATGCAATGGTATTTACAAAGGTTAGGTGATGATGTTACCTCATGGATTGTGGAAGAAGCTGTCCACATCCTCATTCATGCTTTCATATGTGTAGTGGGGGTCTTGTGGTGGACTTGGAGGTGGAGAAGGTGGCAACTCGATGATGGCAATCGACTGGTACTCGGTCGAGTGCCCGGTCGAGTGGCGTGGTCGAGTTGGTTGCCGAATGGGTGGTGGTGGGAAAAATTGTTGGCCTTGCTGCTGGTAGTACTGCTGCAAGAGAGCTGGATCCATGAAGTATTGGGGAGGGATGGGAGGGTAAGCTTGGCCAAAGGGATAGCCTACTGGAGCTGGAAAACCATAAGGAGGTCTGGGCAAGTGCTCGGCCGAGTGCATTGGAGGTGCTCGGTCGAGTGGTTGCTCGAGTGAGCCGGTCGAGTGACTTGCCGATTGTTGTTCTGGGCGACTTGACCTTCTCCTCCTCTGAATTGGCTCCTGCATTAAAGCTCTTGCCGGTTCCATTGCTAGATCAGCTCTAGATAATGCTCTTGTTGAGCTACTCCTCCTCAAAGGACTAGATGGTGTTGGTGAAGAGTTCCCACTCTTTAATTCAGCAATTTCCTTCTTTAATCTCTTGATGGACTTAGCCATCCTTCCCATCTTCTCCTTCAGCTTGCCCATGTTTTTTCCTTGCCACTTGTTCCACTTCTGTAGGAGTGTCAACCTCTTGCTAGTCTCTCTCACTCCTCTACTATCTCTTTGGCTTGGCTCATAGTTTTCAAAGTAAAATTGCTCTTCCCCATCAGCCATATCTACATCTTAAGCTTCATCCACTCTCACTTAGGTTGTCCCATCAAACAAGAATTCAGCAGCTGGCCAAAATCAATGTTCACCCCTTCACTTATGGTTGTAAGCTCCTTGTTGGGTAGAATAAGTTGAGTCTTCCCTAGTGTTGGAAGCTCAAAGTTGAAGAGGTGCTTCCCATTGTGCATCTCTTTGGCTAGAATGAGAGTAGAGGTGAGGTAGTTGGTGTCAATCCATCTTGGCTTTGCTTGCTCTCCTCTAAGTGGTAATTTTGCAGCCACTAGCATTGGATTGATGATGCCTCCAATGGTTAGAACTCCAGTTGAGCCCCTCTTGTGCAACTTGCTCACCCAACTTCTATAGTATATCATTTGGTCAATAAGGAGCATGGCAAGATCAGTCTCCACACTACTCCCAAGGATGATGGTGCCATTTCTTGCTTGGAGGATGATACCATTGAGTGTTGCATCAATCATCNGGGAGGGATGGGAGGGTAAGCTTGGCCAAAGGGATAGCCTACTGGAGCTGGAAAACCATAAGGAGGTCTGGGCAAGTGCTCGGCCGAGTGCATTGGAGGTGCTCGGTCGAGTGGTTGCTCGAGTGAGCCGGTCGAGTGCCTTGCCGATTGTTGTTCTGGGCGACTTGACCTTCTCCTCCTCTGAATTGGCTCCTGCATTGAAGCTCTTGCCGGTTCCATTGCTAGATCAGCTCTAGATAATGCTCTTGTTGAGCTACTCCTCCTCAAAGGACTAGATGGTGTTGGTGAAGAGTTCCCACTCTTTAATTCAGCAATCTCCTTCTTTAAACTCTTGATGGACTTAGCCATCCTTCCCATCTTCTCCTTCAGCTTGCCTAAGTTTTTTCCTTGCCACTTGTTCCACTTCTGTAGGAGTGTCAACCTCTTTCTAGTCTCTCTCACTCCTCTACTATCTCTTGGGTTTGGCTCATAGTTTTCAAAGTAAAATTGCTCTTCCCATCAGCCATCTCTACATCTCCAGCTTCATCCACTCTCACTTGGGCTGTCCCATCAAACAAGAATTCAGCAGCTGGCCAAAAATCAATGTTCACCCCTTCACTTATGGTTGTAAGCTCCTTGTTGGGTAGAATAAGTTGAGTCTTCCCTAGTGTTGGAAGCTCAAAGTTGAAGAGGTGCTTCCCATTGTGCATCTCTTTGGCTAGAATGAGAGTAGAGGTGAGGTAGTTGGTGTCAATCCATCTTGGCTTTGCTTGCTCTCCTCTAAGTGGTACTTTTGCAGCCACTTGCATTGGAATGATGATGCCTCCAATGGTTAGAACTCCAGTTGAGCCCCTCTTGTGCAACTTGCTCACCCAACTTCTATAGTATATCATTTGGTCAATAAGGAGCATGACAAGATCAGTCTCCACACTACTCCCAAGGATGATGGTGCCATTTCTTGCTTGGGGGATGATACCATTGAGTGTTGCATCAATCATCTTGAGTTCTCCCTCATTCACATTTCCAGTCTCTTTTCTAGCAAAGAAAGTGTTTGCTAGTGCCTTGTGGAAGTACCTTAGGACTGGGCTCCTTATCTTTGAGCTCTTGGACTTGGAGGATGAGTAGGTGTAGTTGTCTCCAATGGTTTCCCAAACAGAGAAGAGCTCTTCCCTTGGAATCATCATATTCCTTTGACTACCAACTTCAAAACCAAAGATATTGGCTATCTTCTTAAATGAAAGCTCATATTTCTTCCCCTTGATGGTGAAATCACAACAACCAGGTCCAGATTCCTTGTCCATTGTTGAGTAGAAGTGAAACTTGATGGTGGCTAAGAACTCACAGCTCTCTTCTCTATACCCCTCCATGCACAAACTCATGAACTTGCTTAGGTTGCACTTCTCAAAAAGAAACTCCACATCTTCAGCAATTCCCAGCTTCTCCATGGTCTCCTTGTGTGGATATCTTGTTCCTTGGAAGCTCATCCTCATGAAGGCTTCATAGAGCTGTTTTGTAGTTAGTCCACATGATTGTTCTTCTTCTCCCATTTCTCCTTCTTCTTCTTCTTCACTCTCACTCTCAACTTCTTCCTCTTGTTGTTGATCTTCAGCTGGCCTCTTTCCTTTTGTTTTGTTCCTCCTCATGTGTTCTTGAAGAGTGAACTGCATCTCTTCCTCACTTTCAGTTTTCTCAGGATCCTCCTCAACTGGCTGATGTCTTCTTCTCGGCACTCCACTCGACCGCCTACTCGAACCAGCACTCGTTCGAGTGGCTGCTCGAGTTGGTGGTCGAGTACCTCCACGAGCTTACCTTCTTGATGCTAATTGTGCATCACGTCGATTCAAGGAGCATTCGACGGCTTGTTGAGATGATCTTGTGGCCCTTGAAGACATTTTGAAAGAAAACTTGAAAGGAATAGACTCAAAGCTCAAAGTTAATAGGTTAGTGACCCAAAAACCAAAAGAACTAAGCTTGAGCAAGAAGATGAACTAGAGAGAGATTTTAAACTAGATTTTTAATGTTTTAAGCAAATGTGAGAGTGTGAGAAGTCTAGGATCGAGTTTAGCCCTATATAAAGAAGCTAAGGGGACAAGGAGACAAGGGTGGAGCGTCCATACCATTCAAATTTGAATTGTGAATCTTTGACTCTCGTTTTCTGCCACTCGACCCCACGTGGTCGAGTGCTTGACCAAATTTTGAAATTTGAACTCCTTCCTCCCTCCACTCGATCGTACAAGAGAAATTTGAATCTATTGGGCTTGATCTCCTACTCCACTCGATCGAGTACCTCTCGTGGGCTGGTCGAGTGGGCTTGCGAATTCACTTCTACAAGTCCAAATCTTCTTAAATCCATCTACACTCTCATAAAATGGCCTGCTGATGTTCATATATTTTACCTTGTTTTCCCTTAGTTTATTCACAACTTTTGCATCTTTTGCTATCCATTTAGGCCATTATTGTGTAGCTTTAGGACTAATCATGCATTAGAGTATAGTTGCATTACATTTGCATCTTTTCATGCATAAACAGGTGATTTTGGAGCTTAAGGAGCATGGAAGCAATGCTGAGGAGAAGTGAAGCAATCATGAGGAGAAAACAAGAGAGTTAAGGCTGAAGAATCAAGGTCCAGAATCCAACTCGACCGCACACTCGACCAGACACTCGACCGTGTGCTGAGAAGGACTCTACCGAGTGGAGAATACACGAGAAAAGCCAGCTCGACCAGCCACTCGACCGAGCACTGGTCGAGTTGACCGAGCCGTTGACTGCTTTGACTTTTTGTATTTTTAGGGCTTCCACCTCATCTCCTATATAAGGCCCTTGTACCTGCAGCCACCAAAGAGTCCAGCTTTTTAGAGAGTCTAAAACCTAGTTTTTACCTTTTTTAGATTTATTCCTTTTGCACTTTCTTTTATTTTTAGATTTTGTACTTGTTTAAGAAAGAAAGACTAGATTCTTGTATTTTGTTGGTTTCATAACTTTCAAGATATTAAGATTTCGAGTTTTATTTCTTCATCAATATTGTAGATCTCTGTTTCATCTTTCTAATGATGCAAGTTTCAATATTTTCTGGGTTTTTGACTTATTTCACCATGTGTTCTTGTGAGTAGTTTGCTTAGGACCTTGAGGATGGGTTAGGCTGGGTTGATCTTGTGGTTTATTTGATTTGGTCAAGCTTGATTGTTGTAGATCTCTTCTAGGCTAGATGTTCTTAATGCTGATCCTATATCTGAGAAGGTAGGGTTTGATTTCAAGCATCTTAGCATCACACCAATGTTTAAGGAGCATAGATAAGGCTAGATCTAGAGCTTACCATTAGGCTTGCTAAGAGATTAGAAGTCTTGTTTGGTTTGAGATGTATTGCTTAATGCCTGCTTGTGTAGATTCTTTACTTTGTGAGAACAAGTCTAGAAATGCATAGGTTTGATTGTTTCTTGCCATGAGAGTGGATTAAACATGTCTTAGAATAGTATGTCTAGAGATTAGCTCAAAGTTTGCTTGAGATTTGTTGACCAAGTTAGATAACCACAATGATTAGTTCAGCCCATGAATCCCTCCTCAAGGCCTTCTTTGTTTATTAATATCTTAGTCTAAATATCATTGCTTGCTTGTTGTTTGATTCGTTTTTGCATTGCTCTGTTTTTATTGTGTTGCTCTGTTTTCACGTTTAGTCTAGCTCGACCCTGTACTCGACCTACACTCGGTCGAGTGCTTGCTCGAGTTCGTCCCCAGAACTTGTGTTTATGATTTGTGATTGTCCTGTTTAATTCCTGTTTTATTTCTGTTGCATTCATTTAGCTTTCTGTTCATTACTTATCTTGCATTAGTTCTACATCAACATAGTTTCTATTTCTGTTCTTGCTATTATAATCACTCTGTTCCATTTGCATTTAGCTCCTAGTTCTTGTAGTTTTACTTTCTGCACTTTCCATTTCATAATAGGATTGTTAGTGACAAACAACCTTTACATCTGGCTTGACTTTGACTCATATGCACATCTTAATTGTTCACAAACACTCAGATTGGATTGACACCTCTTATACTACAATTGCATAAGGGGAATTGAAACACCCTGACATCCATTCATTCATAAGTCATCATTCTATTCATCATTCACCACACCACAAAAATAGTCAGTTTCACCTGCCCAACTTAAACATAAAAGAAAAGAAATCAAAACTACAAGAAAAATTAAACATATTTACAATGATACCTTAGGGACTTCCTCCCTAGTGAGTTTGTTTAAATTCACTAAGCTTGACTTTGATTGCCTTTTTAGGCTTGGTTTAGAGTCCAAGGAGGTGATGAGATCCTCCCTGGTACCACTTGATCAATGTGAAGCTGCTCCTTGATCACTTCACTCTTAACACATGAACCTTGTTTCTTCTTAATTTTGAGCCTTGGTCTTGCCTTCTTGAAAGACCTCTTGTTGAGCTGAACTTGAAGATCCTCCACTAATTCAGTTAGCCTTTGAACTGAATTTTTGAGCCCTTCAACAGTCTTGGTTTGTGCTGAACGTTTAATCCTAGGGTCCTCTCCATCCTCAAAAGCTTCACAATTAGCTTTTTTCTCTACCACAAATTGCTGACCTTCAATAGTAGGTTGATGTGCTGAGTTCTTGATGTCAAACTTCATAGTGAAGTCTTTAGCAAGTTGGAGCTTGATGGTTCCCATCTTAACATCAATTACAGCCCCA
>NC_025698.1:21903510-21905537 GCF_000633955.1 Camelina sativa | reverse complement strand
ATGAACCTTGTTTCTTCTTAATTTTGAGCCTTGGTCTTGCCTTCTTGAAAGACCTCTTGTTGAGCTGAACTTGAAGATCCTCCACTAATTCAGTTAGCCTTTGAACTGAATTTTTGAGCCCTTCAACAGTCTTGGTTTGTGCTGAACGTTTAATCCTAGGGTCCTCTCCATCCTCAAAAGCTTCACAATTAGCTTTTTTCTCTACCACAAATTGCTGACCTTCAATAGTAGGTTGATGTGCTGAGTTCTTGATGTCAAACTTCATAGTGAAGTCTTTAGCAAGTTGGAGCTTGATGGTTCCCATCTTAACATCAATTACAGCCCCAGCTGTGGCTAATAATGGTCTCCCCAAGATGAGAGGATCTTCTGGCTCTTGATCCATATTCATGATCACAAAATCAGTTGGAATCCTAGCCTCCCCTATCTTGACTGGAAAATTTTCAATTACTCCAACCACATCCCTCTTTGATCCACCTGCTAGGCCAATATAGAGGTTGATGGGCTTAAAATGTTCATACCCCAACTTCTCAAGTATTGAGTATGGCATTAAACTCACTGAAGCTCCCAAGTCACATAGACACTTGTTGAAGTGCATATAGCTGATGGAACAAGGTAGGTTAAATGACCCTGGATCTTCAAGCTTTGTTGGGATAATAGCTTTCCCAATCTCTTTCAAATCCTTGGTATCTTATTCTTGAGCTTTTTGCTTGGATAATTCAAGAAGCATTTCCTTGAGGAAAGGATGTTGAGCATATTTTTCCAAAGGGGGTCCTCTATCTTCCTTTTTCTTCTCAATGATAACCTCTTGTTGAATGGCCATCACATCTTTCTTCTCAATTACTTCCTTTTCTTGTAAAGCCATTGCTTCCTTCTTCTCAATGATTTCCCTTAGTTCTTTCCGCTTTCGTGCCTTGAAATGTCCTGGGAAAGGCAGAGGTGGTTTATAAGCAGGAGGAATATACTTAGTAGGTTTAACAGCTTCAGGGGAAACAACTCGACTGGTCACTCGATCAGTCACTCGATCGTGTGTGTGGTCGAGCACTAGGTCGAGTGCTTTTCCGGATTCAGTTTGCTGTGTGAAATCTTTACTCTGGGCTTCAATAAATGATGAATCCTCCCCATCTTGAACTTCATTGTCCTCAGTGACAGCTTCCTCATATAGATGAACAGCTTTAGCAGTAAACTCCCTTGGGTTTTGAATAGCTTTTCCAGGAAGTTGATTAGGCTTTGTGGCTGAAGTAGAGCAATGTTGCTCTCCATATACTTCACTCTAGAATTCAAACTCTCAAACTTGATGTTGAGATCATTATATTGAGAAGTAAGCTTTTGGTTCAGCTCAGCAAACTTCTTTGCATCCTCAATCTGCCCATTTTCTTGCCCAAGAAACATTTGTTATATCATAGTCCTTAAATCTGGTTCTTGGTCTTGGTTAGTCTGAAACCCTGGTGGAGGACACAATTGAGGCTGGAACCCTTGATGTTGTTTGGTTCAATAGACTAAGAAATCAACGATCAAACAACAAAATTTAGACTAAGAAATCAATAGACAAGGAAGGTCTTAGGGATTGATTCATGGGCTGAACTTAGATTGTGGTTATCTAACTTGATCAACAAACCTCAATCAACATGAGCTAATCTCTAGACATTAATCTCTAAGAACATGTTAATCCATTCTCATGGCAAAAACAATCAAGCTCATATATTTCTAGACTTGTTCTCACAAAGTAAAGAATCTATACAAGCAAGCATTATGTCAAGAATCAAACAAGACTTCTAATCTCTTAGCAAGCCTAATGATAATCTCTAGATCTAGCCTTATCTATGCACCTTAGACATTGGTGTGATGCTAAGAAGCTTGAGATCAAACCCTACCCTCTCAGTTATAGGATCAGCATTAAGAACATCTAGCCTAGAAGAGATCTACAACAATCAAGCTTGACCAAATCAAATAACCACAACATCCATCCAGCCTAAACCATCCCTAAGAGCTAAGGAAACTACTCACAATCACACATGATGAACAGCAAA
>NC_025698.1:21854668-21902342 GCF_000633955.1 Camelina sativa | reverse complement strand
CCTTAGGCTCCAAAATCACCTGTTTATGCAAGAAAAGATGCAAATGCAATGCAACTACACTATAATGCAAGGACAATCCTAAAACTATGCAATAATGGTAAAAAAAGGATAGCAAAGGATGCAAAAGATGTGAATATATTAAGGGAAAACAGGGTAAAATATATGAACATCATTGTTGTTTGGGGGCATAGTTGTTTTGTTGTTGGGGTTGTTGAGGTGGGTAGACTTGATCTTGAGGATTGGCGATATTGTTGCTTCTATAGGAGAGGTTGTTGTTCTTGAATCCTCCTCCTTGATTGTAACCTTTGAATCCTCCTTGATTTTGCATGTAGCAAATCTCTCCAAATTCATTCTCCCCATCTTGAACTGGAGCTTGTTCTTCAGCAAGGAAATGAATGTTCTTTTGTTGGCTTAGTAGAATCTTTTCCAACTTCTCATGAAAAACCTTCAAGTCCTTCTTGTACTTTTCATCTTGATCATTGGAGACAAACCTTACTGTTCTGTCATAGTCCTCATTGTAGTTCCCATCAGATTGTGCTAGATTCTCTACTAGCTCCCATCCTTCTTCTACATTCTTGTTGAGGAAATTTCCATTTGAAGCTGTGTCTAAAAGCATCCTTATCTTAGGTAAAACTCCTCTATATAAGGTGCTGAGCAAAGACTCATTGCTAAATCCATGGTGGGGACACTGAGTTTGGAAACCTTTAAATCTCTCCCATGCCTCACAAAAGCTTTCATTATTTCTCTGTGCAAAACTTGAGATCTCATTCCTCAATCTAGCGGTCCTTGCATTTGAGAAAAACTTAGCTAAGAAGGCTTTCTTGCAGCCATCCCAGGTTGTGATAGCTCCTGGTGGTAAGGTCTTTTCCCAGAAGTGTGCTTTATCTCCAAGGGAAAAAGAAAACAGTCTTAGTTTGAATCCATCCTCACTTACACCATTTATCCTTGTGAGGCTAAAAATCCTGTCAAACTCATCAAGATGGTCTAGGGGGTCTTCCATTGGCAAACCATGCAACTAATTTGCTTGTATCATAGAGATCAGTCCACTTTTGATCTCATAATTATTATTAGCAACTGTTGGAGGCACAATACCAGCTCTTTGGTTAAGTGTGTTTGGTGCATCTCCAGCACCAATGTTTCTTGGTCTTGGATCTTGATTGTTTTGTTGCTCCATTAGCAACTGATTCTCTTGTTCTTGTTGGATTCTTGTTCTCTGCTGTCTCAAATCTCTTGGTAGTCTGTTGATGTGATCAAGGTACCTCTGAAGATTCTGATTACCCTTGGATCTTGTTTGCATCAACAGACTCGATCATGTACTCGAACAGCACTCGGTCGAGCACAAGCTCGAGTGAAGGTCGGACTGACTGAGACAAGACGACTAATTGTATCCGGGTTGTGACTCGATCAGGTACTCGAACAGCAGACGGTCGAGTGAGTACTCGAGTTGTATGTCGAGTGGGTACCTGAAATGCAAGCAACCAAGAATTTGAATCAGTAATGGTTAAAGGAGCAATAGAACTTAATCTTAGACTTGTATGAATCCTAAATGTCACAAATAAACACTCAAACAGGCAACGACGCCAAATTGAAACTTGGTTTCTATGGTGATGATGGATGATATGATATGATGATGAATATAAAGATGGATGCAAGGTGTTTCAATTACCCTTATGTTGTTGTAGAATAAAGGATGTCAAACCATAATGAGTGTGATGCATGCAATCAGGATATGAATACTCATCTAAGTTAAGCCAAATATGAAGGATGTTTGTCACTAACAACCTAATGATGATTATGAAATGCAGAATGTAAACCTAGTAAAACAGGACACTAAATGCAAAGTAAACAGAATGATCAAGGCAATAATGAAGAGAAATAGGAACAAAAATTATAGTAAGCAAACTAAGCAATGACACAGGATTAAACAGAAACTAAATAAAATGTAACAGGACAATGTAACTAGAATGAAACAGGGAATGAAACAGGAAGATGCAGCACATAAAACAGGAACTATGGAAGGAGCTCGAGCAAGCACTCGATCGGATGCTCGATCGAGTGGATGGTCGAGTTGATGAGCGAATGCCAGAAACAGAGCAAATATTGAAACAGAGCAAGCAACAATTAATTAACAATACTTAAACAGGAAATCAATAAACAAAGAAAGATCCTAAGGATGGATTCATGGGATGGACTCAAGCTATGGCTATCTAAATTGGTCAACAAACCTCAATCAACAATGAGCTATCTCTAGATAATGATCTTCTAATACATGTTAATCCATTCTCATGACAATAACAATCAAGTCAGGATACTTCTTAAACCCAGTTCTCACTAGCTATTACATATCAAGCAAGCATTAAACAACCAGATCATTAATGTCAAAAATCAACAAAACANAGACTCGATCATGTACTCGAACAGCACTCGGTCGAGCACAAGCTCGAGTGAAGGTCGGACTGACTGAGACAAGACGACTAATTGTATCCGGGTTGTGACTCGATCAGGTACTCGAACAGCAGACGGTCGAGTGAGTACTCGAGTTGTATGTCGAGTGGGTACCTGAAATGCAAGCAACCAAGAATTTGAATCAGTAATGGTTAAAGGAGCAATAGAACTTAATCTTAGACTTGTATGAATCCTAAATGTCACAAATAAACACTCAAACAGGCAACGACGCCAAATTGAAACTTGGTTTCTATGGTGATGATGGATGATATGATATGATGATGAATATAAAGATGGATGCAAGGTGTTTCAATTACCCTTATGTTGTTGTAGAATAAAGGATGTCAAACCATAATGAGTGTGATGCATGCAATCAGGATATGAATACTCATCTAAGTTAAGCCAAATGTGAAGGATGTTTGTCACTAACAACCTAATGATGATTATGAAATGCAGAATGTAAACCTAGTAAAACAGGACACTAAATGCAAAGTAAACAGAATGATCAAGGCAATAATGAAGAGAAATAGGAACAAAAATTATAGTAAGCAAACTAAGCAATGACACAGGATTAAACAGAAACTAAATAAAATGTAACAGGACAATGTAACTAGAATGAAACAGGGAATGAAACAGGAAGATGCAGCACATAAAACAGGAACTATGGAAGGAGCTCGAGCAAGCACTCGATCGGATGCTCGATCGAGTGGATGGTCGAGTTGATGAGCGAATGCCAGAAACAGAGCAAATATTGAAACAGAGCAAGCAACAATTAATTAACAATACTTAAACAGGAAATCAATAAACAAAGAAAGATCCTAAGGATGGATTCATGGGATGGACTCAAGCTATGGCTATCTAAATTGGTCAACAAACCTCAATCAACAATGAGCTATCTCTAGATAATGATCTTCTAATACATGTTAATCCATTCTCATGACAATAACAATCAAGTCAGGATACTTCTTAAACCCAGTTCTCACTAGCTATTACATATCAAGCAAGCATTAAACAACCAGATCATTAATGTCAAAAATCAACAAAACATCTAATNGTTTCTATGGTGATGATGGATGATATGATATGATGATGAATATAAAGATGGATGCAAGGTGTTTCAATTACCCTTATGTTGTTGTAGAATAAAGGATGTCAAACCATAATGAGTGTGATGCATGCAATCAGGATATGAATACTCATCTAAGTTAAGCCAAATGTGAAGGATGTTTGTCACTAACAACCTAATGATGATTATGAAATGCAGAATGTAAACCTAGTAAAACAGGACACTAAATGCAAAGTAAACAGAATGATCAAGGCAATAATGAAGAGAAATAGGAACAAAAATTATAGTAAGCAAACTAAGCAATGACACAGGATTAAACAGAAACTAAATAAAATGTAACAGGACAATGTAACTAGAATGAAACAGGGAATGAAACAGGAAGATGCAGCACATAAAACAGGAACTATGGAAGGAGCTCGAGCAAGCACTCGATCGGATGCTCGATCGAGTGGATGGTCGAGTTGATGAGCGAATGCCAGAAACAGAGCAAATATTGAAACAGAGCAAGCAACAATTAATTAACAATACTTAAACAGGAAATCAATAAACAAAGAAAGATCCTAAGGATGGATTCATGGGATGGACTCAAGCTATGGCTATCTAAATTGGTCAACAAACCTCAATCAACAATGAGCTATCTCTAGATAATGATCTTCTAATACATGTTAATCCATTCTCATGACAATAACAATCAAGTCAGGATACTTCTTAAACCCAGTTCTCACTAGCTATTACATATCAAGCAAGCATTAAACAACCAGATCATTAATGTCAAAAATCAACAAAACATCTAATCTCTTAGTATGCTTCATGATAATCTCTAGTATTAGCCTTATCTAACAACTTAGACATTGGTATGATGCTAAGAAGCTTAAGATCTACCCTTACCCTCTCTGTATAAGAATAGCATAGAGCATATGTAACCCATAAGAGATATTAAGCAATCAATCTTGACCAATCCAAACAACCATAACCTTTATCCACCCTAATCCATCCTCAAGATCCTAAGTCACTACTCACAATCACAAAACATGATGAACAAATTCATAAACCCAGAAATCAATGAAACTTGCATAATTAGAAAGATGAGATGAAGATCTATAATATTGAAGAAGAAATCAAACTCAAATTCATAATACTTTGAAAGTTATGGAACCAACAAGTATCAAAGATTTCTTAAAAATAAACAAAAGTGGCTAAAAGATCTAATCAAAATAAAAAGCAAAAGGAATAATCCCCAAAAGAGTAAATACTAGGTCTAGGATTGTACTCTAAAAAGTCTCTCTTTTTTTGTGGCTGCAGGGTACAAGGCCTTTTATAGGAAAGGAAGGGAAGCCCTAAAAGTACTAAAAGACAAAATAAGTGGGCGGCTTGGTCAACTCGACCAGGTGCTCGGTCGAGTGCTGGTCGAGTGGCTTCTTCTTTTGCTTCTCCCATCCGGTCGAGTCTTTCTCCGCACACGTCCGACTGCTTGGTTGAGTGGGTGGTCGAGTGGACTTCTGGACCTTGATTCTTCAGCTCCAAATCCCTTGTTTCCTTCTCTTGACAGCTCCAATCTGCTTCAGCATCACTTCCATGCTCCTTAGGATCCAAAATCACCTGTTTATGCAAGAAACTATGCAAATGCAATGCAAATCTACTATAATGCATAAACAGTTCTAAAACTATGCAATAATGGACAAATGAGATAGAAAATCATGCAAAAGATCTGAATATACTAAGGGAAAACAGAGCAAAATATATGAACATTAGTTGCTTTTGTTTTGAAACCATCACCAAAGGAGCATAAAGAGTTGCTGGTTCAGAATAATATGTTGGAAATAAAAAATTCATTGAGTGAGCAAACGGAAGCCGAGGAACCAGAGCAGAAAGATGTCAGCAAAGATAAGACTGAGGTAGACGCAAAGGAAAGCACCATTATTAACAACCTTGGCAGTATGGATGATTCAGCTAATCCACCAACAAAGAGGTATCCAATATTTTTTACAGTTGAAGTATATACCTTGGATTTCAAAATGGTGGACACAGTGGACATTGTTTTTGGAGGTTCAGCATTTTTTAAACCAAAAACAGACTAAAAGGGATTATGGGAACAAGTAGAGAAAAAGCCAACGTTCCACTTATGGTCCAACAAGATAGAGCAAGTTTTGGATTTTGAAGGAATAAAGAAAGGTCTCACAGAAAGGGGTGCACTTCTGCCTCATGGTCAACAATATGGAATCATATATTCCATCAAAGAGAATCCACCAGAATCAATTCTACACTCTCCAACCCAAGGCCTTACAGTTTCGAGGACGAAATTTTTTCAAGAGGAGGGGTATGATATGATCATGAGACCATGCAAGAAAATCCTTGAACCTTGTTCAACACAAAAGAAATTGAAGATAAATTCCTCCAGCCAAACAACCATTTAAGATACATTCTTACCTCATCTAGAGCATATCAAGAGGTGGAATCAGTCCAATCAGAGTTCAGATGAAGGAGTTATTCATTTTAAAAATCAGGTGAATCTAATTCTACACTTGAAGAGTTTTAGGTCCAATTGGTTTAGGACATTCCAGAATTATGTATGACAACCAGGAGTGATTTCTACTAAGTCCAAGGTAAAGAAAAGATACAGCCCATGTTGTTTCTCATCAACAAGTTGGACCAAAGAGTCAAAGAGAGAGAAGATGAAGGAATGCACTTAATGGGCTAATTCAAGAGTTTATGGCCTAAGAGAGCATGGAAAATTCTATTGGGGATGATGTCTATCAAGTCCAGCCCACTTTGAGCCTAATTCAAGTCCAAAAAAGCCCAAAATAATCACTTTATTTTGTGGTCAAAGAGCAGTGACGAAAATGGAGTTCAACTCACCTTGGGAAGGCAAACTTCAAGAGTTGAATCTTCATTCAACTATCTATCATTATTGTTTTAAGTTTCAAGAATAATACTTGGCTTTGTTATCAAGTTTTCTTATCCTACATAAACTCATGTAAGAGTAGTGAAATAATCAATCCAACTTTTTATCAATACTTTTTCTTTTCTTTTGAGAGTGATTCTCTTCTGTTCTTTGTGAACAAAACCGATTGCTTGGTGTGATTACAACAATCAAAATCGACTACTTGGTGTGATTCCAATAGTCAAAACCACGATCTCTTTGGTGCGAGGCTGAGAGATCTGATCTTTTTGGTGCGAGGCTGAAAGATCAAACCGGTATATCAAGAGTTTTTCCGCAACTCTTGTGCAACCATTCATTCCATCATCCTTATTCTTAAGGCTTCTTTGTCTTTAGAATTAAGGTGTCTCTATCTACCAACTCAAAGGTGTCGATTCCTTGGGAGAATAATATCAAGTAGTATCAGAGCCTCAAGAATCATATCAGAGCTGCTGGTCGCGGGCGTGGTCATGGTCGTGGTCGTGGGCGTGGGCGTGGCCGTGGGCGTGGCCGTGGGCGGGGACAGGCTCCTGAGATCAGTGAGAGTGTGACCCATATTATGGCCAGTGAGGAGGTGGCAGAGTCGCAGGTCATCCTAGTGTGTCTAGAGATCTAGCTAGTGGTGGAATCGGCAGGACGAAAGGGCCCGGTCTCGGCCACGGTGTTGCCCCAGGAGTGGGGGTTGCAGCGGAGGGTGTTCCAGGTAGAGAGAATGTCCTGGTGGGCTTGCTATCTCAGGTTTTGGCACGACTTCCAGTAGTGGCACCGCTAGTGGATGGTAGGCAGGTTCCAGTTGTGCTGCCAGTGGATGGTGGGCCGGTTCGAGTAGTGCAGCCAATGGCTGGTGGGCAGGGTCCAGTGGTGCAGCCTGTAGCTGGAGTGCAGGCGGGTGTGCAGCCGGGGGCCAAGGTAGTGGATGCTCAGTATGTTCAGATGTTGCTGCAGCTACAACATGTGGGTGCAGGATTTTTCTCAGGAGGCACAGATCCGAGTGCAACGAATGAGTGGAGAGAGTGGATATAGGATATTTTCCAGTCGCTTTGGTGTCCCGACCAGTATCGAGTAGACTTGGTAGCGCACCACCTTTGAGGAGATGCGAGGGTCTGGTGGAGGTCGGTGACAGCACGGAGAGTGCAGCGTGAGATGACTTGGATGGACTTTGTGGGAGAGTTCAGCACCAAGTATTTTCCGCAGGAGGCACTTGATCGTATGGAGGTGCGGTTCTTGGGGTTAACTCAGGGTAACCGTACTGTGAGGGAGCTGGACGCTGAGTTCAGTCGGCTTGTGGGGTATGCAGGTCGGGATTTGGAGCCTGAGTCGGCTCAGGTGCGGAGGTTCTTGTTGGCTCTACGTGATAATTTGAGGACTCATTGCAGAGTGAGGAGCTATGCTACGAGAGCAGAGCTGGTGGAAACTGAAGCTGGGATAGAGGATCACTTGAGGTCACAGGTAGTGGTGGTCAGTCCTCCGGCGCAGCCAAAGCAGACTCAGTCTCATTTTGTTCCTAGCAAGGACGGCAAGCCTGCACAGGGTCAGAAGGGGAAGTTTGATACTATGCAGAGATCGGGGTCTAGTGGTGCAGGATGCTTCAGGTGTGGGAGTTTGGAGCACAGGGTGGTGAGTTGTCCACAGAGGGGCAACCAGCCAGCACCGGAACGACTCGAGTGTGTTACCATTGCAGAGAGGCGGGGCATCTCAGAGCGTCATGTTCTAAGCTACATCTGATGGCTATGGCGGCAGTGCAGACATGAGTGCAGCAGGCGGGACAGACAATGTTGCCTTTGCCAGTGGCACCGCGTGTGTACAAGACAGTGGAGACGGGAGGAACCAGTGCTAACGCGATCACAGGTATAATTTATAAACTTGACTTTGTGGTTTTCTGTCACTTTTTGGATTTTATTTTTGTCTATGATGAATGTTAGGGTTTTTAGTGCATAAGATTTGTGTTGGGACCTTATTGGTGGGAGGTTTCCCATCTCATGTGTTGTTCGACTCCGGAGCTACTCATTACTTCGTTACCCCAGAGTGTGCCGAGAGGAGCAACATTTATGGAGATCCCAGGGAGCGGTTCAGGATCGTTAAGGTTACTGGAGGCAAGATTATCCATGTCTATGGACGGGCTAGAGATGTAGATATACAGGTGGCTGGAGAGTTAATGCTGGCAGATCTGGTTATCAGTCCAGTGGAGTTGTATGACGTGATATTGGGCATGGATTGGTTGCACCATTATAGATTACATCTGGATTGTCATCGGGGTAGGGTTGTGTTTGAGAGGCCCGGGGCGAAGAGTTGGTTTTATGAGGGAGTGAGGCCGACCTCGGGGAGTCTGGTTATCTCAGCTGTGCAGGCAAAGAAGATGATCAGGAAAAGTCGGTAGGCATATTTGGCTACAATATCGATGTTGGAGTCTGTAGGACAGGTCGGTGTGGGTGAGATCCCTGTGGTTCGTGAGTTTGAGGATGTTTTTTAGTCGTTGCAGGGGTTACCACCATCTCGGTTTGATCCCTTCACGATTGAGTTAGAACCAGGGACTACGCCATTATCTAAGGCACCTTACAGGATGGCTCCAGCAGAGATGGCAAAGCTGAAGAAGCAGTTAGAGGATTTGTTGGGCAAGGGATTCATTCGTCCTAGTACTTCACCGTGGGGGCGCCGGTGTTTTTTGTTAAGAAGAAGGACGAAAATTTCCGCTTGTGTATAGATTATCAAGGTCTGAACAGAGTGAATGTGAAGAACAAGTACCCTCTCCTGCGGATTGATGAGTTATTGGATCAGTTGAGGGGTACTACTTGATTCTCCAAGATATATTTGGCGTAAGGTTATCATCAGATTCTGATAGATGAGTTGGATGTCAGGAAGATAACTTTCAGGGTGAGGTATGGGCAATATGAGTTTGTGGTGATGCCCTTTGGTTTGACCAATGCACTAGCTGCATTTATGAGGTTGATGAACAGCGTATTCCAGGAGTTTCTGGATGAGTTTGTCATCATCTTCATCGATGACATCCTGGTGTATTCCAAGAGTCCTCAGGAGCATGAGATCCATCTCAAAGCAGTTCTGAAGAAGTTGCATGAGCTGAAGCTTTTCGCTAAGCTGAGCAAGAGCAGTTTCTGGTAGAGGGAGATGGGTTTCTTGTGTCATGTTGTTTCTGTAGCAGGAGTTTCTGTGGATCCAGAGAAGATTCAGGCCATCAGGGATTGGCCTAGACTGCAGAATGCCACAGAGATCAGGAGTTTTCTTGGGTTGGCAGGGTACTACAAGAAGTTTGTGAGGGGTTTTGCGAGTATGGCATAACCGATGAATAAGCTGACAGGGAAGGATGTTTCCTCTGTGTGGTCGCCGGAGTGTGAGACGGCTATTGAGAGCCTGAAGCAGATGTTGACGAGTACTCCAATATTAGCCTTGCCGGAGCAGGATAAGCCATATGTGGTGTATAAAGATGCTTCCAGAGTTGGTTTGGGGTGTGTGCTGATGCAAGAGGGGAAGGTCATTGCCTATGCATGAGGGCAACTACCTTACTCATGACTTGGAGATGGTAGTTGTGGTTTTCGCTCTAAGATTTAGAGATCTTATCTTTATGGCGGAAAGGTACAGGTGTACACAGATCATAAGAGCCTGAAGTATATCTTCACTCAGCCTGAGCTGAATTTGTGGCAGAGATGGTGGATGGAGTTGGTGGCAGATTATGATCTGGATATAGCTTAACACCCCGGTAAAGCTAACTTGGTTGCAGATGCTCTGAGCAGGAAGCGGGCGGCTTCTGCTCAGGAGCAGGATATGGAGTCTCTGGTGAGTGAGATTAGTACCTTGAGGTTATGTGCTATTTCACAAGCCCATTGGGACTGGAGGTAGTTGACAAAGCGGACCTTCTGAGTAGAGTGCGGTTGGCTCAGGAGAGTGATGAGGGGCTGGTGAATGCCTCTAAGGTGGAAGGTTCAGAGTATCAGGTCTCTGCTAATGGGACTATCTTGGTGCATGTCGGGTTTGTGTGCCCAAGGATGAGGGCCTGAGGCAGGAGATTCTGAGAGAGGCTCATTTGAGCAAGTTCTCTGTTCATCTTGGAGCGACCAAGATGTATCGTGACCTCAAGCGGGATTATCATTGGGTCGGGATAAAGAGGGATGTCGCTAGTTGGAATTCGAGGTGTGATACTTAACAGCTAGTGAAGACTGAGCATCAGGTGCAGGGAGGCCTGTTACAGAGATTACATATTCCAGAGTGGAAGTGGGACTTGATCACGATGGATCTCGTTGTTGGGTTGCCTGTGTCATGGACTATGGATGCCATCTGGGTGATTATGGATTGTCTGACCAAGTCTGCACATTTTCTGGTCATTAAGAAGACTGATGGAGCGGCAGTCTTGGCTAAGATGTATGTGAGGGAGATTGTGAGGTTGCATGGTGTGTGATGTGTGTAGAATTTCACTCCAAAATTTTTACCTGAAAAGACTACACAACGACTGAAAGTGCACAGTTAATCAGTGTAGTATTTTAGGATCGATCCCACAGAGAGTAATAGCTAACACAAATTGAATTATAAGAAAAAGAACTATGGCTAAGACTAAATAAGAGACTGGGGTTTTGGTTTTTCTAATAACTATTGCAAATAAATAAAATGGTTTAAAACTATAAGACTAAGGCGTTGGGCGTTTTAGGAGTCATCTCAGAGTTTTCATGGTTCTAAGCAATATTAAGTGTAAGATCTAACAAGTAAATACTAATTTCGGTCTATGTTCTCAACTACGAAACACTAATGAACTAACAAGCTATTCTCATGGAATGAAAGTCTAAAGTCTTCATACTCCGTTACCCAACTTTCGCAGGCAACAACGCATGTCAACTAGCTAGTAAAACAAGTTCGATACATTCACCAAACTCCGCAACTCAACTTACACATGTTACGACGCGAGGTTTCAGAATAACACTAGTTCGGAGAAGTAGGATAACGCGGTTAGCGCTCCCGTTCTCTAGATCAGCACTTGGTGATCAATTTAAGCACATGCATTAAGAAGAAGATGTCCCAAAAGAACTCTAATATAAAACCGAAAATAAGATCTAACAACCTAATTAAAGCGAACCATGAATTCCCCTTGAATCACCCCATAAAACCCAACAAAGTAAACTACTCGCTCATGATGCAAAGAAACGACATTTATATTATAAAGTATAGCATCAAAAACGAATCAATAAATAAAAAGGGGTTCAAAGGAAACTTCTCTATTTGTCACAAAAGTAACTTGATCCCAAAAGCAACGAAAGTATGAAGTAACTAGAAAGAGTAGAAAGAGAGGTGGGGGATCTTCAAGGGCTGTGAGATGGAGGAGAGGTTGCGGCTGATTCTCTGGTCATGGCTAGGGCTGCTCCAAAAGCTGTAGAAGATGCACAGGAAGCACATCGGGGGCACACCTCAAAACCCTAGGTCTTAAGAGTATTTATAGGATTTTGTTTAGGCTTTTGTTTAGGGTTAGGGTTTTGTAAGGGTGGAAACTTCTTCTCTTCTTAAGTGCAGGACAAGGGGCGGCGAAAGAGGCTTCTTGACCGTGGAGGAGGCTTGTACTGGACCGCAGTGATGCTCGCTAGTCAGGCCTTCAATAAAAGCCCATCGGTTGATTGCTTCTCTTTACGTCGGTTTATAACACGTCTTGGTAAATCAGGCATATCTTCCGTATGGCTGGATGGATTGACTTGATTCGAATTCGAGGAGAAATACGACTCTCTCATATTTCCATAGACACCAAAAACGTCAATATATGAGTTATGGAAGGTCTTCAAAATTGGCCCGTACTGAAGAGATCTGAATCTGTCCTGAAAGATGTTTTCTTTGTCTTTTGGCCCAAATTGCTATAAAACCTGTAAAACCTTGTTGAAACCTGAAATACTTGATAATAGACCTTTTATACCTGAAATCTCATAAAACTCTTCCTAAATGCATATGAAAACTATAGCTTATATGAGTAAAATAATGATGTTATCAACTCCCCGAAACTTAGACTTTGCTTGTCCTCAAGCAAATAATCAAATAAAGTCATGGAAAAGAGGTTTTGAAAATCATGGGAATTCACTTCTCTTTGGGGATATTGTCTTTGCACTCTTCTTCGCCTTGACATTAGGAACTTCCATTTGTAATCCACCATGAGAATCATCAACGCTCCTTGATCCCACGATTCTTTAGAGTCTCCAGAATCTCCATTGTTATCTCTTTACATAAATTAAAGAAATAATAAAAAGTGAAATCTTACTGAGGGAGAATCGATCAATAGCTTGTCGACTCTCTTCAAGCCAAGACTTTCTTCGTATGACTCCTTTCTTCTCCCTTTTCTCACTTCCAAGGAATCTATTTCTCCCTAATTTTCTAGGGTATCATTTTATTTTTTTTATAGATCCCTTGATCTTTTTCTCTTTTTTTTTATATATATATTGGACAGGCTTCCATGAAATCCAAAGTATGCACGGGTTTACGCGACATCCCTTGACTCACTTCTTTGCTACCTATATCCTTATTCTTTTCTTCTCTCTTTTTTTTTTCTTTTCTCTTATTTTTTTCTCTCTTTTTTTTTAGAGTATTGAAGGGAAGAGAGAGGGGAACATACTTTTGAAAAAGTGCAATGTCTTGTGTGGCTTGAATGTAGAGATCTAGTCCAATGTATACCAATTCCCAGGGCTTGATAATTAAGTTCGGTTTAGGTCCTATAAAATTTAGAGACAACGTTAGATCATCTGAATAACCATCAAATAGGGACTTTGGGGATTGTTGAGTCGGCTCACAGTCTTTCCAAACTTTGGTTCTGTTGTCAAGAATAATCAAGAGTCATAAGAGTGTTAATCCAAATCAAATAAACCGTTAGAATAAGATCATAATCCCCTACTAGTTTTGAGTCAATAAAAAAATATAACTCGATAAAAATGTCAAAATTATTGATGTCAAAAGTGGAAAAAGGTCTCAAGTCAACAAAATAGAAAGTAGCATTAGTATAGGATGGAACATCCTTCCCCCTCCCCCAGACTTAAATCACACCGTCCTCGGTGGGAAAAAAGAAAGAGTTGAGGATTAAAAATTATAATTTAAGAACAATGTCACCTTGATGGAATGATGTTGTGTCGACTCTTAGACGGTTATGGTTGCCCAAAAATATGTCTAGAGGTCGGCTGTGGTAATGATGTGTGGTGACCCATTAGTACTTCCTTTGGTTGCTTGACATCGAGTTTGAACTAGGCTAAGTTCATTCGAATTTCGTTTGATATATCTCTAAATGCATCCTCCTTGAAACAAAAACCTAAAACCATCAATAATAATGATAAAATAAAAATAATAAAAACATACCTAAATAAAAGAATGGTGATGGTAGGTGGTGAGAATGGTGGTGGTTCGGAGTAGTCTCGCGGTACACGGATGAACGGCCGCGGACATAAGTAGATGGTACGGTCACAATTATTAGCAGCTAATGTTGGACGTGGTACATGGTACATGGGACGGAGTACATGGCATCGACTATGGTTGGTATGTCTGGTGGGGACTCTCAGCATCAATCACTCAAGGATGGTGATGATCCGTCGCCTTCGGCATTCTTTGGTCACATTGAACATGGCCGGTGAGTAGGTGGTACTTGCCTCTAGTCACAGTGTGTAGACAATCCATGGACCTTCTTCTTCCTTCTCCTTGGCTTTTCTATATTTTTTTTTTCTATTTTTTTTTTTTGAAAACCTGAAACTAAAATATAAAAATATTAAAAGTAAAAGAAAATAAATCCTAAAAATAAAAACTTATTAGACATGGGTTGCCTTCCAAGTAGCGCTCTTGTTTAACGTCGTTGGCTCGACGTTTGGTGCCCTTATTAGGCTTGAGAAGAGTTAGCTTTAGGAATCAATGCTCCTTCGGCTCCTTTGATAGCTTGGTAGTCAGATGATCCATAAACTTTTGCATGTAGAAAAACTTCTTTAGTATGCCTTATCATCTCTTGGATATGTTCCTTTCTCTCACTACTTAGCTCAGGAGGAACTATGATTTTGATCTTGGAAATTTGTGGTGGGTTAGGCGGTTTAGGTTGCTTAGGTGGCAGGTTGTTGATGCTTGTGGACGCTGAATGGTAGGATTGCTTCATCTTGTCAATGTTAGGATCCATCGGCTTTTCATGTAATGAGTTGGTTGGCCATAGCTTTGGCTTGGAGATAGTCGGATATGACTTCTTCTTGCTGATGTTAGCAAAGGTTGTCCTCTTTGACTTGTGGTAGATGATAGCTCCAACAGTAGCTAGGAATGGTCTTCCTAAAATCAATGGTTTCTCGGTCTTGTCGTCCATATCCAAGATGTGAAAGTAGGTAGGGACTATGCAGTCTCCCACTACAAGTTGTAGGTCTCGAACTAATCCATCGGGAACTTTTTGAGATGAGTCTCCAAAGACTAAACTGAGGTTGGATGGCGATATGTCTCGCAATCCTAGCTTTTCAGCTACACTTCTTGACATAACAATAAAATTAGCACTAGAATCACAAAGAGAGTTAGAGACTTCAATGCTTGTTATGGAGCATGAGCAAACAAAACGTCTTGGATCTTTCGCTTTAGGTAGTCTCCTTAAGGGGTAGTGGCTTGCAGTTTCTTCATCAAATGAACATGTCATATGAATAACATCTTCATAAGAGTCTAATATGTCTATATTTTGTCTCTCCGTAGCATATATTTATCATGCATTTAGCTAGAATAACTGATTGTTTTGCATCCTTTTCTAGTATTTTCTATACACTTTACATGTCCAGGTAGTTATTGCATCATCCTTGCATACATTGTGCATTTTGGAGTATTTCAGGTATCTAGGAGACGTCCGGAACACATCGCTCAACATCACCATTCTATTCATCGATCGAGCCATCCTCCAAGACGTCGTTCGAGTCGCCTTTCGAGTCGTCGTTCGAGCCATCCTCCATGACGCCGTTCGAGTCCACCGTTCGAGTCACCACTCGAGCCATCAGACGAGCCACCGGTCGAGGGATTCAGCTTTTGACGTCTTCATTAACGTTGTAGAGAATTGAGTCACATTTCCAATGCCGTTTATTTCAAGCCAATCGGAGGTGTGGTTCAAAAGTTATCATCGTTTTAGTGGATGCGTATACACCCAGCTCGAGCCGCTGCTCGTCGACTCGACCCTCCACCTCGAGCCGCTGCCCGTCGACTCGAACCTCCACCACTCGAGCCAACACCGTCACCCACTCGAGCCACCACTCGTTCGCACATGTCAAGAAGACGTTCCGTCTTACACGCTTCATGAGATTCCCAAACCGACTCTTCATCTTGTCGTTTTAAGTTTTAGGGATTTACATGTTTTTACTATAAATACGTTTTGTTAAGTCTTTGGGGAGACATCTTATCTTTTATCTCATTTTGTTCTTAAGGTTTTACCTAGCCTCCAAAAACTTTCTCAGACTTTGTATCCAGATATCTTTTAATTCATTGAGTTTTTGCATTTGATTTCTTCTACAAACTTGTTCATCTCATTTTTATCTATCTAAGAATGCTTGTTTCAATGTTTTCTGGGTTTGCATCCTTGATGATGATTTTCGGATCTGAGTAGTGTGGTAGTTCTTGAGGATGGGATAAATTAGGTGGAGGATCTTAGGATGTAGAGTGTTTAAGCTTTGATTTGTATGATCCTTTCTGGACTAGAGTTAGAAATACTAGTTTCTCTCTGATCAATTGGAACTAGGTCTTAGACATTTCCGCACCCAAAAGGTGTTCGATGAAATGTCTGACCAACTAGTGCCAGAGACTTACGTTCCTAGCCTAAGAGATTAGTTGTCTAGGATGTTTGTTGACGTGAATGAACTTGTTTGTCATGCCACGCTTGATCATGTTTCTCTATCGAGAGCTAGGTTTGGAAGTGGTTGAGTCTGAGTAGCTTCTGTCAAGAGATTGAATTAGCTAAGTCGTGATATTCATTGTTTAGGGATAGTTTGCTTGTGGCATGTTAAACACTCTATAAACTAGGATACTCCACCAACATCAATTACCCCCATCCTTAGGACTTCTTTCTTTCTGACTTTTATTGCATTCCTGAGACTATTTTGATTCTTGTTGTTTAGTTCATGCTTAGACTCGTTTTTGTTTTTCATTCATTTTCGCTTCTTGTCATACATTCTCGTTTCTTGTTCTAGAACACATTTCCTTTTTGCATTCTGATCATTTTAGGACTGTTAGATCAAAACACTCTTATTGAATTGGCTTAACTTGTGATTTCTTGATTGCATCTTAATTGTTAGTAAAGTTTCCCAACTGGATTGACACCTTAAGTATTACAACTGCATAAGGTTAATGAACCTGTTGGGATAGAGATACATAAAATCCTAGTATCAATTTGGCGCCGTTGCCATTTGGGATTCCTTTTGCTACATTTACGATTCCAATTTTTGCAAGATTAAGTTCTTTTACACTCATCATTCTGAGTACTGACTTGTTTTGGTTGTCTGCTTGTTTGTTTTGCATCTCAGGAACCTGTTGATTGCAACCTTGCATGCACACCAGATCAAGAGGGCATCAGAATCTTCTTCCTGTTATCGACGACATCAATCGGTTACAACGACCACGACAAGCTCGTCAACTCACTGATCATCCCGCACCAGTCACTATGAAATAACAAAATGAACCAAATCCAAGACCGCGAAACATTGGTGTTGGGGATGCACCGAACACTCATACTCAGCATGCTGGAATCGTCCCTCCCGTTGTGCAGAACAATAACTTTGAGATCAAAAGCGGTCTGATCTCCATGATCCAAGGGAACAAGTTTCATGGGTTACCTATGGAGGATCCGCTGGACCATTTGGACGAGTTCGACCGTCTGTGCAGTCTCACCAAGATCAACGGCGTGAGTGAGGACGGTTACAAGTTGCGCCTCTTCCCATTCTCCCTCGGAGACAAAGTTCATCAATGGGAGAAAAACTTTCCCAAGGGATCAATTACCACTTGAGACGCTTGCAAGAAAGCCTTCTTGGCCAAGTTTTTCTCCAACTCCAGCACAACACGTCTCAGGAATGATATTTCTAGCTTTACTCAGAATAACTCAGAATCATTATGTGAAGCCAGGGAGCGTTTCAAGGGTTACCACAGCCAGTGTCCCCACCATGGTTTCAGCAACGAGTCACTACTGAGCGCTCTTTACCGTGGTGTCCTTCCAAAGATACGCATGCTGCTTGACACTGCTTCTAACGGTAACTTCCTGAACAAGGACATAGATGAAGGTTGGCAACTGGTTGAGAATCTCGTCTAGTCTGACGGCAACTACAACAAAGTTTATGACCGCATAGTTAGAGGTGACGCAAGTTCTGAGGAGAAGTACAAGAAAGACCTCAAGCACGTCAATGAGAAGCTGGACCGTATCCTGCTAAGTCAGCAGAGGAGTGTCCACTTTGTATCTGAGGATGACTCTTTCCAAGTTCCAGATGGGGAGGGTGAGTAGTATGAAGAGATCAGATATGTCCAAAACAAGGTGGATACAACAAAGGTTACAACCAATACAAGGCAAACCCAAATTTGTCTTACAGAAGCAACAATGTCGCTAATCCGCAAGATTAGGTGTACCCTCCACAACAACAACAGCAAGGTCAACAAAAGCCTTTCGTGCCTTACAATCAGGGATTCGCGCCCAAGCAACACTTCCAGCATGGTTATCAGGCTCCCTTAGGACCCCCACCAGGATTCCCATCTCCGCAGGCTCCGCCTACATAAGCTCCTGACCAAGAAATGAAGCAAATGATGCAATAAATTCTTCAAGGTCAAGCTAGCGGTTCTATGGATACTGCTAAAAAGTTTGCCGACCTTAGTCAGAGAATGGAATGTTCATACAATGATCTGAACGTCAAATTTGAAGCTCTGAATTCAAAGATAAGGTATATGGAAGGCCAATCCGCTTCTACTTCTGCACCAAAGCCTGACCAATTCCCAGGAAAGACTGTTCAGAACCCCAAGGAATTCGCCAATGCCATTACGCTGAGAAGTGGGAAAACATTGCCTCCCAGGCAAGGCGTTCCAAACGTCACTGCGGACAGTAAGGAATTGGATGGGGAGGGTTTTTTTCTGGATGACGCTCAGATGGAGAACCCAGTTGAAGCAGTCAAAGATCCAATCGAGCCAGTGAAGCAGTCCGAACCTGAAGCTGTTAAGGAACAGGTTGTTTCTGAAGACAAACCTGTGAGATTCATCCCTCCACCATACAAGCCTCCTCTACCATTCCTATTGAGGTTCAAGAAGCAGCTTAGTGAGAAGTACAAAGCCTTGTTCGAAAAACAAGTCAAGGAGATTGAGTTGAGGATGCCATTGCTGGATGCATTCGCACTTGTTCCTCACTACCAGAAATTCCTCAAGGACTTAGTGATGGAGAGATCAAAAGAAGTTTAAGGCATGGTGGTACTAAGTCTTGAGTGCAGTGCAATCATCCAGAAGAAGATTGTACCCAAGAAGCACAAAGATCCTGGATCATTCACTCTACCTTGCTCCCTTGGACCTATGTCTTTTGACAGGTGCCTATGTGATCTTGGCGCTTCAGTTAATCTGATGCCACTCTCTGTTGCTACGAGGTTGGGTTTTACAAGGTTCAAGGGTTGCGACATCTCTCTCATCCTTGCAGACAGATCAGTGAGAGTTCCAAATGGTATTTTAGAAGACTTACCCATTTAGGATCAGAGACGTGGAAGTGCCTGTTAGTTTAAGTGGAAGTAAAGATAGAAATGTGAGAGTGAAGCGAGTTTGATGAGTGAAGAACAAAGAGAATAATTGTAGAATGATATTCCATTAGTATGTTTATTACAATGTCGGCTACAACCTTTAAATAGGAGAACCAACTAGGGCTACACAGTTTTGAATCGACAACTATGTAAGAGAGACATAAAGAGAGAGATAGAGAAGATCCTAATGGTGATAGCGACCGGTCGTGGTCTCCTAGGACGAAGCCAACCCGTGACCATGTTCCCTCTTTTCCCCTAACGGCTACAATAGGAATTCTATATCCTTCTCTTGGGCCTTAAGAAGACTAGGCCTCTTCTCTCTTCCATATGTCTTGATAGAACTCGGCCATACCGAATACTCGTACGGATGGCCATACGGACAACCGTACGGACACGACTAAGTCCCAAGGTGGTTCATGATCAATACTCCCCCTCAAGTTTAGCCGAATGAAATGACTAAGCTTGGAACACATGAAGCACCACCTCGTTAAAAACCTTAACATAGAAAACCTCATGGGACAAAACTATGTTAAGGGAAAAAGAGTGTGATGTCCATGTGTTAGGGAAGTCGATCATGGGCGTTTGAGGTCTACCAGCCCAAGTTTGCTATGAATATGTTCGCAAACTTTTGGACATGCAGCCTTGGTGAAGATATTCGCCAGTTGATCTTCACTTGGGGTGTAACATGGGAGTGTGACCACTTCTTGAATCTTCTCTCGAACTTTGTGGTAATTTACTTCAATGTGTTTGGTTCTCTCATGAAAGACTGGATTGGTTGCAATATGAATTGCCGCTTGATTGTCATAGTGCATGATGATTGGCTTCTTTGACTCGATACCAAGATCCTTGAGAAGTACCTTAAGCCATGTTAGCTCGTTGGTTAGCTTCTTCATGGCTCTATACTCGGTTTCAGCACTCGAACATGACACCACCTTTTATTTCTTGGATTTCCATGTAACAAGGTTTCCTCCAATGAATGTACAGTACCCCGTGGTTGAGCGTTTGTCCAATGTATCACCAGCGTAGTCTGCATCACAATAGCCTACAATTTCGGTATTGGAGTTCTTACCCATCCATATGCCTTGGCCCGGGTTCCCTTTGAGATAGCCTAAGATTCTTTCCACCATACTCCAATGATATTTGGTTGGCGCATTCATGAACTGGCTTACCTCGTGAGATAGCCTAGGATTCTTTCAACTTACCTACAAGGCGCCTATATCGTATCACATTTTCATATGGTGCATCTAATGGGTCAAGCGGAGCTTGTTGTTCATTTTTGCGCTTATTCTCCCCCTTTCGCTTGGCCTGGTAGCCTTCTTTAAGCGGTGTAGGTGCCGGTTTCACACCAAGTTTCCCTGTCTCACTTAAAAGATCAAGAGCCTACTTTCTTTGGGAAAGAAATAAACCCTCCGAAGAGCGGTAGATTTCAATACCAAGAAAGTATTTGAGCTCACCAAGGTCTTTAATATAAAACGTAGAGTGGAGAAAAGCTTTAGTGTTTTGTATACCGTCCTTCTCATCATTAGAGACAATGATGTCATCGACGTAGATAAGAACAACAACGAGGCCACTGTCGGTGCGACGAGTGAATAGTGTATGATCAGCTTCCGAGCGTTTGAAACCATGATGCGTAAGAGTCGAGCTCAGCTTGTGGTACTAAGCACGTGGAGACTGCTTCAAACCATATATGGCCTTTTGATGACGGAGAACTTTGTCGGGTGCAACAATATCTTCCAAGCCGGGTGGAGGACGCATGTACGCTTCCTCCTCCAGCTCCCCCTGAAGAAAGGCGTTCTTGACATCCATTTGCCAAAGGTTCCACGACAAATTCGTGGCCAGAGAGAGGACAACCCGAACGGTGTGAAGTTTGGCAACCAGAGTGAAGGTGTCCGTGTAGTCGGTTCCATACATTTGAGTAAACCCGCGAGCCACTAGCCGAGATTTGTGAAGTTCAATATCACCATTACTCAAGAACTTGATTGTAAAGACCCACTTAGAACTAACGGCCTTCTTCCCTTTAGGTAGGTCCGCCTCGTCCCACGTATGGTTCCGGACCATCGCGCTGGTTTCATCCACCACAGCATCAACCCAAACTTGGTGTTCCTTGGCTTCATCATACGACTGAGGAATGAAATGATCATCTACCTTGCCAAGAAAGGCCGCATGATCCGTAGGGAACTGGGCAAGCAAACACACAGCCTGCATAGGATGAGCGACAGCTTGATTGTTGTAGTAGACGTGCTTATCTTTCCAAGTGGATGGGTGGAACTTGAGACGTTCGCTTCTCTGAGGTTGAATTGTCGGTTGGAAGATTGTTGGATTAGCATGTTCAGTGTGGACATCATCGGTTGGTTCCATTTCTTGTACGGTGTCATTCTGGTCCATCTGTGGAGTAGTGGCCTCATCATTGGTTCCGGGTGGCGATTCACTATTAGCAGATGAGGGCATCATGTCATTGGTGCTGGCTTCCCTTGGTTGCATTTGTTCCGGCGGTGTAGTGATGCTGAGGTGGTTAAGAAGAAACCGCAAATTAGCGGCTCAGTCCAGGTAGAATTTGGTAGATCTTTCAAGCTGTCCCAATCCTTTGTCTCATATTAGCCTTGACTTTCAAGAAACTTCACATCTCGAGAGATAAGTGTGCGGCCAGTAGAGGGGTCATAGCACTTATACCCCTTTTGGCTTGATGAATAGCCGATAAACATGCACTTAGTGCTTTTGGCGTCGAGCTTACTTCGTTGTTCACCTGGTACTAGAACAAAACAAACACAGCCAAACACACGTAAGTGTTCAAGGGAAGGTTTAACCTTGTTTAGTACCTCATACGTGACATGTCTTGTAAGACTTTTGCTGGTGTTCTATTGATTAAGTAACATGCCATCATCACGGCATCTCCCCAAAACCTCTTGGTGACATTGGTGTGGAACATCATCGAATGTGCCACTTCCATGAGATGTCGATTCTTCCTCTCGACTACACCATTTTGTTGGGGCGTATAGGGACAACTTGTTTGTTGAAGTATGCCATGCTTTGCTAAATGTTCTTTGAGTTTGTGGCTTGTATATTCTCCTCCATTATCCGATCTTAGTACCTTTATTTTAGCATTGAAGTGATTAGTAACATAATTCTGAAAATTAACAAAAGTATCATAGACTCTATCTTTAGATGGTAACAAGGTAAGCCATGTGTACTTAGATTTTTCATCAATAAAGGTCACAAAATACTTGTTATTATCTCTAGATAGACATGGAGAATGTACTAAATCAAATCAGTGCTCATAGATGGTAGTGGATTTAGGAAAAATAGACTTGCAATGTTTAACAAGAATACAAGACTCACAACTTAAATTATCAAAAGAAACATTAGGCAACATTAATTCAAAAGCTCGAGAGTGAGGGTGGCCTAGTCTAGCATGCCACACCTCACTTGAAATAATACTAAGACTCGATATAAATGAAGACAGATTAGGACTTGATGAAGTTTTCTCTAGGACATAAAGATCTCCTCTAGCATCTCCTTCTCCAAGAATCTTTCCAGTCTCAATATCCTGAAAATGTACACTATTAGGTCCAAAAATAGTATAATAGTTTAAATCAGTAGTAGCTTTCTTCACCGATAGGAGATTAGATGTAAAAGTAGGCATAAAGAAAGCTTTTAAGTTCTTGTAAAATAGTTTCAAGTCTCCTACTCCTTTAACAGGTATACGATCTCCATTGGCAATAATAACATTTCCCACAGCCGGTTTTATATTGTTGATAAGAACCGGGTTGCTAATCATATGGTGAGAAGCTCCCGAGTCCACAACAAGAGATTTACTAGGTTTAGAGGTCAAGAAAGCGATATCGGAGTCCTTGAGTGCGGTAATAGATCTGATGAGGGCCTCCAGGTCCGATTTCCTCACAAGATCTCCATAGGAAGCCGCCATAGCTGTAGCGCTTCCTTGGTTCACTGCACCGGTACCTTGACCACTCGGTCCTTATTGCGAGAGATTGGCCTTGAACTTGGCCGGCTTGAGATGGGGGTGAAGGATACAGCATTTGTCCTTGATATGGCCCCTCTTTTTGCAATGGTCACATACCACCACTTTCTTGTCCTCGTGCTTGTAGACACCTTTGTTGGCCGTGGCCAAGTCGTCCTTACCGCAAAACAGTCCTAGTGAACCTTGTTCCTTTTGAACTTGAGAACATACATCCTCAAGTGTAGGCAGCTTGTCGCCTCAAAGGATGTGCTTGATGAGGTCATTAAACGCCAGATTCAAAGTAAGGAGAAGACCAAAGACCTTGTCTTGTTCCTTCCTCTCATTGAGAATAGCCGGATCGATTGTGCTTGGTCAAAGCATCTCAAGTTCGGCCCATAGAGACCTAAACTTCCCAAAGTGCTTCGTGAACTCCAAGTCTTCTTGGTGGAGACCGTTAACATTCAGGTCAAGTTGGTCACATTACCATAGACATTCGCAAGCGTCTCCCATAATTCCTTGGTCGTCTCGTAGTACGAGTATGCTTCAAGGATTGGTGCGTCCCACGAGTTTTGGAGAATGGCAAGCACGGTCTGATTTTCTTGGAACCACTTGACTTCCTTCTCGAGATCAGCCTCCTTGTCTTCTTCCTTTTCCTCCTTACCGTCTTCTTTGATAGCTTTCTTGGGGAGTTGGTCCGTTTCAACGTGGATCCATAAACCCCGGCCACTAAGTAATTTGCTCCTTTGAGCACCACTAAAGTAACAATCGGTTTGTTGTTATCTATAGTCAAAGCTTGAGAATAAAGTGTAAAGAGAGTAGAATCGAGACAGTATCAAAGTATAAGAATAGCAAAGTAGAACTTGCTCTGATACCATGTTAGTTTAAGTGGAAGTAAAGATAGAAATGTGAGAGTGAAGCGAGTTTGATGAGTGAAAAACAAAGAGAATAAAGGTAGAATAATATTCCATTAGTATGTTTATTACAATGTCGGCTACAACCTTTAAATAGGAGAACAAACTAGGGCTACACACTTTTGAATCGACAACTAGGTGATAGAGACATAAATAGAGAGATAGAGAAGATCCCAATGGTGATAGCGACCGGTCATGGTCTCCTAGGACGAAGCCAACCCGTGACCATGTTCCCTCTTTTCCCCTAACGGCTACAATAGGAATTCTAGATCCTTCTCTTGGGCCTTAAGAAGATTAGGCCTCTTCTCTCTTCCATATGTCTTGATAGAACTCGGCCATATCGAATACTCATACGGACGGCCGTACGGACACGACTAAGTCCCAAGGTGGTTCATGATCAATAGTGCCAACCGACTTTGTGGTTCTAGAGATAGATGAAGAACCAAAAGATCCGCTGATCTTAGGAAGACCGTTCCTGGCGACTGCTCGAGCCATCATTGATGTCAGAAATGGCAAGATTGATCTCAATCTGGGCGACGACTTCATCATGAAGTTTGACATCAAGGATACCTTGAAGAAGCCAATGATAGGAGGACAAGTTTTCTACATTGAAGAGATGGATAAATTGGCTGATGAGTTATTGGAGGAATTAGCTAAGGAGGATCATCTCAAGACTGCTTTGAACAAGGGTGGAGAAGAAGGGTTCCTGCATGAGGAGACCACTTGTTACAAGAATCTGCTAGACTCCCACAGAGAAACAGATGGACCAGAGGAATTCGAGCAGCTATCTGACGCAGAGGAGGTATGTGCAGTTGAGACAGCGAGTTCAGAACGAGATATCTCCCACTCGACCGTCGTCAAGACCCGAATCGAGACACCGACATCCCGCTCGATCGAGTCGCACCCTCTCACTCGACCGTAATCATTCCAGACTCCCATGCTGACGACTGGTCGAAACTGAAAGTTCCAAAGGTAGAACTCAACAATCTCCCTTCCGGACTCAGGTACGTTTTTCTGAGAACCCATTCTACTTATCCTGTCATAGTGAATGCTAGGTTGAGTGATGATTAATTGAGGATGCTAGTAACTAAGCTTAAGAAATATAGAAAGGCTATAGGTTATTCTTTAGATGATATCAAGGGAATCTCACCTAGTCTTTGCACACATAGGATCAATCTTGAAAATGAGTCTTATGCTAGCATTGAACCCCAAAGGAGAATGAATCCTAACCTGAAGGAAGTAGTAAAGAAAGAAATTTTAAAACTGCTTGATGCAGGAGTTATCTATCCTATCTCTGATAGTACTTGGGTATCTCCAGTGCATTGTGTACCTAAAAAAGGGGGAATCACTGTTATCAAAAATGAAAAAAATGAGCTAATCCCAACTAGGACCATCACAGGACATAGGATGTGCATTGATTATAGGAAGTTGAATGCTTTTTTTAGGAAAGTTCATTTTCCTCTGCCTTTCATTGATCAAATGTTGGAGAGACTAGCTAGTCATCCTTATTATTGTTTCCTTGATGGGTATAGTGGATTCTTCCAAATCCCTATCCACCTGAATGATCAAGAAAATACAACTTTCACTTGTCCTTATGGCACTTTTGCCTACAGACGCATGCCATTTGGTTTGTGCAATGCTCATGCCACCTCTGCCACCTTTCAAAGGTGCATGACATCAATTTTTTTGGATCTGATTGAGGAGTCAGTGGAAGTGTTTATGGACGATTTCTCTGTATACGGTTCCACTTTCTCCTCCTGTTTGTTAAATTTATGCAGGGTATTGGCAAGATGCGAGGATACGAACCTGGTGTTAAACTGGGAGAAGTGCCACTTCATGGTTGAAGAAGGTATCGTTATGGGACACAAGATTTCTGAAAGAGGAATTGAGGTTGACAAAGCAAAGATTGAGGTCATGGTTCAGCTTCAACCGCCAAAGACAGTGAAAGACATCAGAAGTTTTCTGGGACATGCTGGGTTTTACAGAAGATTCATCACAGACTTCTCAAAAATTGCAAGACCATTAACAAGGTTGTTGTGCAGCATGTCTGGAAGCCTTCAGCAAGATCAAGGAGGTGTTGGTTTCAGCACCCATAGTACAACCTCCAAATTGGGATCACCCTTTTGAGATCATGTGTGATGCTTTAGACTTCGCAGTTGGAGCAGTTCTAGGAAAGCGAATTGACAAGAAGCTTCATGTCATCTACTACACCAGTCGAACCTTGGAAGAGACTTAAAGAAGGTATGCTACCACAGAGAAGGAGCTCCTAGCAGTTGTGTCTGCATTCGAAAAATTCAGGAGTTACCTTGTGGGTTCGAAGGTCATAGTGTATATCGACCATGCTGCTTTGAGACACATCTATTCAAAGAAGGTTACCAAGTTATTGTTTCCTTGATGGGTTTAGTGATGCCTGATACCATGGTGGCGGTCTTGGTGACGTTTGTGGCCTTAGTGGCGGTCCTGCGGGACGTTTGTGTGGTCTTCGTGACGTGTATGGAGTCTTTGTGACGTGTTTAGGGTCTTTGTGACATCTCGGTAGCCTTAGTGGTGAGTGTTGGCCGTAGGACATTGCGATGTTCCTGCAAGAACCATAGAGGTAGTTCTGGTCAGCGTGGTACTCGGTCGAGCTCAGAATTATTGCTCTAGAGATATGAGATCTCGCACAATTCATGAAGGGACAGTTAGCTTCTTGTGTACCGTTATCTCGAATGACTTTGTGGCCTGAGGGTATAATTGATATATCGACTTCGGGTGACGATCCGAAGGCATGCTGTAGGGTGATAGCCCGAGAGTAAGATTTGACTTCCTGATACCGTAGCTTGAGGGCTGAGGCCCGAAGATGAGTTGGTAAGACTCGAAGGTTGACATGAGAGCGAGGGAGATGCATGAGTTGAGAGCCTATAATGTCAGAGACGCGGGTTATTGGCCAGATTTAGTCCTCATAGTTAGTCAGAGGATATGCAGGCATAGTGTTGGTTTCACGGGAGATCTTTTGTTGTTGGTTTAGTGCTAGATTCGAGGGCGAATCTATGCTAGTGGGGGAGAATTGTCACATCCGTGAACCAGAATCCCGGTTTGGGAGGTGCATCGGTCGATGCACATGGTGTGTCGGTCGATGCAAGGTTGGTTGTGCGGACGAGTTTAAGTTAAACGCATGTTTTGGCTGCATTTTGGGGGTTAGGAAACCCTTGAGTCAACTATAAAAAGAGACTTTGTCGTCTTGTAGCTGAGTTTAGCCGTTTCTGAGAGTAAGAAAAGAGAGAAAATGTCCTTGAGCATTCTTGGTGAGATTCCTGGGGTTTGGTGGCTGTTCTTTGGAGATCTGAAGCTAGGAACATTGTAGGAGCTTGCTAGGAGCATAGATCTTTCGTTTTAGGGTCAGAATCCTCTTTGGAAAAGGTAAGTGCATGACCATGGCTTATCTAAGCTGGAGATTTCTCTGATCTGCTTGTTTTATGTGTTTTATTGGCTTGTTAGTATGTTGTTGTGTCGCTAGGAGCTTTGGGAAGCTTTTGTGGCCTTGGTTTGTGTGTTTTGGGGGTTTATGGATGGAGATCCGGCGAGAAGTTTTGGGAAAAAATGAGGCTCGGCATGTGCATCGGTTGATGCAATGCGATGACAGTGCAGATTGACCTAGGAGCGTCGGTCGATGCCATGTAGAGGCGTCGGTCGATGCATCTAGGGAGTTTCTTGAAATGTCGAGCATGCGTCGGTCGATGCAGTGTGCGTGTCGGTCAATGCAAGTGAACCTTACGTCGGTCGATGCAAGCTTGTGTCGGTCGATGCAACCCTAGTTGGTGTCGGTCGATGCATGGGTTGGTGTCAATTGATGCAAATGTTTGGTTTGTTGTTTGGTTATTGATTGTTGTTTGATGGTTAGAGATGTCTTTATTGCTTGTGTGTATAGTCCAGTAGATGGGATGATTGCCTTACTAAGTGTTTATAAAATACTCATGCATCTCAATTTGTGTTTGCGGTGCAGGTAAAGACAATGTGTGATTGTGGAATCCAGGCTATGAAGAGGATGATGTTCTAGAGGCTCGGTCGGGTTGTTTCACTTTTGCAGGAGATAAATCCCAAAACACACGCCAAACCAAAACAGTTGTTCCAATCAACGAAGAGTTAATAGCAGCTATAAATGTCCTACTATAGGTTCTTCAACTCTACAGGACCTTCAATTGCTGGTATCATCAATGCCTAAATATTTGACTGTACTTAGTATGGCGCTTTGTTGTTTTCAAACAGGAAGCAGCCGATCTTGTAACATTGAAGCAAGAGGCGTATAAAGCTAAGGTCTGAGAATTGAATGATCGTTGAATTGATTGGACCGAGAAGATCGACGCCGAAAAGGCTAGAGCAAAGGCCGTAGCAAATATATTTTCCATCGCCAAGAATGCTGCTGGAGATGCCGCGAAGCGAGACACTGTTGATGACTTGGACCTCGATGAGATAATCGTAACCCCGTGAGGAGAAGATCGTGTGGAATTCATCATGGCCTTATACAGGCTTATTAAGCCCACTAATAAGGCTAGACCCAATTTTTTTCTTTCATTTCATAATAATTGTGTGTAATCCGATGACTTTTCGGTTTTTTTTTCGAATTTGAACTTTTCTTTTGTAATCCAAAACCTTTTTATGGGTTATTCATCCAGTGAATTCGACAACTTTATCTTTTAAGATTCAGTTCCAAAACCGGAAAATATAAATAGAAAGGATCGAGAAAGATACAAACAAACTCAGATTGATGATTATAACTAATATTACTTTTTTTACTTCATGTCTACTGTTGTTACGTTCTAACTTTGATTCACAATAAACATAACCTAACAAACCTTCTATGTGTGTAAAAGATTAACTCGAACCAGCTCAAGATTTATATTGATAGCTATATAGGCTGATCTGTGTGAATCTGTTAAGCTTAGAAAATTTATGGTTTAAATCTCTTCGTGATAAGGTTTAGGAACAAATTGGTGTACAATTACATTTCCATTTTCTTTTGTATCCTTATCCACTCATTGTGTTTTGTCATTGATGTATGGTTCAAACACTTTACATATGTTTTACCTTTACGTAAACCAAAAACAATTACCATTCCTTTTATGTACCCTGATAGTTTTTCGCACACAGAAGTGCTTATATGTCATTTTCTTGTGTGTTGACATTGGTGTACGGTTACATTTCCATTTTCTTATGCTGTACCCTTACGGTTATCAAAATTCAATACCATGCCACTTCTGCAATGTTGCATTTTTTGTGTGCTACGGTTAAAGTATATAACATAACATCATCAATCACTTGTACCAAGTAATATTTCATAACAGGATGAATAAGTCGCAGTTTATATTATGACAAACAAACTGGTACTACAAACATTTATAGTGCATAAATCTTGAAATGAGCACAGAATAAACCTTCAAATGAGTGCCACTAGAGCCGCAGGCAAAGCAACATACCAAGTGAAGTTTGAGGTGTTACCAGGAGAAGAGCTAGAAGGGTTACAAATCCAAACTAGAGGGACATTTCATCTAGAAAATTCTTGAATTGGAACCAGTAATGGGGCATAGAGACTTTGTAAGCCTTAAGCAGAAGACAAATCCCGAAACACACGCCAAACCAAAACAGTTGTTCCAATCAACGGAGAGTTAATAGCAGCTATAAATGTCCTGCTAAAGGTTCTTCAACTCTACAGGACCTTCAATTGCTGTGAAACTTGAAATTTTGTATGCTCTAACCTATAAATGAATGGATGATAACAAACAAACAGTCTTAGGCTAAGATGAGCAGATAGGATGCAAGGTGTTTCAATACCATTATGTAGTTGTAGCATAAAAGATGTCAACCCATAAAGAGTGTGATATGTAAGCAGTCAAGACATGATCAATGCATTCAAGTTAAGCCAAATATCTAGTTGATTTGTTTCTAACAACCTAATGACAAAAATGAAATGCAATGAACTAAGGAAACTTAAGACAGTACTAATACATAATTAAACTATAGAACAACTGCAATAAACTACGCTAAGCAAGAGAAAACTACTAACAAATGCAATTAAGAGCAAACTGGAATGAAACAGAACATAAACAAGGAAGTAAACTGGCGCTCGAGTATGCACTCAGTCGAGTGCATGGTCGAACAGGTGGTCGAGTGGTGCACAACAGAAGAACATAAGCAATTTTAATAACTTAAACTGATCAAAATGCAAAGGAACAAAATAAGAAGCAAATAAACAGACAATCAATAAACAAAGTAGGCTCCTAGAGATGGATTCATGGGCTGGTGTTCAGGTTGTGGCTATCTAAACTGGTCAACAAATCTCAATCAATATGAGCTATCCCTAGACAATGATTTTAAAGACTTACTAATCCACTCTCATGACAGAAGTAATCAAGTTTAGTAACATCCTAAGCCATCTCTCATTGGTGAAACCATACTTAATAGGCTTTAAAGAACCAGATCATTATTTGTCAAAAATCACCTTAGACAACTAATCTCTTAGGCTAAGCATGATAATCTCTAGTATTAGCTTTATCTAACAATCTAAATATTGGTATGATGCAAGGAAGCTTAAGATCTGTTCTTACCCTCGTAGGAATAAGAACAGCTTAGAGGACATCTAACCTAGAAGAGATCTATGAGCAAACAAGCTTGACCAATCTAAACAACCATAACCCTAAACCAGTCTAATCCATCTCTAGAATTCTAGCTCACTACTCAGATGAACAAGACATGATAATGATAAACTCAAACCCAGAAATTAATGAAACTAACATGATGAGAAAGATGAGATAAAGATCTAGAACTTTATATAAAGAAACAAACGCAGATTCAATACCCAGAAAGTTATGGAACTTACAAAGTATGAAAATATGGAGAAAAACAATAACAAAAGTGGCAAATGATGTAAACAAATGCTAAAACCCCAAAAAGGGGTAAAAACTAGGTTTTTGGTGGCAGCTGATGTGTTTTCTGACCTATTCTGACTTGTGGGCGGCCATGGGGTACAAGAGATATTTATAGGATAAGAGGGAAGCCCTAAATTAGCTAACAAACAAAATAGAGAGGTGGCTTGATGCGCTCGACCACGCACGGTCGAGTGCCTATGGTTGAGTGGCTTTTCTTCTATTTCTTCACTGGTTGAGTCCCTCAGCAGCACACGGTCGAGTGTCTTCGGGTGTGGTGGTCAAGTGGCCTCTAAACCTTGGTTTTCTTCTTGTTTCAGCCTTTTTCTGCTTTACTGGTTGTACTCTACTCCTCTTCAGCTCATTTCCATGCTCCTTGGGGTCCAAATCACCTGTTTAAACATGAAACAATGAAAATGCAATGCAAATCCTACTATAATGCACAAATAGACCTTAAAATACACAATAATGACAAAACTAGCTAGTAAATCATGCAAAAGGTGTAAATAAACTATGGTGAAACATGGTAAAATATATGGATATCATGATGGTATCATCAATGCCTGAATATTTGGGTGTACTTAGTATGGTGGTTTGTTGTTTTCAAACAGGAAGCGACTGATCTTGTAACAGCGAAGCAAGAGGCGTATAAAGCTAAGGTCCGAGAATTGAATGATTGTCGAGTTGATTTGAACGAGAAGATCTATGCCGCAAAGGCTAGAGAAAAAGCCGTAGCGGAGATATTTTTCCATCGCCAAGAAAGCCGTCAGAGATGCCACAAAGCGAGACACTATTGATGACTTGGACCTCGATGAGATAATCGTAACTCCGTGAGGAGAAGATCGTGTGGAGTTCATCAGGGCCATATATAGGCTTGTTAAGCCCACTAATACGGCTAGGCCCAATTTTTTCTTTCCTTTCATAATAATTGTGTGTACTCGGACGAGCTTTTCGGTTTTTTTCTTCGAATTTAAACTTTCTTTTGTAATCTAAAACATTTTGATGGGTTCTTCATCCAATGAATTTGGCAACTTTATTTTCTAAGATTCGGTTTGGAGGTGTCGGCAGATGCAATTAGGGATTTAGTGACATGTCGAGCAAGGTGTTTAGTGTCGATCAACACATGTCGTGTGCCGGTTGACACAACCTTCGCCAGGTTTATTTTAATTGTTTGTTAATTGTAGCATTAGAGATCTTATTGTTTGTGTGTATAGCCCAATAGATGGAAGGATTGTCTAACTAAGTATTTCTAGTAATACTTAAGCCTCTCTTTTGTGTTGTGGCGCAGATAAAGACAAAGTGTGATCGTGGAATCAAAGCTATGAAGAGGAGGATGTTCTAGAGGCTCGATTGTTTACTCAGTGTCGTTGATAGGATGCTAGAGTGGAACTTAATTGTCTAGAATGGTTGTTAGGATTGCTGGTTCTATGACTTTGCTATGTTTTGGATTGTTGTTGAAATTGGTATTATGTTATTGATTATTTGTTATTGGGATTGTTTTGTGTTACCCGCTCTTGTTATTGATTGGGGGTTAGGTTGCTAGTGAGTATGGGATCACTAGATATTAGGATTATAAAAAAAACGGGTCGGGCTGTTTCACATCCTCTCTTCCCCTACTCTGCTTATCAGGTGGGTTTCCTCGACGAGTTGTCTCTCTCGAGCCCACAGCCTTTCAACGCCAAATCTGAGCCCTCTTACCACATTGCAAACTCTATCATATGTCTCTCTTACCGGCTCCCTTGGATGTCAACCCCAACATCTCCTTGTTCCTCGGATTCAGATCCATTCACCAAGTGTGTTACTTAGGCTGCAGCTGAACAAGATCTGCACAAGATCTGGACAAGGCTTTGCGACCCAAATAATATACTTCAATTTCCCAGGTCTGTCCCAAATCTCTTTTTTCCCTCCTATAGCATCCTTTTGTTTGGAACTTTATCGAAGACTACAATTAGAACAGAACCACTCAATGTTGCTAGTTCGAAACAATAGTTATTTGCGAATCCTACCCTTAGACTCATCTAGGGATGCATCTCTTGACTGTCATTGTTTAAAGACAATCAGCATTATAACCCTGACTCTATGGAGCCGTCGTTACTCTTTATTTGATCCTTGAGCCCTCACAATTGATACTTTGCAACACTTGGCCATTGAATTTCCTTGTGATTTGTTGCTTCTCTGCTCAAGTTTTCAAGAGCACATTTGGTCGAACTTTCTATCCATTTTATCTACTTTTAAGTTTGCTTGTATTATTCTTGTATCTTGCATTTTGTTGGCTAAACCTTTAAACATTGTACTCCTTTACCTATTTGAATGAATGAGAGGTTTGCACCCCAAAAAAAAATCTGTTATTCTACTGTATCTAATTGAATAAATAAAAATTAAAATGTTAATCAAAAATAAGGAAATGAAATTAGTTTAAAGAAATTATATTCAAATGTAAAAAAAATAAAAATATCTTCAAATTGGGATAATTAAATCTTTGGTTGCACCATTTTTCAAACCTTAAAAATGTTTTTTTCTCCTTTCCTCCCCGGAGGCCGGAGGTTTATGCTATAAAAACTAACTCAACCACTCACTAAACGAGGACATGCATGTTGGGAGGGGGAGAGCGATTTGTGTTGCCGAAGGGAGCGCCTTAAGTCCAAGTTAATCACTGATATTTGAGGAGGTTAAGGCGACTACTTAAAAACCCTAATCAAATTCCCCAAACCCTAAGCCTCGTTTGCTCCGAATCGTCTTCCTTTTGAGCTGTCCTGTTCCTACTCAAAGAATCTGATTTCGAAATTTCTCAGTAAAGATGGTAACTTTATCACTCTCTCTTCTCTCAATTTTAACAAAGATTATGTTTTTTTGGTGTTTGGGTTTTGAGGGTTCATACTCGTTTCTCTGTGGCACGGATATGTATGTTTCGGAATTTTGATTGATATTGTTAAATTTCACATAGGGGCTCGTAACTCTTGATTCAGGGACAGGAAAGCTTTCATCTTTGATAAAAAAAAAAGTGGTTTTTTTCTTTCCCCTTTGTTGCAGGCTCCTCCTGTTTGTCAAACTTGTGGCGACATTGGTTTTGAAGAAGCACTAGTTTTTTGTGACTCTTGTAAGATTGAGGCTATACACCGGTGAGTTTGGTTCTTGATTTTCCCTTGTAGTTGATTGAGTTGTGTTGTGTTCTGTATATCCCTATACCAGAGAAACGGATTGGCTCATTTGTGTTATTACCTGTTTCTATTGTTTTTTTTTCAGTTATTGTGTGGGCATAACACCGACTCCTTTTACGGATTACATAACTTGGATATGCGAGGACTGTGATGAGAGTGAAATTGAGTCTGATAGCATAGAAGTTGACCAGACTGCTAAGCTTACACATATATTGAAGAAGAGTGACAGAAAAAGGAAGAAGAATAGAAAAGGGAGCAGCAATCACACCTGGCCGGTTTTAGCTGAGGACCATGGGCTCCAGGATGCTACCAATGTTGAACCTATGGAGGTGTCTTCTTCGCCAATTAACGAAACAGTGGACTATAACTCTGGTACAGACCATAACGCTGGTACCAGCAAAAGGAGTGACAGTAGCTCTTTTCGGAAAGAAGTTGATCAGACTGATAAGCTTCTATATATATCTAAGGAGAATGAGAAAGAGAAGAAGAAGAAGAAGAAGGATAAGACGAACAAGGAGAAGAAGAACAACACAATGAGCAGCAATTCCAACCCGCTGGTTTTAGCTGCTGAGGACCATGATGTCCAGGATGCCACCAGTGTTGAACCTGTGAAGGTGTCTTCTTTACCAGTTAAAGGAACAACGAAGGAGTCTAAGAAACGAAAAAGCTCAGATAGTGGAAACCCTCATGAATCGACTGGTTTAGTAAGAAATGGAGCATCTGCCTCGGAGGCTGAAAAGCCATCTAGTGTTCCAGATCATAGCTCTTGTACCAGCAAAAGGAATGACTGTGGTTCTGGTCGCAAAGAAGTTGATCAGACTTCAAATCTTGGAAATATCTTGGAGAAGAGTGAGAAAAAGAAGAAGAAGAAGAAAAGGAGCAGCAATCATTCGCCGCCAGTTTTAGTTGTGGAGAACAATGAGCTCCATGATGCTATAAATGTTGAACCTGTGGAGGTGTCTTCTTTACCAATTAAAGAAACAATGGAGGCTAAGAGACAAGAAATCTCAGATGGCAGAAAACCTCATGAATTGACTGGGTTAGATGGAAATGGAGCATCTGTCTCGGAGGCTGAAAATTCATCTAGTGTGCGACATCACGATTCTTATACGACCAAGAAAAGAAAATTAAGTTCTGGAAACATACCGGTTACTGAAAATAGACAGTTAGCTGATGGGAATAGTTCTTGCAAAGAAGCTGAATTAAATATGCCTCAAACTTCTGAGAGGTTGACATCTATGCATTGTAGAGCACAACCAATCAAAAAACCGATATGGAGGTAAAGAAGTAATGCTCTTTAATTGTATCACTTTGCATCTCTATATGGTTTGATGACATTATCACTTGATTTCCGATATGTTTTGTCAATTTCTAGGGGATTGATGTCTGTAAAAGGAGGAACCAGCTATAGCTTTGATGGGATTTCTGCTCATCTATCAAGCTTAGCCTGCCCTATAGTCCATGAAAAGGCAAGCTCATTACGGGGCTGCCTCTCTGCTGAAATGTTTCCCAGGATGGAAATATGGCCAAAAACCTTTCTGAAGAATGGAGGACCTAAGGACGACAGTGTTGCTCTTTTTTTCTTCCCTTCCAGTCAAAGGTATACATTGAAATACTGATATTTTTTTTTTTTTTTTTTTTTCTCGTCCTATGCATATGTTGAAAAAGTGTCTGGCCATTTTTGTTTTTGGTTTCCAGTAATGATGAAAAGACTTTCTATTCCCTTGTTGGTGAAATGGAGAAGAATGATTTGGCGATGAGATGCCTGCTTGATGATGCAGAACTGCTACTTTTCACCTCTTTTATGTTACCAGTGGATTTTTGGTGTAAGTCGTAGAGAACTTTTAATCTATAATGGAACTCTATTTTCTATTACAGTTTGTTCTTTTCATTATTCGCAAGAATAGGTAAAACTAATAAAGGTGATTATGGTTTGCAGCTTTTAACTCAAAGGACTACCTGTGGGGTGTCTTCAAGCCCAGATGTACTCCTCCACATTAGTCACTAGACTCGTCGCTACCTTTACCAGTCTCTGAATTTGAGCAAGGTTAACAAACAGATAGTTCTTGAGAAAGCTTAAGTAGAACTTGCAGGATTCTCCTACAACTTTTTTGAGAGCATATACTTAGTGGTGTAATTGTTGATAGTTAGCCAGACTCTGTACAGAATCTACTTGAGTTGGCATCCTTGATAGCATATCTTTGTCTCTTTGTGGTGAGTTTGTGCGACCGATTAGTCAAATGAGTGGTAACTTTGAGATCGTCCTGATTGACGAACTTGATATTGATACAGGACCTTCCTAGACAGTAACCTAGTCTGAGAAAAGATGTGTTTCAATAATGGACAATCATAAAGAGTAGACAGATGAGAATATTGTTAAGAGGGAGTTGATACCTGATATTAGCTGTGGTAGCCGGTAGGCGCAGTGCTTATATCTGTCCTCTCACGGTTGATTCCTGATATTAGCGGTAGGATTTTACTCTCTCTGCCCCTTTTGCTCCAAATCTAATTTGAAAAACTTCTACTTATTTTTACTACCCTTATCCTTTCAAATATTATCAAAATTCCACTTTACCCTTCTTATATTATATTATTAATTTAAATTTTAAAAAAATAAAATAACCAATAACAAAAACTCTCTCTCCTTTCTCATTAGCCAAAAAATCAAATAAAACTGATATTGAGCTCTTCTTCTTAGGATTTTGAATCCTCCATATTCCTTCTCTTCTTCATCCACTATTAACACTCACTTGAAGGTAGTTTTAATCTCTCTTATTCTCTAGATTAGCAATTTGACAAATATTTCCTTAGATATAACAGTGTTTAATGAAATTGTTGTGGAATCTCAATTGGAAGGATTGGAAAAATTGTAGATTTGTAAATTTATTTGGTCTTTATGCTTGTTAAGGTTAGTAGACTTATTTTCTTAGTGGATTAAGGTTTTGTGTTGGTTATTATGATTGAGAAAGGTTGACTTTGAACGCCGGATTTTGTAGAATTTGGGGATTTCAGATCTGGGACAATTGGGACCATTGGGTACAATTATGTAGGAAATTAAGGACCCAAAAATTTGGTGCAATTGAGACAAATAGATACAACTATATTTATGAACTGCTACTAAAAAATGGAAAAATATTGACTGTTTTCTTTCTCTTTCTTTTCCAGGTGACAATGCCAAAGACTTCAGTCATACGCTTTCTTTATGATGGATACTATTCAAGTATTGGAGAAGATGTACAATGGATTTCAAGAGAAGATAAAAAAGTGTATTATTTTCTTATGAAGACATCATCTAGTGATGTATCATATGCTAAGTTGGTTAAGAAATTATGCATCAAGATAAGGATAGAAGAGGCTGTGAAAAATCTGAGAGTTAGTTACTTTCCCTTCTCATTCCCAAACTATAAAGGAATACTAAATTATATTGGAGATGATGAAGATGTTGTGTGTTATTTAAAGGATGTGTCTAAAGAAGGGTGTAGAAGTATTTTGCATGTCTAAGTTACCAATAATGAAGAACAAAATCAGGGGATTGATGAAAATGAGAAAAGATTAATCTCTGATAACATATCTATTGCTCATGAATTGGTACATGCTCTAAGACTCATCCTTTAATTTCTTCAGAGTATATGGCAATAAAATCAGATATGTCCAAAGCATTTGATAGACTGGAATGGAATTATCTTAGAGGGTTGCTTACTGCATTAGGATTTCACCATAAATGGATTCATTGGATTATGTTTTGTGTGTCTACCTTACATATTCAGTAATGCTAAATGAGCAATCTTTTGGGATAATATCTCCTCATAGAGGTTTGAGACTGGGTGATCCTATCTCTCCCTTTCTCTTTGTGCTTTGTACATAAGGCCTTACACATATGTTGAATATAGCTGAAAATGCAGGAACAATTCAAGGAATTCAGTTTTCTCCTTTTGGACCCTCTATTCACCATCTTTTATTTGCTGATGATATCCTTTATAGTTGTAAAGCTTCTCTTTACCAAGTTGAAGTTCTCCAGAAAATCTTACAATCTTATGGCGGGGTAACCGGACAAAGGATTAATGTGCACAAATCCTCAATAACTTTTGGCTCTAATGTGGATCAGCAAACTCTGGAAGCTATTAAGAGGTTAACAGGTATTCATCAGGAAGGAGGAACTGGCTCATACTTAGGTCTTCCAGAGTGTTTTAGCAGTTCTAAAGTCGATATGCTGGATTATATTTTTGACAGACTAAAATCAAGGTTATCTGGCTAGTTTGAACGTATTTTATCTCTTGGAGGTAAAGAAATCATTCTGAAAGCAATAGCAATGGCTCTACCTGTTAATGCAATGACGTGTTTCAAGCTGCCTATAACTACCTGTGAAAAAAATCACCTCTGCAATGTCTAGTTTTTGGTGGAATTCATTGGAACACAAGAGAAAGATACACTGGATAAGTTGGGAGAAGTTATGTTTAACAAAAGAACAAGGAGGAATAGGATTCAAGGATTTGCAAGCTTTTAATCAAGCATTATTAGCCAAACAAGCGTGGCGGATCATTCAATACCCTGACAGCCTTTTTGCTAAAGTTATGAAAAGCAGATACTTTGTTAACAATGAATTTTTATCGGCAGGAATGGGCTATCGTCCTTCTTATATCTGGAGAAACGTTCTTCATGGTAGAGAACTTCTGATGAAAGGAATCAAAAGAATAATTGGTAATGGTCAGAATACATATGTTTGGGTAGATCCATGGCTCTTTGACGAAAGAAGAAGAATTCCCTTAATCAAAAATATTTTCATTAATTTGGACTTGAAGGTAACAGATCTAATTGACTTCTCTCTCAGAAACTGGAATCGAGAAGCATTAGAGGAATTATTCTATCCAAGAGATGTGAATCTTATCTTATCAAATAAACCAGTGATATCAAGATCCGATTTTTGGAGTTGGCAATATACTAAGAGTGGAGATTACTCAGTCAAAACAGGGTATGCTCTAGCATGTCAATTAAATAAGCATGAATTGCTCTCTGAAGTTGAAGCATGTCCCTCGCTCAATGACTTAAAATCTCAGGTGTGGTCAATTTAAACTTCTCCAAAAATTAAAAAATTTATATGGCGAGCATTAAGCGGAGCAGTTGCGGTTGCAGACAGGTTAGAAAGTAGAGGTCTGAGTAAAGACATGAGATGTCAATTTTGTGGACTTGAAAGAGAATCCATCAATCATGTTCTATTCTCCTGCTCTATTGCTAGGCAAGTTTGGGCCCTGTCGGAATTCCCATCCCCTGAAGGAGGTTTTGATATTGCCTCTGAATACACTAATCTATCCTACTTACTATCTACAGAAAAGAATCAGAATATTCTCCTCTATATCAAAAGGAGATTTCCTTGGATACTTTGGTATCTCTGGAAACATAGGAATGACTTCTTTTTTGAAAGAAAATCAAAGGATCTAATGGCATTGGATCTCAAAATAAGAGAGGAAAAGATTGGATGGACTGGATCAATCCACCTAGGTTCTGGTTAAAATGCAATATAGGGATCGCCTAGTGTAAACATACAAGAATATGTGGATTTTCCTAGGTTGTAAGAGATTGGACTGGCAAAGTTAGGCTACATAGTAGACGGTCATTCTCTAACATTCCAAGCTTGTTGGATGCTAAATTTCATAGTATTCTGTGGACTATAGACAGCATGGCGAATCACAAAATTAATCAAGTGATCTTCTCTGGTGAAGCATTTGAAGTGATCAATGCAGTTAATTATCCTCAAGAATGGCCATCATTCCAATTTCAAGCTTATCCATTAAGAAGAAGCCTCTGTTTTATAAAGGATTGGAAATTGGATATTGCACCATCTCATTCCAATAAAGGAGCTTCCTACATTGCTCGGAGTGTGCTACAAAATAATCTTTTTTCAGTCTTATGTAGCTTTGGGTGCTCCGAAGTGGCTTAAACTTCTTTTTGATTTAGAAGGGAGGAATCAATCCTAAGTCAGCCTTTGGGTTCGAGTTTGGCTTTTGTTTGAATTATACTCTTAGCATTTAGATTTTACTAAGGGAAGAGGTTTGATTGACAGTTCTTTGTCTTATCTGTAGAAATTATACTGTTCGGTAGTTGATTTTCTCTTTTTCCTCTCTTCACTTATCTTCTTTTCTTCTTATCTCGTTTATTACAACCTTTTTGTTTCTACTGCAATTGAATTTTACTTCTTGATCCTGCAGTTTGGATAAGGTTTGTAATTTTTTAAGGTTTTTATCCCTTTTACTTCTCGGTTCTTAACCCTCTTTTACCTCACTATATAAAGAACCTTTCTAGAGTTTTTAAAACTCACCGTCTTCCCTTAAACACAAAAAAGAGAGAGAAAAGATTCTAATGGAGAAAGAATTGTGGGACGACCTTCAATACTTAGCATTAGGACGAGATGACCCAGAACTTTTAATTCCAAACTCAGATTATGAAGAAGTTCTAGCCAGCAATAGGTTAAGTTTGATTGCCAAACCACTTAATCCAGTGGATCAAAAACTTGTTTGAAGTAGCTGACAATCTCCCAACAGCTTGGGGTCTCTCATCGTCTGTTCATGGTCGAGTCTTGGATGATCGTTTTATTCAGTTTTGTTTTCAATCTGAAAGAGATTTGGAATCAGTCCTACGACGTCAACCATGGAGCTTTAATAGATGGTTTGTTGCACTGCAAAGATAGGATGACTTACCAAGATTGGAATTCTTAACATCCATAGATCTTTGGGTTCAGATACGAGGGGTTCCGTTACCTTACATCTCTGCCAAAACTTTCTGCAGGATCGCTAGATCCTTAGGAGACTTTGTGGAGTTGGACTTTGAAGAATCAGTTACAAACCAAGTCTCATTTATCAGAGTGAAAATTAAGGTTTCTATAACTGATCGTTTCAGGTTCTTTAGAAGGGCGAGGTTTCAATCGGGAAATAGAGCTATGCTTGGTTTTCAGTACGAGAAGATGGAAAAAATATGTACTAACTGCTGCAGAATTATGCACCCATCTTCTAGGTGTCCCTTTGAACCGATCAATCCCAACCCTTTCAACAATCATTGTAATCAGGATCAACAAAGAAGAGATGAAGAGTTTGAAGAAGCATACCCAGCTCCTATTTCACAACCATCAAGCCCAGTCGCTCAAGTTCCGGTCATTAAAGAGGTGATGCAGCAGAACCAGTAAACTCAACCTATCAAGAAATCAGGTCGCTACTTTGCTTTAGCTTTTCCTCATTTTGAACTCTCGAGCAAAGAAGAATCGACAGGATCGAACTCAGATGGTGGTAAACACCCCAAAATCCAATCTAAATTTGAAGCAGGAGAATGCTCAAAAAGAAGATTGGACATTAATCCCAAAAAAGAACTCCCTATGAAGAAACGATCAAGCTTACCAGATCATGAAAGAGAGGTTAATCATGAACCTCCTAACCCCCTTTGAACACTCTACTAAGTTCTGTCAAGATTATCTTTTTGGTGTAATTAGTTCACTCTTAGTTTAGGCATGATGGCCTTTAGGTTCTGATTTTTTGAAGATGAGCATAGAAATGATCACGAAGAATGCAGGCTATGCACTGACAAGTTGGATGACAATTATTAGACTAGACTCTCCTTACCCTTCTTTTGTTTATGAAGTATTGTCACCTAAGCTCTGTAATCTTAGTCTTACACTTCTTTTACATTTCGTTTATCTCTATGCAGACTGTAAAATATATAAAATATGTTGCTCGTAGAACAATAGCCTTGGCTTCTTGCTCTTAGGCTTTAATAAAGAGTTCCTTTTGTGAAAAAAAAATATATAACAACCACAAATTATGAGAAACAAGAAATAATGGTGATTTCAAACATTTAAATACAAGATGATGACATAGGAAATCTATTTTAATTATGTAATATCATGAATACAACTAGAAAAAAAATGATATAGAATAAAGAACAACTAATTTTTGTGGTTTTTAGAACAAAGAACAACTATGTTCATTTTTGTACAACTGTGTACAACTGAACAACTATATGAATTTTTTACGGCGCAAACAATTAATTTTTATACATGTGAGTTCTTTGACGGCGCCAGGTGTCACAATGTAGACTTTTGACGGCGCAAAAGGTCAAAATACGTAGTTGTACTTAGATTTATCAGTTGTACCAAAATAATAGTCAAAATATATATTCTTATTATTTCTTCAAATATATAGTTGTACTTAGATTTACTCAGTTGTACAAAAACATTTGTTAAATAACCCAAAAACATAGTTGTTGTTAAATAACCCAAGAACATAGTTCTTCCTACATATACCAGTTGTACCTAAAATAATAGTCGTATCAGTTGCATAATAACACAGAAGAGGAGTTTTCAAACCTACACAAACAAAGATCACTACTTTTGTTTCCCAGCCTTGTTATGTTAGGCACAGTAAACTAAAAATAAATTAAAATAAATTATTATAACAATCAAAGTCAAAGATTTAGAAAATGACCTTCATTCGTACTTTCCTCTCCATCAAAGAAAATTATCTTTCCTCAAAAGAGAGATATCAACAAATTCAAGATGCCCAAAACTAATCAGTATTTAGTGGTAAAAAAAAGAAGATTACGTCGCATTTTAAAAACAGAAGTTTTCGTTCAGTTTTCAAATTAAAATATATTTTAAAAATCATCTTTCACTGTTTTTAAAAAGTTTAATTCTAAAATGTGTAGGAGAAAAAATAGAAATTAAACAACGAATATCAATTTTAACCTAAAATTGATTTTATTTATTTTTGTTAAATATTGAAAGATATTTTTTTTTTAATATTTTTTATGTTTTACTGATATTTTTTCTCCAAAATGGGATCTTGTTCTCTAACTTTTTATTAGATAAGTCGTTGGTGGTCCATAAACTTCAGTGAAAGAACCTTTAACATCATCAGCAAAAAGCTACATAAATCTATTAAATAAATAAATAAAATATTATATGGGATTAATATAGATATATATATATATATTTCTTGATTAATTTTTTGGAGTCGGGGGAGACATGTTAAATTTTGAACTCTGTACCCAATACTATTCGAATCTAGATGGCGAAACTTTTCTTCTTTTACTATTGGACCAAGACGACTCAACGTAAGCGGTGGACCGGTGGTTGGCTAAAATAGTTGCAGAGCTGCAAGTGATAGACCTAAGAAATGATGATGCTTAAAGGTTCTCTTGGGAAACAAAATTGGCAGATAGGATAATACTTGAAAGGCACGTGGACGTGATATTTACCATATTGCTTTTTCTTGGTTTCTCTCTAGTTTCTAAACCGCAAGCTTCATGTTCATATTTACTTTTTCAGGTTTTCACTTTCTTTAGTTTTTTGGGTACTTTCTTTAGTATCAAGTATAATGATACTTTTTACATTGTTAACCAAAAAAGAAAATGAAATATGAAATATTAAAATTTCTGTGTAGCCAACTGTGAGTACTTGTATAGTTTACGACTGAAAATTTTAAAATTAGTAATATAACCTATATATAATTAAAAGGATCTATATTTTATACTCTCGTATGAATAATTAAAAAATCTCGTATCATAATTGAAAGGCCACATGAAATCTCACTACCTAAGTATATAATAATTTAGAAGAAGATGCATCCATAAAAGATATTTTCACCTGAACAATATAATACACATAATCTAGAAAAATCTAGCAAAATACTGAATATGACAAATTATTACAACCGTCCGATGAAATCTGATCACAGTGGATGGATGATAGTGCTTCAAGGCGATATCTTGTAGTTTGTAACAACTTCAAAGAGTGAGATAGAAGCAAGACACAAGGAAATGGAATAAAATTATACTATCAAACAACAATGACCATGGTGAGGTCATGGTGTATCTAGTGACGGATCCAGAAAACAAATCGGTATGGGTACATATTATTAATTAATAATATTAATTTATATAATAAAAAATGAAATAAAAATAATTCATAATTACTTTTAATATATTAAAATTATAAAATTGGAAAAGACACAAAATTATTTTGGCTTCTAAATATACTTAATTACATATATCATATAATATAATTTATTTGCTCAGTTACAAATCAAAACAAACATGTAATTTATTTTCAAAAATTATGATTTGAATCGTAAATTATAAAATATCACATAAATTCTAGTTTATTTCATAAATCTTGGAGTTTGATTTTAATTAATGTTTGGTTGACAAAAAAAATATCAAATAAATTCAAACTCTATGAAATAAACTACAAAAGAGATAATACAATGTTTACTTAATTACTCATTTTACTAACATTTTTATAATTCAAATGTAATCTTTACAGTTTAAAAATAATAATTTTGTTTCAAAAGTCAAAATGGAATTACAATGTAAAAATAAAGGTATAAACTAAGCTAACATCATTTATTTGAGAAACTATAAAGTATAAATGGAATCTGGAAATTGCCGTAAGGCTCAATAAGAAAAAAGAAAAAAAAAACATGTTAAAACTTAGAGAAGACACTAAAAAGGACATGTAATAACTAATAAGAAAAGTATCGGACAAAAACCAAAATAAAACAATAAAAGTATCTGACAAATAAAAGAAAAATAATGAAAAAGCAGATAAAAACATATAAATATGTTACTATAAAACATATAAAACCTCCCATATTTATATATTACTATGTACAATTTTCATTTTTTTAAAAAAAAATAGATATTAGAGATTTTAAGACTTAAATTAATTATAAAGTCTTTAAAGTCTCTCCCAATCAGAGCTTTAATTGCATTTTTTTTATTTTATACTCATGAACTTTAGATACCAAAACATTGTTTTTACATATTAAAAACACAAAGAAGAAGAAATGCAAAACCAATAGAACATTTTCAACAAGAAATATGTTTGCTATACCTTTTCTTCATCTTTAATATCAGAGTTGGAGAGATTTTAATTTGGATATATTTGAAAATTTAGATTAAATTCGAGTATTTTGTTAAATTTAAGATGTAAATAATCAAAACATAACCCAAATCTGAAGTAAATTTCGGGTATTAGATAAAATCCGAACCTGATCCGAATCTGATGGGTGTTTATCTAAAATCCGATCCGAATACTAAAAATATCTAAATGGGTCTAAGACCGTTTTACCGAAATACCCGATCCGAACCCGAATGCCCAAAACTACTAATAAGAAAAGTATCGGACAAAAACCAAAATAAAACAATAAAAGTATCTGACAAATAAAAGAAAAATAATGAAAAAAGCAGATAAAAACATATAAATCTGGGCATCGAACAAGTCACCCGAAACATAGTGTGGGGCACTACGTAACCATACAAGGTACAGGTAGTAATAGCCAATGATCACTTAAACAAAATTTAAGTTAGTATGGGGCACGTGTCCCACCCCATAACACTTAAACCTAAGTATTACTTTGTAAAATATTAACATTTGCAACTTTGTAGAATACTAAATTCGAGATAAAAAGTCATCCTATTGTAATAAAACGGAAGTACATAATATTGTTTTGTAGATTATATAATTTTAATAAGTTGGTTACATATAGGTTATATATTAAAAATAGATTAATTAGTTACAAATAGGTTATGCCAAAAATCTTAAAGAGAATATTCTAAAATATCATATTATCTAACTTACCATATTAATTTCCTTTATTAAATTATTCATCGAATAAAATCTTTTGATATCTAACTTAACATATTAATTTGTTAACTATCATTATACTTCGCCTTTCATTTTTATATATGAGTCTATTATGTGAAACAAATAAATTATCATATTATTTATTATAATTAAAAAAAAGTTTTATTTCCGAATATACCATAAGTTAAATTTTTAAAAACAAATATAAATTGTTCAATCTATAAAATATTCAAGCTTTAATAATATTATTCTTTAAATATAATATCTATTGAATTAAAAAATGTATTGAGTAACGGGTAAAAATTTGAATATTTAAATTCAAATTTAAAATTATGTCTTGTAATGACATTCAAATCATGATGTAGAATATACATTATTGAAATAACTTCATATATATAACCTAATACAACATATTAAAATTTTATTTTAAAATATAAAATATACAAAATTTTGTATAAAATAAAATTTAACCAGTGTTGTAGTACGGGTAATTATCTAGAATCATTAACAATATAAAACTTACAAAATATATGTATTTTTTTAAGTCATCATATTTAGTATATGATTTTATTCCATAATATTTTATCCAAAAAAACTTTTAAAAACAATCACATAAATTATATTTTATAAAAAATTATAATATAAATAAAATAAATTTTAATCTGTGCTCTAACAAAGATCTTAATCTAGTAATAAAAAAGATACTGACAATTTTAATTGCTTAGCCAAATTATTGCAGTAAATATAAATATTTTATATCACACGTAACTTCGTGAAGAAGAAGTGTTTTGCCTATAAATATACATGTGCACTAGGCAGAGAAACAAAGAGCAGAAGTTAAAAACACAGAGAGAGACCTCTGATACACAAAAAGCAAGAGAGGGAGAGAAATGGCGGGCGGTAAGTGGCGGTTCCTAGAAGTAGCAGTAGCACTAATGGCGTTGCAGTGGTGGTGGAGTTACAATGGTAACTTAGCTGAAGGGTTTCCAGAAGAAGATCTTGTGACAAAGCTGCCTGGACAACCTGAAGTGGCATTCAGACAATTCGCTGGTTACGTCGATATCGATGTCAAAGCTGGTCGGAGCCTCTTCTATTACTTTGTCGAAGCCGAGAAGCAACCACACACTAAGCCTTTAACCCTTTGGCTAAATGGAGGTTTGTTTTACTGACACTGGTTCTTCTTGTTTCTCAACTTTGTAGATTTTCATTGAAATTGGGTATTTAGACAATAGGATTTGGTTGTCGAAATTAAATTTAAGAAATGTTTATAATTTTATATGATTACCGTTTGTTATCTTTTTTTTTTTTTGTATATATTGATTTTATAGAATTTAAAACCGAATAAAGTTTACATGTAATTTTGTTTTATTTCCATTCAACTTGAATTTTTATTTCAATTTGGTTTGGTTTAAATAAAAATTAACAAAATTTGAAAATATAAAACTGATTTATCAATATATTTATGTGAATGACTACTATCTATCTTCTAGGGGAATTTGCTTTGATTGGTTACATAGTTTTAAACTTTTAATTTCAATATTTCTGGCTTTAAATTTACAAAATTATTCAGTTTCTTAACTATTTTTTGGTCGAAATGTAGGACCAGGCTGTTCTTCCATTGGAGGAGGAGCTTTCACAGAGTTGGGTCCATTTTACCCTACTGGAAATGGTCGCGGTCTCCGTAGAAATCCCAAATCTTGGAACAAAGGTCTCTCCCCCTCTCTTCTAGTTTCTTTCATTAACAAATGAGAAAGTTTGTGATGTTAACTTAATTACTATATATGATGTAGCCTCAAATCTGTTGTTTGTGGATTCACCGGCTGGAGTAGGATGGTCTTATTCGAACACAACTTCTGATTACACCACGGGCGATGAAACCACTGGTATTATATATAATCTTTCTAATGATGAAATCATCTTTTGCCATTAACAAGGTTTTCAAAAAAAAAAAAAAAAAAAAAAAAAAAAAAAAAAAAACCAAAGTGTTGAT
>NC_025698.1:21845241-21854198 GCF_000633955.1 Camelina sativa | reverse complement strand
CTTTTTTTCTTTCAAATCTCTGTTTTGCTAGCTCTGTTTTCGATTGATTCCTTTGTTTTTTATTCAGATAGGGAATCCGCTTTTGAAGCTTGACCGGGATGTTCCAGCAATATACGAGTTCTTCTGGTCACATGGGATGATCTCTGATGAACTTGGACTCACTATCATGAACCAATGTGACTTTGAAGATTACTCTTTCTCAAGTACACACAACATAAGCAAATCCTGCGAAGCCGCAATGAATGAAGCTGGAACCATCATCACTCAATATGTCAATTACTACGACATCCTCCTCGATATCTGCTACCCGTCCCTCGTTGAGCAAGAGCTCAGGCTAAAGAAAATGGTAAGAAAGAAAAAACGAGTCTACCCCAAGACTTATACTATTTGGTTGCATTTACATAGAATTATATAGTACATTTTAATTTAAAAAACCCCCAAAATATAAGTATTTGGACAAAATAATATTTTCTTATTAACACTAGACGCAAATGTAAAAAAGTAACTATATTTGCGTTTGACTTTACACTGCAAAAATATTTTATGAATAAATTAAAAAACTCTTTTAATATAGAAACGAAAATATAAGAATATGTTGACAAAAAAAACGCTTTGAATATGGTGTTTAGGGTACAAAGATGAGTTTTGGGGTGGACGTGTGCATGAGCTATGAAGAGCAATTGTACTTAATTCTTCCTGAGGTTCAAAAGGCTCTCCATGCTAACCGAACTCAACTGCCATATGAATGGTCTATGTGCAGCAGGTATATATAACTTGAACTTGAACCATCTTATATCTCATTTTATATCTAACTCTAAGTTTGTGTCACATCCTCACAGCCTCTTGAACTACAATTACAATGACGGGAACACCAACATACTTCCAATTCTTAAGAGAATCGTTAAGAGCAAAGTCCCTGTTTGGGTCTTCAGGTAAATTGAATTCCCTTCTTTTAGCCCCTTTTCTATTCTTTTACTTTCGTAATATGGTGGTAGACACGTACAAAGTTATTTTTTCAAATTTATAAAATACAGTGGGGATGAAGATTCTGTAATTCCACTTTTGGGTTCGAGGACTCTTGTAAGAGAACTTGCAGATGATCTCTACTTGAACACCACAGTTCCCTATGCAGCTTGGTTCCACAAAGGACAGGTTTGTTCCACAAAAAAACTTAAGTATGCTCTGCCCTTGGTTTTTGAGCATCTAGCTTCTTCTTTTTTTCGCTTGGTTTGATTTCTTTGGCATTGATTTAGGTTTTTAGAAGATAGGTTTGCTTCCATTGGTTCGGATTTTTCTTATAAAATATGGAGAAAAGAAACTAAATACGTAAATTAAATTAAGTCACATGTTTTAGGTATACTCAAAGAATGTGTTTATGGTCTACATTTTAGTTGATTTTCACTTTTAATTAACTTGTTCAGTTCGGTTGTTCTATATTTGGTTTTGGTTTTAGTTTTGGCTTCGCTAATGTAATGTTTAAAAAATTACTAACGTTCTTTTTATAAAATATTCTGGTAAGGTTTCAATTTTAAAATTTGTAGTTCATTTGGTTTTGTACTTAATTTTTCTACACCTAATTGTAAACTTATTGACGTGAGGTAGGTCGGTGGATGGGTGATAGAGTATGGGAATCTACTGACATTCGCAACGGTGAGAGGAGCAGCTCATATGGTACCGTACGCACAACCCTCAAGAGCTTTACATTTGTTCACAAGCTTTGTGCTTGGCCGGAGACTGCCACACAAATCGCCTCCTGCTCTTCATGGATAAATTAATGAGAAAGAGTTCCCTCTCTTTCTTTTTTTCGTTGGTCAAATTGGTGGTTTAATTAATTCTACGGGGAATGTAGTGGAGAATATTGTTTTTTTCTTTTTTTTTTCTTTTTTTTTTTTGTGTTCTTATCTTTTTTCTTCTGTTTTCTTTAGATATCAGTTTCTTTGTTTCCGTTGAAAGCAATTCTTGAATACCATTATGATATACATGGTGTAATGTCATAAGTATTTTACAAGATAAACACTATAGACTTCACAATTACCTAGGTTTGAAAAACCAACGTTGGAAGTTGAAACTATAGAAGGATCTGGAACACCTTGAATATATTTGCGAAATTTTACTAAGATATTTTCTCACAAAAGAAAAAGAATATATTACTAAGATTTATACTACTTATATTAGCATTATTGAGAAGTAGCTTCTCATGAAGTTTTGCAAATGTTGGAAGAGTGTCTCTGCCTTGAACATGATCAGTCAGCGACTTGTAGTCTTATGATATACATTACCTACCAAGATAAATTCAACTTCAGATCAATGACCTTGCCAAGTAAAGCGAGTTGTTCAAAATGAACTGTAAGAGCATCTTTATTGGAGAGTGCTTTATGAGTTGCTCTCCTATTTATTGCCAAAATAAAAAATAAAAAACCCATAATATTCTCTAATAATCCGCGAATCATTTCTTCAGGAAGGAGCTGGAGCAACCTCGCATACGTGTCAGGTTTAGATTGGTTATAGGGTAAATATATAAAAAAAAATCATTTTTTTTTCTTTCCCGACCCTTTCTCTCTTTTCTCTGTCGATGTTAACCGCGATGGATTCTTCTTTTCTCAATTCATACTCTCGATCTCTAGATTGGGATCTCCGATTGGTTTAATTATGGCGTTTCTTTAACAAATCTCCGGGTTTTGGAGTTCTCGAACTCTCCTCCGTCTATTCTGACCGGATTGCCGTTCCGGAGCGGAAAAGGAGAGATCGCCTACTTTGGCTCTAGGAAAAAGGTCTGATTCAATAGACGAAGACTCTTTCTCAAAGTCGTAGCGGTGTCGTTGAAACGACCCGACCCGTTTTTTTTTTTAAATAATAAATAATAATAATAATAAACTACAACTAGTGGTCCCATATCCACTAGCCACCTAACCACAAGCACAACCAACAGCGGAAATAACAGATACCAATATCCAAACAATAATCCGATAACTAATAGCCAATAATTAAATATAACAATACTCCAATATCAAACAACAGGAAACAAGGAACCAACAACCTAGCCAGCTCTAAAGACCCAACTCTAGCAACCTAGCAATGCCAGACAACATCCAGTCGAGTCCCTAGAACATCCTCCTCTTCATTGCCTTGATTCCACGATCACACTTTGCCTTTACCTGCATCACAAACACAAATTGCAATGCATGAGTATTTTATAAACACTAAGTAAGGAAATCCTCCCATCTACTGGGCTATACACACAAGCAATAGAGATACTCTAACCATCAAACAACAATCAACAAACAAACCAGGCTCTACATCGACCGACGCAAGGCTTGCATCGACCGACACCAACAGGGACAAGCATCGACCGACACAAGGTATGCATCGATCGACACATGCTCGACATCATGCGGAAACCCTAATTGCATCGACCGATGCTTCTACTTGGCATCGACCGATGCTCCTAGTGCATCGACTGACGCAAATGCCGAGCATCGTTTTTCCCCGAAGCTTCTCGCCGGATCTCCGTTCCTGCAAACACAAGAATCGATCCCAAGCCACAAAAAACTTCCTAACGCCTCATACAACATACTAGCAAACCTAACATCACAGAAACAAACAGATCAGAGTAATCTCCAGCTTAGATAAGCCATGGTCATGCACTTACCTTTGCCAAGAAGTTTCTGAACCTCACTCAAGCAAGAAAACACTTCTAGAAGCCTCCTACAACGTCCTAAGCCTCAGATCTCACCAGAAAAAGCCACCAATTCACAGAAATCTCCACGAACACCAAGAACACTCTTTTTCTATTTTGTTTCTCTCAGAAGCGGCCAAAAACGACTAATGAGACAAAAGAAACGATATAAGGGTTTTCTTCTTCCCTTTGCCCAAAACGCAGCGTTTCACTTAAGTTGAAACGCGCAGAACCGGACATGCATTGACCGATGCACCACATGCATCGACCGATGCAACCCCTAAACTGGGATTTTGGTTCGCGGGTGTTACAGTCGTCGTCGTCGTCATCTCCGTTCAAGATGAACTTGAATGAGTATATGGTCGCCGTCATCTCTTAGGGATTCGATTCGCTCTTTCAGCAGATGGCAACATCTTCGTCCACGCCATCAGAAAGGGGTAATTCTACTATTTCTCCATCTCTCTCTCTCTCTCTATTAGATCTTAGTGAAAGTTTCTTAGAACAGGGGTAATTCTACTATTTTGATCTGAGTTACCTGATTGATACCTTGCCATTTCCGCCATCTGATTGCTCATGTAAATCAACCCATAACATTACGTTTGCCTATATAACTTGGTGTTGCTAACACTCTGTTACATGACTATTGGCTAGAGATATTTACCATGTATTGGATGGTAGATTACTAATAATTTGCTAACTTGTCTTGTTTTAATTTGGAAACACTCATGCTTGTAATGGCTAATAAACCTGTTATAGTGGCTGATAAACCTGTTAGACAAGGAAAACGGAATATATGTGCTGGAACAGAAGAATATAGTATTAAAGAGCGGAAGTTGAGGAAATGTGTTTACTTGTTTTTATAGTGTTTACTTGTTTACTTGTTGGTTTGCCTTTGGTATGAATGTGTTTGAAGATGGGTTCAGTTGATATGTCTCATTGCTCTGTCTTACATTGTGATCTTTAACAACACTTCCATTTCCCCTAGGCTCATGAAATGTATTTGTGAACAATGGTTTTATCTTTCAGGACATGTTTAACATGGGCAACAACAATGCCGCTCTTTCTTTTATTACCAATTCAAGAATAATCACATGAAAGGAGTCAACTCCATTTTCTTTAAATTTGAAATCCTCTTATTCTGGTCATTGTTAAATTCTTGGTGCGGCAACGATTTACGCTACTCATTGTGTTGTTGTCGTAAAGATGATTCCTATGTAGAAATTGTTGGCATTGTATAAACAAAATAGTCTGTTTTAGTGTGACTAAATGGATCATTTGCATGTTCTGATTTTTCAAAAACTGCAGGTTATGGTTTAAAATGCAGGTTCTAGTTTAAAATGCAGGTTCTGGTTTTGGTTCTTAAAATGCAGAATCTGGTTTTAAAATTTCATGTTTTGGTTGTAGATGAGCTCAGAACCAACTTCAACACTGGCAGAACAAAGAGCTACGAATGGAGAATTTCTCAGCTTCAAAACATTTCCAAGATGCTTGGCGATAAGGAGAAATGCATCATAGAAGCTTTGTATCAAGATCTTTCCAAGCCTGAGTTTGAAGCTTTTCTAGCTGAGCTTTTTTCATTTCCTTTCAATGTCCCTTTCCTTGTCTACATTATAGTTTTCCGTTATTGAATCACTTTCAAGAGTGTGTGTCAAGTTTAAATTCAAAACACTTGTACACAAAATTAATAATGATTGAGCAACCTTCTTTGGGTTCTCTAGTGGAAGGATGATTTTGCTAAAGTTCTCTTAGGATTGCTTTAATTAATTTAGTATTAATTATATAATTATTTAATATGTGAGTAACTTAGGAGAGTTTCTCCACTAATGATGGTCTAAGTCCCAGGAGATGTACTCATTAACTGTTTATGTACTTTTTTCTACTCCTTTAATTAATACTAGGATTTACCTTCTGGTACACCACAAGTCTATTTCTTTTGTTTTTTTGTTTGTTTTATAAATTAATAACCTCGTGCATTATAAAGAAATTAATTCGAATATTTCATTATAAATTCGAATCAATAAATTAGTTCATCTATTTTTAACTATAATAAATATAGAAAATCTGTATTTGATACTAATAAATAGATTTCATTAAAAACGAATATTTGTTATCAAATAATAGGAAAGTTTTCAATTTTGACTAAGATAATAATGAATGAAGATCCGATTAGTGCAATCATTTTTTTTTAATTAAAACCGACCCGACAATTAGGAATACTCCAAAAATATTAAAAACATATTTTATTCTTTTTATTCATAACCAATACTAAATTATTTAAATAACATATACGAACTATCGAAATAATGCACAGTGACATCCATTGTTAATATAATTTGATAATGAGCTTTTATATTGTAATTAAAATATATTGAACCAAAACAAAAACAAAAACCAAAACAATTAAATCGATCAGACCCTAACCAACTTGACTCTCTAAGTAAATTGACCAGAGTACCAGACCCTCTAAAAAAACCAACTCGAGCTTCTTCTCAACTCTTATCACACATATTAAGTTTTTTTTTTCTTTTGTCGACAACATAATTAAAGTTCTAAAAGACAGATTTTGTCGACAACATAATCCCGACCAAGTCGATGGTAGTGAAAGAGTATCGAAATCAAATAAATAATTGTTTGGGTTAAATTGATTGGAGAGAATATTATTGTTTCTATTATTTTGAAATAATGTTAAAAGCTGTTAATTTTTTGGGAAATTAGCATTGAAGTAGAGATAATTTAGGGATAAAAATTCCCGATTAAATATTTCATTTGATTAAATGCCTGATTTTCGGTAGATATGTTTATTTTGGAATATATATATATATATATATATATAATTAACTACTCCGATTAATTAAGGATTATTTAGGATATTATTAATTAAGAATTACTTTGGATGTCATTAATTAAGGATTTAAAGCCTGATCTAATTATTGCAATCGGGTTTGTTTGAATTAAAACCGACCCATTTTGAAAAAAAAAAAGAGGATTACACTAAATTGAAAACCCCCAAAATCTGTCTTATATGTGTTAGTTGAGGATTACACTAATTGAAAAAAAAAAGAGGATTACACTAAATTGAAGATAGATCAAATTTTAAGTTATATTTATGTGTTAGTTTTGTTTAGTGTAAGATTATATAATTGGTTTTGACTGTTAATTATAGGATTTAATCCACAGTTTACCGCAAAATAATTTGTTCTCTACATTATCATAAATTACTCAATTTAATATATCCAATATTCTAATATTGATAATGTTAGCAAAATATAGAAATGATAAATTATCCGTGTAACACCAAATTAATGATAATTAAATTTATATTCATATTGATCCAATTCCTTCCACTACAAGAAAACACGGTTTTTCCGACTACAATCGGCGACTAAATTTGTAGTCGTTAAATTTAGCGACTATTTTGCGTCTACTTAGCGACTATTTTGCGACGAATCATATTTAGTCGTGTATTAGTCGCTAATTTGCGACAAAAATATTGAGTCGCTAAATGGTGACTAAAAAGCGACGAAGTAAGGTAGTTGTGAATGTTGTCGCAAAATAGTCGCTAATTAGCGACTAATGTTGCTTGTGTTGTCGTAAATTTGGTGACTATTTTGCAACATATGCGGCGGGTCGCAAAATTTTGTCGCAAAATAGTCGCGAATTTAGCGACTGATTGTGTAGTTGGTTGTTTTGTCGTAAATTTGGCGACTATTTTGCGACAAAATTTTGCGACACGCTGCAAATATCGCAAAATAGTCGCTAAAAGTTGGTTTAAAACACGTTTTTAGCATTCCGGAGTAGGTGTACCTGTATTTAGTGACTACGTGATATAATCACTTTTTAGTCGCTAAATATGCCTATATAAACTGAGCTCACCAATCGTTTTTCTCACTCACAGAAACACAACGCAACACAAAAAAAAACGAGATCATAGAGATTTATAATAATGTCAGGAAGTTACAATTATAGTAATTTCCGAGAGTGGATGTACAAGAGGATCGATGAGGTGACGGGAAATTTTACAGAAGAGTTCAGAGCCGGGATGGAGCAGTTCATGCAATTTGCAAATAGCCAGCCTTTTGCACAAGAAAACGGGGGTAAATTTTTTTTCCCTTGTAGTAGGTGCAAAAACAGGAAGCGTTTTCTAGGGACTAGAATTTGGAATCATTTTTTTAGTTATGGGTTTATGCCAGATTATTATGTTTGGTATAAGCATGGGGAAGAAATTAATATGGATATAGGAACGAGTACTGTTGATCCGACATTTATTAGTGGGAGTGAGGAAGTGGGTAATGTAGTAGAAGATAGATATGTGGATATGGTGAATGATGCATTTCCTTCTAATGTGGGTTTTGATGATAACTATCAATGGGATGGGGGTTATCAGAGTGTAGAAGAACCAGTACTTAACCATTCAAAAAAAATTCTATGACTTGTTAGAAAGTGCAAAAAATCCAATATATGTTGGTTGTCGTGAAGGTCAGTCACAATTATCTTTAGCTGCTAGAGTTATGTAAAATAAGGCAGATTATAATATGAGTGAAAAGTTAGTGGATTCAGTATGTGAAATGTTGAGTGATTATTTACCAGAAGGAAACCAGGCTACGGGTTCTCATTACGAGACAGAGAAATTGAAGCGCAATTTAGGACTCCCATATCATACAATTGATGTTTGTATAAACAATTATATGTTATTTTGGAAAGATGACAAAAATGAAGAAAAATGTTTGTTTTGTGATGCACCAAGATGAAAGCCTAAGAATGACCGACGCAGAACCAAAGTACCATATAGTCGTATGTGGTACTTACCTATTGGTGATAGACTGAAGAGAATGTATCAGAGTCACAAGACTGCAGCAGCAATGCGATGGCATGCCGAGCACCAAGCAAAGGTAGGAGAAATGAGTCATCCGTCTGATGCAGCGGAGTGGAAGTATTTTCAAGAACAAAATCCTGAATTTGCTGAAGAACCCCGTAACGTGTATTTGGATATGTGTATTGATGGGTTCAATCCATTTGGGATGTCTCGTCACCATTCATTATGGCCAATGATATTGACGCCATATAATCTACCCCCTGGTATGTGCATGGATGTTGAGTACTTGTTTCTTACAATTCTGAATTCTGGTCCAAACCATCCGCGAGCTAGTCTTGATGTCTTTCTCCAACCTCTTATTTATGAGTCAAAAGAGTTGTGGTCTACTGGATTCGATGCATACGATGTGTCCTTGGGCCAAAATTTCAACCTAAAAGCAGTGCTGATGTGGACGATAAGCGACTTTCC
>NC_025698.1:21805784-21844777 GCF_000633955.1 Camelina sativa | reverse complement strand
TGATGGGTTCAATCCATTTGGGATGTCTCGTCACCATTCATTATGGCCAGTGATATTGACGCCATATAATCTACCCCCTGGTATGTGCATGGATGTTGAGTACTTGTTTCTTACAATTCTGAATTCTGGTCCAAACCATCCGCGAGCTAGTCTTGATGTCTTTCTCCAACCTCTTATTTATGAGTCAAAAGAGTTGTGGTCTACTGGATTCGATGCATACGATGTGTCCTTGGGCCAAAATTTCAACCTAAAAGCAGTGCTGATGTGGACGATAAGCGACTTTCCTGCGTATGGCATGTTATCTGGATGACAACACATGGTAAATTGTCTTGTCCAGTTTGCATGGACGATATAAAGTCTTTTTATCTACCGAATGGAAGGAAGACATGTTGGTTTGATTGTCATCGGAGATTTCTTCCTCCTGATCATCCTCTGAGGAGGAATAAAAAAGACTTCCTGAAGGGAAAAGACTTACAAGAGAGTATCCACCAGAGTCCTTGACCGGTGAGCAAGTTTATTCTGAGCAGTTGAATTCTGTAAATCCTCCAAGAACCAAGGACGTCGGTGAAAATGGTCATGAAAGGAAGATGCATGGATATGGAAAGCACCATAACTGGCACAAGGAAAGCACGGTCGCTACCGTATTGGAAGGACCTTAATCTCCAACATAATATTGATGTGATGCATACAGAGAAGAATATTTTCGACAACATCATGTACACTCTTATGCGTGTGAAAGGTAAATCAAAAGATTTCGTCATGTCAAGGTTGGATATAGCAAAGTTCTGTTCTCGGCCACACTTACATCTTGATAGTAGGGGTAAAGCACCTTTCTCGCCCTATACATTGACAGACGAAGCCAGAACAAGCTTATTGGAATGTGTGAAATACTCGGTTAAATTTCCAGATGTCCAATATAGGTGGATGTATCCTTTTGAAAGGTTTTTCAAAAAATTGAAAGGAAGAGCAAAGAACAAAAGATATGCGGCAGGATCAATTGTTAAATCATATATCAATGACGAGATTGCTTATTTCTCTGAGCACTACTTTGCTGCGAACATACGAACAAAATCAAGGTGAGCAATTAAGAGTAAATATTTTTAATGTGATATTTAATTTAATAGTCATAATAATTACTTTTTAATTATTTGGTCAGATTAACAAGATTTGATGAAGGTGATGCGTTTGAATATAATGTCCTTGGAGTACCCTCTATATTTACTCAAGTTGGCCATCCCAGTGGAGAAATGAATGAAATATGGCTTTCAGGTGATGACTATCGTTGGCACATGCATATGTTTTACGGAATTGTGACTATTTTCAACCAATTGAGAGGTATATAATTAGTTATATGTCACAAATTAGTTACATTTTAAGATATCTAGTTCCACCATATTTTCTCATATACATTTGTGGTGATCTGGTCTTTCTATATTTAGTATGTTCGGGGATTATATTTCGGCAAAATATCCAGGACTTAACGAGAAAGAACTCTCCGCGAAAAGAGCTGACGAATATCATTTATGGGTTAAACAATATGTATGTTAAATACTTTTTCGTGATATACATATTTTACTTATTGTTATTATTTAACATATCGAGACTTATATGCAGGTTTCTTATTGGAACGCCTCCAATCCATTTCCTACTTGGGTTCAAGAAATTGTCCATGGACCTTTGAACAAGGCAAAAACATGGCCAATGTATTTTACAAGAGGTTATTTGTTTCATACAGAGAACTACAGTGTTGGACGAAAGACATGTAACTATGGGGTCTCTGTTAAAGGTGAAAATTATGCGAATGCATCTGATGCTGCAGATTTCTACGGGACATTAACTGATATCATAGAACTTGAGTATGAGGAGATGCTTGGGTTGAAGATCACATTATCCCGAGAGTTTACAATTACCGCAAGCAAACATATGAATTTAATGACCTAAGTCGTACTAAATAACGAGCTAATGAATCTCCTTGTTTTTGCCACTGAATTTCCCATTCAAATTCATCGTAAGACTCATAACTATCAACTTTACGAAGATCTCATGGTATTCCGGATGCGCGTAGCATTGGTCCGGATAAACCTTAAGTGCAAGTGGTATGACCCTGTTATTGGTAGAGGCACTCGCATAAGTATTGGTGGCGTTGTAGACGTTCTTTCATCCAGAAAGTACAATAAATACGAACCATTTCTTCTAGGTATGTATATAATTGTCCACATTAATTATATATTGTCTTATCACCTTCATATATAATATGTGTAACCTTTACACGTTGATTGCACAACAGCATCTCAAGCCCATCAAGTTTGTTATATTCTGTACCCATACATAAAGAAACAAAAGCATTTGTGGCTCAATGTTCTAAAAGTAAATCCGAGGGGAAATATTTCTGGAGAACCTACTCTTTTGCAAACAGAAACTGATGATGTTGTATTGATGACTACAATTGAAGATGTCGATGTAGACAATTTGGAAAGGGGAGACCCAATAAATCTGGATTATGATGTTGCAGACGCGGAACCTGAAGATGAATTTATGTGCAATTTATCGTCTTCGGATGATGAAGAAGAAGACGACGAAGAACTCCAATAATTATATATATATAAACTATGTAATATAATCTTAGTACTTTAAGCTATGTAATATAAATTATGTACTTTAATTTATATGTAAACAATGTGAAACTATGAACTATGTCAAATTATTAGCTGAATTGTTAAAAAAAAAATTAAAAACATATTAACATTGGGGTTACTTGAACCCGAGCCTGAAGAGACTAACTATAGTACATTAACCATCTGAGCCATTAACTCTTTTGTAATTAAGTCAACAATGTATACTTTATATTGACTAACTGATATCATATAATTGGATCATATGCTGTTGGGCCCTAAACCATCCGCAGCCCAAAAATCTAAACCTAAAACCCAATTCTTTTTAACAAAACCTAAACCTAATTCAGAAAACCTAAACCTAAGCCGACTCTCTTCTTCTCCTTTGCAATCTCTCTTCTTCTTCGATTAAACCTAATAGCCGACTGATCAAAGTTTCTTCTTCTTCTTAGTTTCAATCTATCTNATATAAACTATGTAATATAATCTTAGTACTTTAAGCTATGTAATATAAATTATGTACTTTAATTTTTATGTAAACAATGTGAAACTATAAACTATGTCAAATTATTAGCTGAATTGTTAAAAAAAAAATTAAAAACATATTAACATTGGGGTTACTCGAACCCGAGCCTAAAGAGACTAACTATAGTACATTAACCATCTGAGCCATTAACTCTTTTGTGATTAAGTCAACAACATATACTTTATATTGACTAACGCAAATAAATATAATTGGATCATATGCTGTTGGGCCCTAAACTATCCGCAGCCCAACAATCTAAACCTAAAACCCAATTCTTTTTAACAAAACCTAAACCTAATTCAGAAAACCTAAACCTAAGCCGACTCTCTTCTTCTCCTTTGCAATCTCTCTTCTTCTTCGATTAAACCTAATAGCCGACTGATCAAAGTTTCTTCTTCTTCTTAGTTTCAATCTCTCTCTCTTCTTCTTCGATTAAACCACTTGATGGCTTCGACGGTTAAGAAAACAAAAAATAGAAAGGTTGAGAGAGCCGCACCATCTAACCCATCCGCAGCCATTCATCTCACCAACCCTCAGAGAGCCGAACCATCTAACCCATCAGCAGCCGTTCATCGAACCAACCCTCTACCATCGCAGTACAATTTCACCCCGACTGCTCGAATTCCTCCGCCGTTCACGCCGTCGGAGGAAGAACGTGTTATCCCCCAATAACTACGAGCACCCAATTTCCGGAACTTCCCACCGCCACAGACGCTTTTCCAGAGCTCCGGCAATCGAGTTCCTGATCCGCCTGTTCCGTCGCCTGAGGTTCAGAACAATCCACTGAATCCACCGGAGGATCATATGCTGTCTCCACCGCATCACTCCCATGGAAGTCAACCATCTTCTCAAGGCAACAACTACGAGCCTCAACTCCAGGATGACACAATGCAATCTCTAACCGCCCTCCTCACGATGCCTGGTCGTGAGACGTTTACGATAGTTCTATCTCCTAAACCACTGGAGAAGACGACTTGGTATGTTTCGCTTCATGTGAATTGTGTGGAATTCGATGGTTTGATCCGGTTAATTAAAACAAAATTTGGTTCTCATAGTGTTCTTTGTTTGATTCAAACNATATACTTTATATTGACTAACGCAAATAAATATAATTGGATCATATGCTGTTGGGCCCTAAACTATCCGCAGCCCAACAATCTAAACCTAAAACCCAATTCTTTTTAACAAAACCTAAACCTAATTCAGAAAACCTAAACCTAAGCCGACTCTCTTCTTCTCCTTTGCAATCTCTCTTCTTCTTCGATTAAACCTAATAGCCGACTGATCAAAGTTTCTTCTTCTTCTTAGTTTCAATCTCTCTCTCTTCTTCTTCGATTAAACCACTTGATGGCTTCGACGGTTAAGAAAACAAAAAATAGAAAGGTTGAGAGAGCCGCACCATCTAACCCATCCGCAGCCATTCATCTCACCAACCCTCAGAGAGCCGAACCATCTAACCCATCAGCAGCCGTTCATCGAACCAACCCTCTACCATCGCAGTACAATTTCACCCCGACTGCTCGAATTCCTCCGCCGTTCACGCCGTCGGAGGAAGAACGTGTTATCCCCCAATAACTACGAGCACCCAATTTCCGGAACTTCCCACCGCCACAGACGCTTTTCCAGAGCTCCGGCAATCGAGTTCCTGATCCGCCTGTTCCGTCGCCTGAGGTTCAGAACAATCCACTGAATCCACCGGAGGATCATATGCTGTCTCCACCGCATCACTCCCATGGAAGTCAACCATCTTCTCAAGGCAACAACTACGAGCCTCAACTCCAGGATGACACAATGCAATCTCTAACCGCCCTCCTCACGATGCCTGGTCGTGAGACGTTTACGATAGTTCTATCTCCTAAACCACTGGAGAAGACGACTTGGTATGTTTCGCTTCATGTGAATTGTGTGGAATTCGATGGTTTGATCCGGTTAATTAAAACAAAATTTGGTTCTCATAGTGTTCTTTGTTTGATTCAAACTTTGTTGATTCAAATTATATATATATATATATATATATATATATATAGTTTGTTTTATTCAATGTTTGTGTTCCACTGTAGTGTCCGAGTAGATACTTTGGCTTTCTCTTGAGCCATAGTAATTTTATTTGATCAGATCATTGAATTGTGTGGAAGGATCCCATGTGTTGTTTGTTTAATTCAGAGTTTCTATTTGATTCGTTTAATTAAAACAAAGTTCTAGTTCTTATAGTGTTGTTTGTTTGACACTTGGTATGTTTTGCTTTCTAATATGACAAACAATTAGCATTCGATTATCTGAGTTAGTGTCTTACTATTTGATTATTGTCTCAGTTAATAACTTTGATTGTCTGAGCTTTCTAACTGATCAAACTAACTACAATTTGTTTACATGTGTGTGTGGAGGTTTGATCGGGACAAAAAAGGCCAACTTGTTCGGAAGATTACCAAGATTTTTACAAACAAATTCGATGGTCCATATTTTACTTGGATTTGTGTGCCTCCCGATAGAAAAGACAGATACTTCATGGAGTTTGCGGTAAGAATAGTACAATGACTGCCATGTTTTTTACTAGTGTTTACTGCTTGTTTTCACTGACATAATTTCTTCTCTCTTTGTTATGTAGAAAACTCACACCTGGGATCCATTGATAACAGGAACCGTTCAAGAACATTTCAACACCATCTGTAACCGCCGGATGAAGGGCATGGTTAGCGATGCAAGGACGGCTCAAATTAAACCTTCATGGATTGAAGGTGACCTCTGGAAAGTGATGGTTGATAATTGGGATACTGAAGAACAACAGCAAAGGAGTACCACCTATTCCAAGTGTCGTATGTCTGACCGTAATGGCTCGGTCCTCACATCCAATTATCAGGCCCTAAGTCATATAGGGAAATCCAAGATGATCTGGTACTAAGTCATTTCTATTTTGTTAGTTACATTTATCAACATTTATATTTTATCTCGTACTAACCATTCTTTAATTTCTAACATTGCAGGAAGAGGAGTTGGGAANTAACTACGAGCACCCAATTTCCGGAACTTCCCACCGCCACAGACGCTTTTCCAGAGCTCCGGCAATCGAGTTCCTGATCCGCCTGTTCCGTCGCCTGAGGTTCAGAACAATCCACTGAATCCACCGGAGGATCATATGCTGTCTCCACCGCATCACTCCCATGGAAGTCAACCANGATGTTGATGGCAAGGCAGAGAAAATCCATCAAGTTTATCAGCGGAAGTTGCAAGAGAAGATGGCTGAGCTCGAGGCAGATTCAACTGTTTCAGATGGTACTTCACACCGTTGGGAGCTCACCAGCGATGAATGTACTGCCATCTTTCTTGAGGTAAATTAGCATTTCTACTCGATCAGGCATTTGTTTTGCTCTTTACTTACTGTTTTTCTTTTTCTTAAAACAGTGCACTGAGGATTCACGTGGAACCCCTTATGGTGTTGGAAAGTCTCAAAGATACTCTTGGCAAGGGCAAGGGCAATCAACAAACCGAAGCCTTTCTTACATTTCAAGAGCAATTGAAGGAAGCCCAACACCAGATTGAAGTTCAGGCTGAAATTCAGGCCACTCTCAACGCTGAAGCTGCTGCTCGAGAAAAAGAGACTGCTCTCCTTGTGGATGAGTAAAAGCAAGAGATCAAAGAGTTGACGATGATGGCAAAGTTTATGCGCCACACTAATCCAGCCTACCTGGAGTTTATAGCCTCTCAATCAGCTGAGGAGGACAATCTTCCATCAACAACTCCATGATCAACTCTATTGTTTCTTAACTCATGAACTAAGTTATTTTCTTCAGTTTGTATGTGTTAAACTTTTTCTTTCTTTGCTTTTGGTTTGATTTCTATTTTGGACTTGTGTATATTCTGGTTTAAATACAATCATGGTTATGTTTATAATGTGTTTTCATTAGATTTTTCATTTAGTAAATCAGTTTTAAAATCAGGATTAGATTCAGGATTACAAAACAATAAAAACCATTCAATTTCATTATTTTCTAAAACAAAGTAGTCGCTAAATAGTCGTCATTTAGACGGCAAATTGTCGTTAAATANAACCGAAGCCTTTCTTACATTTCAAGAGCAATTGAAGGAAGCCCAACACCAGATTGAAGTTCAGGCTGAAATTCAGGCCACTCTCAACGCTGAAGCTGCTGCTCGAGAAAAAGAGACTGCTCTCCTTGTGGATGAGTAAAAGCAAGAGATCAAAGAGTTGACGATGATGGCAAAGTTTATGCGCCACACTAATCCAGCCTACCTGGAGTTTATAGCCTCTCAATCAGCTGAGGAGGACAATCTTCCATCAACAACTCCATGATCAACTCTATTGTTTCTTAACTCATGAACTAAGTTATTTTCTTCAGTTTGTATGTGTTAAACTTTTTCTTTCTTTGCTTTTGGTTTGATTTCTATTTTGGACTTGTGTATATTCTGGTTTAAATACAATCATGGTTATGTTTATAATGTGTTTTCATTAGATTTTTCATTTAGTAAATCAGTTTTAAAATCAGGATTAAATTCAGGATTACAAAACAATAAAAACCATTCAATTTCATTATTTTCTAAAACAAAGTAGTCGCTAAATAGTCGTCATTTAGACGGCAAATTGTCGTTAAATAGAGGGTAAATAGTCGCAAATTAAAACGACTAATTTCATACTAAAGTCTTGCAAATTTTATTCATGTAAAAACGTCGCAACTTTGTCGCAATTTAGTCGCTACATTTAGCGACTAATAAACGACTATTGCTAATATAGTTGTTACATTGTCGGCAAATTGTCGCTAAATGTGGTTACTAAATGACGACAAATTAACGACAACACTATATAGTCGTTAAATAGTCGTTATTTAGCGACTATTTAACGACTATTTGTATTAGCGACAAAATGTTAGCTACAACAGTAATTAGTCGCTAAATAGTTGTATAATTTCATTTAACGACTATTTAGCGACTATTACCACAGTAGCCGTTGGCCTGTTTTCTTGTAGTGTTCGCACAATATAACTCCATCGCGTGATATTTTAACTTTTTAAGTGTAAATATTCATTATGTATTAAAATAACTCAAATGTAAAAGAATCTATATCTGAATATACTTGTTTGGTTACAAAAATCCTAAAATAATTTTTAAAATATATATCCTTTTATAAATTTCAAATCACATCATATGCTGAAAAAAAATCTAAAATTTTATTAACTTTATGTATTAAATAGTAATTCAAATAATTAAATATAAGATTAAACAGAAATGAAAGGAGAATTATATTTTAATTTAACATACTGCTTTAAATTAGGTAGATAGATTTTAGGAATTTTGAAATTAATATTATCAAATAAGAAAATGATTGTGTTTGGTTGTAATGATTGTAAAGAATTTAGTTGGAACTTGTTTGAATACAAAAATAAAAAAAAAATGGCACAGAAATGTACTCCAAAACTGTTAAAATAGATTTTAATTTTAATTGTTTAATAGAATTACGATATTGGGTTTTAGGCGTATGTGGATGTTAAGGTTTCCCAAACTTGTGCAGTTGTACAGGCTCTGAAAACCGAAAAAAATGGCACTAATTAGGTGCTTTAATTACTGCTGTTTCAGTCATAAGCTACGAAGATTTTGCTTGTTCGTCTAAGCTTTGAAGAGATTTTAGGGTCACCACGAAAAATTTTGAGCAGCAAGAAAAACACAATCTGAAACTCCGGGAAGATAAATCCCAATTGATATCTCCTAATAAGAGCACCGTTATTGATCATTTCTATATTGGTGTCTTAAAGACACTTTGACCATACTATTAAATTTAAAGACATTTTATTGGTGTCTAGATACTATGGCTATTTGTAAACCGGTCACGGGAGAGTCTGTATCCCTTACCCGAAGTGGAATTGAAGAGTGTAAATATTGTGACAAAACCTTGATTACAGTATGTTCCGATCGACCTACAATTTTTTTCCCTTATGATAATTTATCTCTCATGACTTTTCTTTTAGTGTATGGAGAATATATGTTAACAAAACAAAAACAAAATATTGTGGGATTTATGAAATTTACCTCTTCAGATTCTTACATATTATGTACAAACCAAAATCAGATATATTAAGAGCCTATTGTTCTTAGCTTTTACTCTATCTTTATTATTATTTTTGTTTCTAGGTTAGCTTAACAAAAAAAACAAGCAAACAAAACCTTAGGATGGGAGCCAAGTCATTAGAAACTTAGCAGCAACCTACTGTTTTATATCCTCCCTACAAATAAGCCACCTCAGTCTCCATCTTCCTCAAACCAAACCTACCTCAAGAAATCACTCAGCCTCACACATCAAACACGATCAATATGGCCTCCACGAACGCAGTCTACCGCCCCACACCAACTCCGGACCATGACACTACCGTTGTAGTAGTTGTGTTTGTCTCCTTGGGTTGTGTCATGTTCTTGGCGTTTCTAGCGTTTGTTATCTGGTTCTTGATCAAGAAGAGATCTAGGAAACACCGTGAGAGATCTGAGGCGGTTCGTGTGGATGAGCATTTTAAGATGAAGGAAGCTATAGTCGAAGGACCTAATGGAAAAAAGTCTGTTGTGTTATCCGTTGAGGATGATGTTCAGTTCGCAGACGCGGTCAAGAAAGATGAAAAAGATCTCAAGAAACACGGTGCAGTTGGCCCATCTGTCGCTTCCCGTTCGCATTCATAATATTGTCATTATATATATGTTTATCTTATAATTGTGTTTGTGTCTATCATTTGTTTGGTGAAATAAAAAGCATCCGAAATATTTTATTTATATTCTTCGGACGATAAAGAATATTCAAAATTGGGTTGGTGATGGTTTTATACTTTTATTATATGTCGTAGGAGCAAGCGTACAAGTGTAACGTACAAAAATATACATCGTCCTTGTTATTTGTCAGTCTATAAGATCCAATGGCTCATTATATACGTACAACTGGCACTCTCGTGTACACAATACTAACACTAAAAGTATTCCATTAAAAAATTGAGACTCACATCATCGCAACAACAAGAACATCACGATCACAAATTTAGAGCTTATAAGTTTCATTAAAAATCCAAATATATTACCTAAAAATTGAAATTCCAGTTTAAACGATTTAAAAAAAAAAAAAAAAGAAAAAGAAAAAAAAAGTTACTCTCAGTTAAGACTTAAATGGGACAAAATTAAAAAAAAATTTAAACAAAACCCATAGAAAATCAAACCAGTTAGCACCCCTCGTTTCACCCCACGGTTTGTCTAACAAAAACCACCAAATTACTATTATACCCTCAGCACTCTTTGACTATTTAGTCCACCACAACTCCACAGTAGTCGATCGTCATCACTCGCAAACAAAGAAACCTCCAACCAAAGTTTAAAAGTCTTGTCTCCTTTACCATACAAAATGCATACCCACAAGTCTCTTCTCTCCAACACCTTCCAATGGGCTGCACTAGTGCCTTCTCCGTCCACCTTTCTCGCCTCTCGCTCCCACCGGCCGGTCAAGATCTCCGCCGTGGCAACCCCGGTGAGGCCGGCTCTAAAACACCAGAACAAAATCCACTCTATGGCACCGGAGAAAGTGGAGATTTTCAAATCTTTAGACGGATGGGCCACTGATCAAATCTTGCCTCTTCTCAAACCCGTTGACCAATGTTGGCAACCCGCTTCTTTCTTACCCGACCCGGCCTTACCCTTTTCCGAGTTCACCGATCAGGTACGTTATATTATATACATCATGAATCTTGTCATTTTCTTCTTACTGCGGCAGTAGAAATTACATCGTTTATTTACAATTCATCGAAAACAACTAAAAATCAAGAAATGTATAAACCTTAACCAAGACTAACCAATAAATGTTAAAAAATGTTTATATATAATGATAGGTGCGTGAGGTGAGGCAAAGAACAGCGTCATTGCCGGACGAGTACTTCGTGGTGTTGGTCGGAGATATGATAACGGAGGACGCGTTGCCGACTTACCAGACGATGATCAACACGCTTGATGGCGTTAGAGACGAGACTGGTGCGAGTGGTAGCGCGTGGGCAAGGTGGACACGTGCGTGGACGGCTGAGGAGAACCTTCATGGTGATTTGTTGCGGACTTACTTGTATTTATCCGGTCGGGTTGATATGCTTATGGTCGAACGCACCGTCCAGTATCTCATCGGCTCAGGGATGGTCAGTTCTTTTTCTATATCCATACAATGAAAAAAAAACGCTTACTATTCAGAGTTTGATTAATCAAATTGTAGTTATCTGGTTTATTAAATCATTTTTCTTGGAGCTGTAATGCATGCGTATGTTTTGAATAATAGAACGAAGTGATCATAAACATTTATCGATATAAAATACTTTCGTTTGGTTGGTTTGGATTAGGTTTATAGTTTATACCATCCATAACTTACAATATTTACAATTTTATAGGATCCAGGAACAGAGAACAACCCGTACCTTGGTTTCGTGTACACGTCGTTCCAAGAGCGAGCCACCTTCGTTTCTCACGGCAACACCGCACGGCTCGCTAAGGCTGCCGGAGATCCTGTCCTCGCTCGAATCTGCGGCACCATTGCAGCGGACGAGAAACGTCACGAGAGAGCCTACGCGAGCATCGTTGAGAAGCTCCTCGAGATCGACCCAAATGGTGCAGTCTCTGCCATAGCCGACATGATGCGGAAGAAGATCACAATGCCGGCTCATCTAATGACAGACGGTCGAGACCCAATGCTTTTCGAACATTTCTCCGCCGTGGCTCAACGGCTAGGGGTTTACACGGCGGATGATTACGCTGACATCTTGGAGTTTTTGGTTGGACGGTGGAGACTGGAGACGCTAGAAGGATTGACGGCTGAGGGTCAACGTGCACAGGAGTTTGTGTGTGGTTTAGCTCAGAGGATCAGACGGCTCCAAGAGCGTGCAGATGAGAGAGCTAAGAAGCTTAAGAAGACCCATGAGGTTAGCTTTAGTTGGATCTTTGACAAGAAGATTATTGTGTAACCGCTTGAAAATATAAAACTTTTTTATTTCTTTTTTGTAAGCATATATTTTTTTTTCCTTCAGTCAAGTTTCTACTTCTGTAACGTGTTTTTGACTTACAATTCGAATGGTTCGAAATAAATGTTCAATCCGGATAGACTGATTTGATCCATCCGAACTAGTATTTTTGAAATATAAATTAAAAAAAAAATATTTCATTTTTTAAAGAATTACAAAAAAATATCATTACCTTTATCTATGCATCCAAACAACTTTACAATTAATTTATCTACTAGACTACTATAAAATTAAAGTTTCAACATTAATTATAAAATTAGAAATATTGTTGGAGTCTAGCGTAAAAAGGTCGAATACGTTAGGAATCAAATGAAGTCATTAGTGTATTTTGCTCACAAGGAACTCTGCTTTTATCTTAGTATCCCAACGCTTAATTAATTACCAATTCTGCAGCTTCAGCTACCTTATTTGCCAGTTGCCACCATGATGCTAACCAGCATCTCGCTGTTGGTGGTGGTAAGGGGTGGGGGTGGTGGTGAAGGTGAAGGATATAATGATATCTTATATAATATGAGAAAGTTTTTATAGATGACACTTGGCTTACTATATTTTTGATACATGTATTTTATTTATTTAAATCTAATTAACTATAATTTAGATCTAATTAACTATAGGCTCATAAACCAAAAAAAAAAAAACTACATTTCCTTCCTCCCTTCTTTAATCAGAAACATATGTAGGCCCAAGAATCTAAAAACACCTTATATCAGTCTGTAGTTGGTTTCATCTTGGAACTATACCAACATTAAATTAAATTTATAGGTTTGAATTCTTGGGTTTAGTTTCTGTATTTGAATCTTATATAATTTTCACGGGCACAAACGGAATCAAATTTAGTAAGATGGTGGGTAGGTATTATTTAAGTAAATTAGTTTAAATTTTTTTAAAAAATTGATTAATTTTTACATAATATTTTTTTTTAATTAATATTGTTTTACCTAACAATCTCCAAAATTACAAAAAATATCTAAAAACAATGTAAACTAAATTATGTGCTACGCACGGAGTGACTACTAGTATATTATAGTTTATATAGAGAATATCATAGTTATATGGTTAGAGCTAGTTAGATATTTAATTTAGGTTTCCTTCTTGGTTACTTTTGCCAAAATTCCTTATTTGTATAGAATGCCAAGAAAAAAAAAGAGTGAAAGATGGTTGGCTAAAGTCAACAGATGGAATCAGTTTAAAGAGAATATAAAAACGACACTCTACCTAAGTAAACTCATTCATCTATCAACTTCCTCTATTTCAAACTCCATCTCACAGTGGAAATCATAGAAGATGACTAGCTCCGACCAATCTCCGTCGCACAACGTCTTCGTCTACGGCAGTTTCCAAGAACCAGCCGTCGTTGGTCTCATCCTCGAGTGCACTCCGATCATCGTCTCCGCTCAACTCCACGGCTAGTATGTCACCTTCTCCGATTCCAATTTTCGATTTCTTCAAGATTGGTTAAAATCTGATTTTATGGGTTTTGTTTTTGACTAGGTTGCACTGAAACGGGTACGGGAACAGGAATCGGGTACGGAAACGGGGACGGAAAACGGTGAAGTAAAAATTTATAGATACGGATACGGTATGGGTACTTCAATAAACATATAAGAAAATATACCCATACCTTGAATAAGAGGGGGTTAGTAAAGCTAATGGGAAAAGGAGAGAGGGGAAAAGAGTCTAAAAAGTAGAAAAACATGAAGAAATGAAAATATACTTATGATAAGAGTGCTTTGAATGAAATGAAATGGATGCAAATATCAAAAAATTCGATGTTATCTTCCCCTAAAGCATCTAAGGCGTCCCCATAGAGTCCCCGTAGAGTTTACGTCCCAACATGTCCCCGGTACGGGGACGACTACCAAATAGACGTACCCGTGCATCATAGGTTTTTGACAGTCACTTGTATAGAGTCAAGGGTCGTTTGCATCCATGTATATCTCCTTGTGCGAATGGAGTAATCAACGGCAAGGTTTTTTTTTTTTTTTTTTTTTTTTTTTTTTTTTTTTTTTTTTTTTTTTTTTTTTTTTTTTTNTTACAAGAATTGGAAGAAATAAAAAAATTAGGGTTTTGAATCACAAAAGTCTGAAGAAATGGGTTGTTGCAGATACTAACTGGATTAACAGATGCTCAGTTAGAGAATTTAGATATGATTGAAGGAGATGATTATGTGAGGAAGACTGTTCAAGTTGTTTTGACTGTAAGTTTCTACTTGTAATTGTGTTCCTTTTATGATCTTGAGATACTTAAAGATCTAAGCTTTTATTTTTAAAATTCTTGATTTTGGATTCAGGACACTTGTGAGAAGATGAATGTGGAAACATATGTATGGGCAAACAAGGATGATCCTGATATGTATGGAGAATGGGATTTTGAGGTTCATTCACAAGTTGTTGTTTCATCAAAATTTAAATTTTAATGAGGTGTTTGAAGGTTTTGTTGCTTAATGGTTTTGGTGAAATGTTGTGTGGGTTTGTTTGGTAGGAATGGAAGCGGCTTCATATGGAGAAATTCATAGAGGCGTCGAAGAAGTTTATGGAATGGAAGAAGAATCCGGATGGGAGAAGTAGGGAAGAGTTTGAGAAGTTTGTACACGCAGATCCTCCCACCCCGGCTTGAAGAATCTTATCTTATATGTATTGATCACTTTCATTTACTGCAAATAAATCAGTCTCATTACAAAGTTTAGTAAGAGGCTTTGTGAGTTAGAAGCACAAAGAAGATGTTGTATCTTATATTTTTGTTTGTGAACATTGAGTTGTATGTGAGTGTTGTTTCATCATTTTGAGTTAAAAGCTTTTTGCGTTTGGTCTTTATTAGGATCGTCTCATCAATCAGACAAATCTGATCTGAATCATGATTCTTTGAACGGCACTGGTAACCGGAGACTGTGGTTTCTGCCACGTCCAAGTCGGTAACCAAATTTCCATTGAAACTAGAACTAACTAGCCGAACCCCACTTAAACCAGTGACTCTGTTCAAATATCAAAACTAGTAATGGTCGAATCAGTGTTTTCTTTGTTTTTATTTCACCAATACATAATGATAAGACGAAATGGCTTTCAAGTGCTACGAAGCTTCATCAATCGGTCTGTGAAACAATCTCTGGGAAGTCCCTTTAACAATCTTCTATCTAACAACACCGCCTTGAGTTCTTCTTTGTCCACAATCACCATCCAAGGAATTTCAGATTCCATGGCCCGCTTGAAATGCTTTGACGGTCTTCTGCTCACAAGCTTTTATTCTTAGCATCCAAAGCTGACGTACCAATTCTGCAAAAATAACACTATGCCACCATGACACTAACCAACACTTGTGTTAAAGACTATTCTATTGATGCAATTCGATCTTTCAAGTGCTTCAAACAGAATGCTCAAGTCTTGTTTCTTTTGTTGATTCGTTAGTTAACAGCTCGCTCCCTTATTGTCTGAGTTTCAACAACAGTATATGTGGTCCTCTTTCTCTGCTGTCCCTGTAGGCAAACCCTTCTCTTCCACCATTTCTTTCTTCACTTGCTCAAATGACTGCTTGTCTAACTTGTCGATGATACTCGAACAGATGGTTCTGAACTTTTCCGGTGGTACTCCACATAGCTCCAGGATACCGTCAAGCAACTTCCGGTGACTCAACTTTACCTATTCAAAACTCAGAGAGATTCACAATAAGTACAATAAAACCTCTGTAAATTAACGTCGGGACAATGATATTCACAAGGCTGCTAGCAGTGACGGTCACCTCATTGTAGTTCATCAAGAAGTTCTGTCATGATCTTTACAACCTCAAAATGGGGTGCCATTCTTTCAAACAGACCGATGAAATCGAGATCGCATTCATAAAACTCTCTGTATCTCTTTAGATGGGTTATCCCTTCGGTATACTTTAGCTATTTGGTATCTTTTGAATGTTCTGATACCCGTTCATAGCCACATAGCGTGCAAATGGAACAGTTAGTAAAGTACAGATCTCTCCGTCTTGTATATATATAATGAGCATGATAGAGGCTAAAGAACAACAAGCATAGTCTGAGATTAATAATTCCAAAATATCAACAGTAAGTAAGGAAACAGATGTAACATCTAGTGACATGTAAGGAGGATTATATATACTTTTTACCTTTGGGAGCTTGGGAAGTCTCCTAGTTTCGTTACTTTGTACAATCTCGTTTATACAGTGGGGGTATCACATAGTTGATGTTAATACCATCATAGAAAAGCATAGCCAAAGTCACTAAACAAGGAATCCATTACAATAAAATACAATAAATATTTTATGTGGTTGTTAATGTAGACATGCCATTTGGTAGACTAAGCAGGAGTTTTCTGACATACTGCAAAGCTTACAGGATTGGTCGTAGTGCTCTTAGTACAGTTATCTGTTTTGTAGATTCCCACCAATCTATCTGCTAACTCAAACATGTTATTCCTAAGACTGCACCATTATTCATAGTATTAATTAGACCTCAAGAACTGACCTACTTGAATAAGCTAACAACTGATTAAACTAGAAGATTGAAACTGACCTGATGATAATGAACTGAGCATCTAGTACGGTCTTTCACGTAATGTCCAAAGATTGATACGTTTTTGAAATCTGGTGTAAAAAAAGAGTAAAAACGTTTCAGGGATTGAATGAGTTTTTTGGCAGATAAAATATGGGAAGAGTTACCTAGAGCAGCGTCGATTTCGCCCATGACGTAAAGTGGAGTAGGCTTGTAGTGATGGAGTGCAAAGACTAGTGTGAGTGAGCTAAGTGTCTGTAAGTAAAAGAGGTAGAGAAGTTTTTTAGAGAGTTCACAGACAAACTGGTGATATAAAAGTGTGTTAAGATGTTTGTTTTTCTGAATGACCTTTTCACCACCCGACAAGTTTGCAATGTTCTTCCAGCTCTTCTTGGGAGGTCTTACACTGAAAACGACACCTTCCGAGAAAGGGTCCAGCGAGTCTACCAGCTCCAGCTCTGCATCACCTCCGAGAGTGATGATCTAGAGAAACATATTTGTATAATTTATTAGGGACGAAGATAAAACGCATAAGATAGGCAAAGAAAAAAAGTATTATATTCTAGTAAGATTTTAAAAGCAGCACTCATAGAAAGACAGGAATCATAACTTTTAAAATCTTTCTGGATATCTTCATTATACACCATATTGTTATTCGCCAAGCTTTTGGTTTTGGAGTTGGAAACAATGTTCAGAAGGTAAACTAACCTGATACATTTCTTTGAGCTTTAAGGATATTGTGTTAAATCCTGCCATAAACTCATCCAACCTGAAATGAAATTGTAGTCATCCAAGTTTACATTCGCTTCATGAGACGAAGAACAAAAGGGAAACACATATATATACAGAAAAAAACTAGAGGTGTGGAATACATTCTCTTTCTCAGTTCATCATACTGCTTCCTTGTGTCATCACGCTCTTGGGTCACCGAGTTAAGTTCGTCTACCCGTCCATTGTAAAGTTCCACTTTGTTCCGGTACCTATAAGTAATTATAGCAAACAATCAAGAAAGCTAGAGAAACATGTGTAAATCGAAGTAAGGAAGAAACAACAACTAAATTCTTACTCGGCGATGGAGTCAAGATTTGGATTCAACTCTTTTAGCTGAGCCTCCAGTAAGGCAACCATTTCAAGAGCCCTTTTCAGATCACAAGCTTCATTCAAATTATTATCCATAAATGTTGCTTGGAGCTTGTCCAGATCATCAAGATCTTTCTGAATTCTGCAATGGAGAATGACAAATTTTAGATGTGAAAGAGGTAATCATATAACGAAGGGTTTACCATACGTACTGTTCCATTTGCTTTCTGAGAGCAATCTGCAAGTCGTTGAGTTTCTGAGTTTCTTCTTGTAGCCCTTCTCTCTCATTTCTAATTCATTATATTTCTTTTTCATATCTTGTACTTTGAATTCTGCATCTACCTGTATTCGACTAGAGGTTAGATGATGAAAACGCAAAGAAATGCAGCAACCAACAAGAAAGAAAATGATTTGGTAGTTTGTTACCCTAGATGCCTTCAACTCATCCACAGACTTTTTCAGATTCTCATAATTGGACTTTGATTCAGTCAGAATGTCTTTATGCTCATCAATCAACTAAAATAGAAAGAACAGATCAGTGAGTTTTATCCAAATAGTATCTAGATAATTCATGATTGAGATAAGAACTGTTAAAACCTTCTGTGTTTCTTTATATGTCTCTTGGATTGCGAATGCTTTCTGTTCTATAGTTTTCAAAGTCACATGCAACTTTTCCTTCTCACCCTCTAGCCTCTCCTTTTCTCGAGTCGCCTTTTCAATCCCCTTTGTCAACTTCTTTATCAGTTTCTGGTTTGTTTCTATTTGAACATGACACCGATTGATCTCTGTATTATTTTTGTCCATATCCTAAATATGAGCAACACAAATTAGGACACACTCAACTGTGAGATCACTAACAGCATGCTAAGAGAAAAAGCAAACATACAGTCTGAATCTTCTCAACCTTTGGCTTCTGTCCTTTTAATTTTTCACCACCAGCGTTCTCTATGTTGGTTTGCATCTCCAAAGCCTAAATTAAATAAGAAACCTCATCAAGTTTCAATGCAGTAGTTCTATATTACAGAGTAATAAAACAATGGAACAACTCCATAGATTTTGCATCTACTGATCTCAGCTCCCAAGGAAAAAGCAGTTAATATTTTATAAACATGGCTGGTTAGACCAAAAACATATTGCCACATTTCAAAACAAAAATAGAATTACTGATGGTACGCACGTTATCCTTCAGCTGTTTAGAACCCTTCTCAAGGTTTTGTCGCAGTCGGAATGTGCTAGGTTAACAAGCGTTAAACCTAGATTGAAAATCAAGATCACAAGCGATGATCTTGATAGAAAAGTTCTGGAATCCACCAGAAAAGATAAAAGAGATAAACTCTAAAACTTTATTGATAAGAATAATAATGATATTGTATCTAAAACATATCACCTAAGGTTCTTTATATAGAGAAGGCTAAAACGTAAAATAGGTAATTCCTAGAAAATAAGTAAAGTTACTAGAATCCTAATAGAAAAGAGAAAATACTTAAAAAGGAAAATAACTTGTATTAACTTGTAAACTAGAATTGATTAGGTTTCAGAACCTTCTCTTGCATCAGTCTCCTCCTCCTCCAAAGCACTCGACCCCGAGTTCTCATTTGGATAAAGAACACCATCTGCATGATACTCATAAATGTCAGCCACATTGAACGTATGAGAGATGTTCATGTCGTCTGGAAGATCCAACGGGAAACCTCTCTTTCCTGAGAAACACCATCACTTCATCTCCTTCTTTGAAAACCTTGAGCCGTCGATGTTTATCTGCTGCCCTTTTATTCTTTTGTCCAACTGTTTCCAATATAGCTCTGACTGCTTCTTTAGTTTCCAAAATGTCTTTAGCCATAGCCTCAGCTGACGCACTAACTCCAGGAGCTTTCGGTAATGGAACTAAATCGACCACATGCTTCGGGACAGAGGTATACACCAAAGAGAATGGTGATTTCCCTGTTGTGGAATGTACGACACTATTGTAAGCAAATTCGACCTATGGTAGAGCTAATCCCACTGCTTCGGTTTATCACCACAGACACTTCTGATCATGTTACCCAGCGTGCTGTTTGTCACCTCGGTTTTTCCATCACTTTGGGGATGAGCTGTAGAGCTTCGTTTTAAACTTATTCCAAACATCCTCCATAATGTAATCCAAAAGTGACTGAGAAACTTGGTATCTCTGTCTGAAACTATGGATTTAGGAACTCCATGGAGACGTACAACTTCACGAAAGAACAATTTGGCTATGTTGCTTGCGTCTGCAGTCTTCCTACAAGCAATGAAGTCTGTCATTTTGGAGAACCTGTCAACAACAACAAACACAGAATCCACACCTCGTTGTGTTCTCGGTAATCCCAACACAAAATTCATGGATAGATCCTGCCAGGTGTCTTCAGGAACAGGTAATGGCATGTAAAGACCTGTATTTTGAGCTTGACCCTTTGAAACCTGACATATATAACACCTTCGAACAATAGCTCCAACGTCTTTCTGAAGATGCGGCCAATAGTACATTTCCTCCAAGCTTGCAATCGTCTTATCTTGTCCCAAATGACCACTAAGGCCTCCTCCATGCAATTCTCGAATCAACTTCTTCCGTAAGGAAGAACATGGAATGCATAACCTATCTCCTTTAAAAAGGTAACCTTCTCGGATATCAAAATCCGCCGAGATGCTGTTGACTACACTTGATCCATAGGTCCTGGAACTCATCATCTTGTCCATACAACTCCCTCAAAAACTCGAAACCGACAACCTCCTGTGCTAAAGTAGTGAGTAGAGAAGCCCTTCTACTTAAGGCATCTGCAACCTTATTAAGCGTTCCTGATTTGTGCTGGATGATAAAAAGGAACTTCTGTAGGTAACTTACCCAAAGAGCATGCATCTTATTGACCATCTTCTGGCTGTGAGGGAACTTGAGAGCTTGATGGTCCGTGAAAAGAATAAATTCGCCCTAGAATCGATACTTGATTGTTATCTTGTTGATGGCCCTAGAATCAACACACATACGCCACTGGTTACCCTTCTTTGGAAGGAGAAGAACCGGTACGGCACAAGGGCTCATGCTCTCGCGGATTAACCCTTTCCTTAACAATTCTTCAATCTTTTCCCTTACAATTTCGTTCTCCTTAGGACTCATTCGATAGTGGGGAAGATTTGGTAGACTAGAACCCGGAATCAAGTCAATGTGATGTTGAATATCATGCATAGGAGGTAGATCATTAGGTAGTTCATCTACAGTCAACTCCTTGAAGTCTTTTAGAATTTTTAATACTTCCCGCGGAGTTGTAGTTTCTTCCGTTACAACGCTCATCAGCCCTTTGACCACCACTGGATAGAAACAATTTGTCTCTTTAACAGCTTTATCAAGTTCTTTGTCACTCTGCGTCACGATCAAGAAACTTGACTTCTTTTCCTTCGCTTTGTCACCAAAATCCTTAACAGGAGCCATAGAAATTTTGTGAGTTCCCCACGTAAATATGATCACATTGTCTCGTCCTCGATACGTGATGTCGTTATCATACTGCCAGGGACACCCAAGGAGAATATGACAAACATCCATGTCAAGAACATCACAAGTTATCTCTTCTTTGTAGTGTTTTCCTATAGATAAGGGAACCCTACAAGTCTCGTTAACCATTACTTGTGAGCCTTTCTTGACCTAACAAAGACCATACGGCTTTGCATGACGGGTCGTGGGTAGATTCAAATATTCCACCAGATTTTGAGAAACTAAATTCTCGGAACTACCGTTATCAACAATCATATTGCACACTTTGTTTTGAACAGAACAATGTGTTCTAAACATATTCTTGCGTTGTCCCTCTTCTTTAGATGATAACAAGAGTCGCTGGAGTACAATACTTATTCTTTCTTCAGATTCCTCTTCAGCAAACTCGACCCCCTCATACTCCTCATTCTCTGCGAAGTCGTCATCCTCCTCTTCTATTAAGGCAACCGTTTTTTGACTGGGACATACATTCAACCTGTGACCTTGTCCTTGGAAACGGAAACACTTGTCGATGGTTGGTCTAGCATAAGGAGTATTCTGTTTCGGAGCTGGTGTGTTGTTCTGTTGAATGCTGCTATTAGAACTACTAGCTCCTTTGTTGCCAGTGTTTGGATCCCTGTTGGATACGCCCTTGTCTTTCTCCCCAGTTGGTTCGAAGCTGTTCTGAACCGAGGGAAGGTTGAGAACCCCCGAGATGACTTCTCCATCAATTCTGCTTTCAAAGCTAGACTCGAGGCTTCTTGCACCGTCCATACAGTCTGTAACCCTATCTTTCCCTGAAGAGACCCATTTAAACCACTGATGTATCTAGCCACCTTCTGATTCTCTGTTTCATTCAAGTCATTACGTTAAGAGGAACATAAGAATTCAGCCGTATAGTCCGTCACTGTTTTGTTTCCTTGAACACACTCAATTTACATCTTGTAGAGAATCTGTTCGTAATCTTCCGGTAAGAAACGCTCCACCATCAGTAGTTACATCTTATACTGGACCCTTCCTCTGTCTTTGTCTTTGGAGGACTAGTTTATCTCACCATATAGCAGCAGTCTTCTTCAATCTGATTGCCACCATCTTGACCTGTTTACTTTTCGGGACACCCATAACATCGAAAAATCGATCAACATCAATTTGCCAGTTGAGAAATTCCTCTACTCCCATAGTCCCATAAAACAATGGAATATCTGTTTTCACTCGGTAATCATGATTGTTTTGATTTTCTTGTTCTTCATCTTCTCCTTCTGAGTCCTCCTCCAAGCTGGAATTTCAACAACAACACGATTGTTTCTGCCTTGTTGTCGATTGTTTCCACCGTGCTGTCAGTTGTTTCCACCTTGCTGAACCCGAGCTTGTTCCTCAACGGCCGGATTGTTTCCGCCTTGTTGATTTGGATTTGGTCCCCTTCGTTCTCCTCTTCCTTGCATCGCGTTAGCAATCTGTTGGGGTGATGTTCATATATTTTGCCTTGTTTTCCCTTAGTATATTCACATCTTTTGCATGATTTTCTATCTCATTTGTCCATTATTGCATAGTTTTAGAACTGTTTATGCATTAGAGTAGATTTGCATTGCATTTGCATAGTTTCTTGCATAAACAGGTGATTTTGGATCCTAAGGAGCATGGAAGTGATGCTGAAGAAGATTGGAGCTGTCAAGAGAAGGAAACAAGGGATTTGGAGCTGAAGAATCAAGGTCCGGAAGTCCACTCGACCACCCACTCGACCAAGCACTCGACCACCCACTCGACCAGCACTCGACCAGCACTCGACCGAGCACATGGTCGAGTTGACCGAGCCGCCCACTTATTTTGTCTTTTAGCTTTTTAGAGCTTCCCTTCCTTTTCCTATAAAAGGCCTTGTACCCTGCAGCCACCAAAAGAGAGAGACTTTTTAGAGTACAATCCTAGACCTAGTATTTACCTTTTTGGGGAATTATTCCTTTTTGCTTTTTATTGCTTAGATCTTTTAGCCACTTTTGTTTATTTTTAAGAAATCTTTGATACTTGTTGGTTCCATAGCTTTCAAAGTATTAAGAATTTGAGTTTGATTTTTTCTTCAATATTGTAGATCTTCATCTCATCTTTCTAATCATGCAAGTTTCTTTGATTTCTGGGTTTATGACTTTGTTCATCATGTTTTGTGATTGTGAGTAGTGGCTTAGGATCTTGAGGATGGATTAGGGTGGATAAAGGTAATGGTTGTTTGGATTGGTCAAGATTGATTGCTTAATATCTCTTCTGGGTTAGATATGCTCTATGTTATTCTTATACTGAGAGGGTAAGGGTAGATCTTAAGCTTCTTAGCATCATACCAATGTCTAAGTTGTTAGATAAAGCTAATACTAGAGATTATCATGAAGCATGCAAAGAGATTAGATGTTTACTATGATTTTTGACATTGATGATCTGGTTGTTTAATGTCTGCTTTGATATGTAATAGCTAGTGAGAACTAAGTCTAAGAAGTATCTTGGCTTGATTGTTATTGTCATGAGAATGGATTAACATGTATTAGAAGATCATTGTCTAGAGATAGCTCATTGTTGATTGAGGTTTGTTGACCAATTTAGATAGCCATAGCTTGAGTCCATCCCATGAATCCATCCTTAAGACCTTTCTTGTTTATTGATTTCATGTTCAAGTTTTGTTAATTGATTGCTGTTTGCTCTGTTTCAATATTTGCTCTGTTTCTGGCATTCGCTCATCAACTCGACCATCCACTCGATCGAGCATCCGATCGAGTGCTTGCTCGAGCTCCTTCCAGAGTTCCTGTTTTTTTTGTTCTGTATCTTCCTGTTTCATTCCTTGTTTCATTCTAGTTGCATTGTCCTGTTGCATTTGATTTAGTTTCTGTTTAATCCTGTGTCATTGCTTAGTTTGCTTACTATAATTACTTTTCCTGTTTCATTTCATTATTGCTTTGATCATTCTGTTTTTGCTTTGCATTTAGTATCCTGTTTTAGTAGATTTACATTCTGCATTTCATAATCATCATTAGGTTGTTAGTGACAAACATCTTTCATATTTGGTTTAACTTAGATGAGTATTCACATCCTGATTGCTTGCATCATACTCATTATGGTTTGACATCCTTTATGCTACAACTACATAAGGGTAATTGAAACATCTTGCATCCATCTCTATATTCATCATCATATCATATCATCCATCATCATCACACTAGAAAGCAAGTTTCATGGGGTAAAACAGCAACTTGATTAGTCAACGCCGTCAGCAGAGCTCCTAAAGCCTCAATATCTGCTTTGGTTGATGGTTGATCACCCATGGCCGATCAAGCTTCGAAAAGAGTAAGAGAAGACCTGCTCTGATACCACTTGACGCAGTCGGAATGTGCTAGGTTAACAAGCGTTAAACCTAGATTGAAAATCAAGATCACAAGCGATGATCTTGATAGAAAAGCTCTGGAATCCACCAGAAAAGATAAAAGAGATAAACTCTAAAACTTTATTGATAAGAATAATAATGATATTGTGTCTAAAACATATCACCTAAGATTCTTTATATAGAGAAGGCTAAAACGTAAAATAGGTAATTCCTAGAAAATAAGTAAAGTTACTAGAATCCTAATAGAAAAGAGAAAATACTTAAAAAGGAAAATATCTTATTATATAAACCTTGGTTCTCAAAGTTAGTAACTTACCAGATCGTGACACGTGTTAGTTTNGAAAAGAGTAAGAGAAGACCTGCTCTGATACCACTTGACGCAGTCGGAATGTGCTAGGTTAACAAGCGTTAAACCTAGATTGAAAATCAAGATCACAAGCGATGATCTTGATAGAAAAGCTCTGGAATCCACCAGAAAAGATAAAAGAGATAAACTCTAAAACTTTATTGATAAGAATAATAATGATATTGTGTCTAAAACATATCACCTAAGATTCTTTATATAGAGAAGGCTAAAACGTAAAATAGGTAATTCCTAGAAAATAAGTAAAGTTACTAGAATCCTAATAGAAAAGAGAAAATACTTAAAAAGGAAAATATCTTATTATATAAACCTTGGTTCTCAAAGTTAGTAACTTACCAGATCGTGACACGTGTTAGTTTTAACGATTAAAGATCAAAGTTAAAAATTCACCAGATCGTTACACGTGTCAATTTTAACGAATAAATATCAAAGTTAGTAACTCATCAGATCGTGACACGTGTCAATTGTAATCTTATTATATTTTCAAAAAACAACTAAGATAAATATACTATGTGTCATCCATATCAAAGTTTTACTGTTACAAAATATTTTTAACCACTAAAGGGTAAAATAAATATATTATATGTCATCCATATTTGGTTGTATAATTATATTATATAACATAACACATTAAACAAGATATTAAAACGAAGAAAACGAAGAAAACGAAAATCATGAAAAACCGATTGATAGTCTTGGAAAAAAAACTTGAATTGAAGTGAACTAATTTTTTTATTATATTAAAAATCTTACTATATAAAATAGGGTTTTCAAATTAGACATTAACATGATCATGACATAATGAGATGTTGACACGTGTCAATAAAATGTTATTTTTCAAAACAGATAATTAAGAAAATAACATCAAATCTAAATAAAATTTACATGTTTATATCTAAAAAAAATTCTAAATCAAAAAAGAAAATTAACAAAACTAATCTAATTCCATTGTACATTACTTATATTATACGTGTTTTCTTAATAAGATTTTGACATGTATAAACAAAAAAGTAATTCACTAAGCATGTATATTATTAGGTTATTAATAAATAAATAGTGAATAACAATTTAAAACATACGTTATGTCAAAAGAATTATTATTTTGAAACCTAATAGGACAGCTAATTAAGAAAATAACATTATATCTACATAACATTACATGTTTCTATCGAAAGCTTTGATCTTTGATTTTTTTTTCTTATATAATTTTGTCGATCTATTGCGTTGGTCTTTGATTCGTGCGGGTTTTTCAGTGGAAGCTATCAGATGCAATAAATGGAATTAAAGTATATAAGCCCGCTAATTTAATTGAGGATGGAGACACTGATGGAGGTTCCAAAAGTAATTCTATTGTTAGTAGCATTATAAGTTTGGTAGATAAGTCGGTGGTTGATGTTTTTGGTCAAAACTTAGAGTTGTCTTTTCTGAATAATGTTGATGATTCCGGTATTGAAACAAAAGCTGTTTGATCGAGTAATTGAGAAGCGGTTTCAAAATTGGGAAGTTGGAACGGTATACCATTTTAAAGTTGTTTCAAACTGGATTTATGTGGTTTTCTATCTAATTAGGTTCGCAAAACCGTTTAAACCAGGTATATAGAGAAATATTTGAGAATTTTTTATTCGGGTAGAAATAAGTTGAGAATTTATGATTCGAGAATATTTGAGACGAAGTCATAGCTTTAAGTTGTTTAAGTACAATTGGATATTTCTGAAGAGTAAATAGGTCGTTAATCCTTAACGTGATTATGACTCATGACATGTTTTGGATTGTATATAAAGTTTCTATTTTGTATATCTGAATTATCTAAGACTTATATATATCATCCTAATTACAATTTTCAAATTTTTATTTTTATTATATTATATTAATTTTTTTTCAATTTCTAAACTTTTATTGGGTTAGTCATAAAATCATTGGAATCGAGTAGATAATTTTCACCAATTGTTCATCCAAAACATCTTTGGAGTAAAAAAAAAACTTCATGGTTAAAGAAATTATGTCACAAAACAATTTTAGTAATTATAAGAACTATAATTATACCAAAGTGAAAATAAAGCAACATAAAATTTGTTTAATTTGGTTAGAAGACATTTTATAGGTGGTGATAAAGAGCATACTTTAACAATAAAATAATTTTGGGTGTAAAAATATATTTTTAATGGTAAAACATAGAGTAAAATTATATGTGGTTATTTATTAAATGTTGCTTTGATGAATTTGTTGCATGTAAAGTATTTTGTAAATAAGTTGTGAAACGTTTTTGAAATTTGACAATAATAATATTTGTAATGATGAGTATTTGGCAAAAGTTTTAGTGGAATATAATTTAGTTTTAAATTATTGTAATAATTGTTATAAAATATTAAAAATATATAAATATAAATAAATGTATGAAGGTAAATACAAATATTTTCTAACTTAAATTATTTATATATTTACTTTAGGAAATAAAATTTCTTTATATATTTTTAAAAAAAAATTGTTTAAGGTTTAGGATTTATTTTTTTCAACAATTTTTAAATCCGCACAATGCGGGTCCTTATCTAGTATTGTAATAACTTGTAAACTAGAATTGATTAGGTTTGGGAACCTTCCCCAGCATCAGGTTTTCAATCTCTTTTTCTTCTTTGGAGATGATTTTCTTAAGCTCTTTAAGCCTGTCGATATCATCTGTCTTTGGCTGAGATGCAGCTTCCAGGGAAGCTAGTTGTTTTTCGAGATAATTATGCTCTGAATTGAGACTTTCAATCTAAAGATGAAAGATAGAAACAATCGGTTACACTTAAGGCAACTTGATCACATATCTCGATAGGGAGGATTATACTGATAAATTCACAGAAGACAGTACCTCTCTTTTGCTTTTCGCCAGTTCCATCCCCAGGCGAGAGACTTCGTTTTCTGCAGCTCGATATTGTCTCACAGCATTGCCAATCTTTTCACAGATGTTGCTTAACATATCAATAATTTTGGAGAGCTCATTTTCTGCATTAGAAACAGCTTGGCTAGACACACCAGTGGCTCGGATAGAGGTTCCCATTCTTCCCCCACGTGGCTTGCCTCCCCCTCCACTCATGGTACCAGATTTTTCAAAGAGGGCACCATCAAGAGTCACGACTCTTCGAAATTCTCTGTTCCCACCATATGCAATACGTGTTGCCTAATAAGCAAGAAAAATTGTATCTATTAGCTCACCTGTGATTCCAAAGAAACTTTGTATTTTAAGAGCTATTACCCATCTTGGGTTTCACTAGATTAGCGGAGCTTAGCTGAATTCATAATTTACTAATGTCAGTAAATAAATTTTGTAGCTAAGTCAGTCTTGATGAGAAGTCACAAATATACCTGATCAAGATCCTTTGCCACAACAGTGTTTCCCAAGGCTGCATAGAATGCAAGCTTCATACTTTCATCCATTACTCTGATCAGATCAAAGAGGCGTGGTACATCCTCGGGAGTTTTCACTTTCTCCTTCAGTTTATGTATATGATCTGTTTGTTTTTCCTGCAAAATTGAATATTGTAGAAGGATTATTCACTCTTTTTTTGCACGAGTAATAACTAGAAACTACTTGGTGAAAATATAAAGCTTCAGTTTCAGTCACCTTGAAGATTTACTAAGAACACTCCCTATTGCATTTCATTTTCTGATACAAAATCCACCATAACACGTTCCTGACTTCCTAATTTGATAATAGTTTACTAAGACCAACTCAGTATCACAGATCTATGTTTTACGTCCTGCCTTTCAAACTCTTTGAACTTCTCCTTACCGACTCTAAGTTCATTATCAAGAACCTAATCATTGCAAAGGAAGATAAGGTGATTAATCATTTGTTGAAACTTAGGAGAAAAAAAATTGAATTAAGCCTTGTCGGCAATAAGCATGAGAGCAGGACACATCTGGATTTCAGACATACCTCTTGCCTCTTCTTATGTTTTTCATGCACAGACTCGAATTCTTTTAACTCTTGATTACTTTCGTCCATTTTCACTCTGAAACAGAAATATTACGATATTTGTTACAAATGAGTTCAAATCATTTCTAAAATATTTTAAAGAAAATTTAGTAATGCTTACCGCTCATCTTTTAGACTACTGTATTTTCCAAAATCTGCATAGATCACTCACTGCTTATTTAATTTATCTATATTCTCCACATATTTATTTGTTCCAATGATATCTTCGAGATACTCAAGAAAACCTTCATCATGGGGACCTTGAGCTTTCGGCCTCATGAGTGATATCTGTTCTATCTCCCCCTGTCAACGTTCAAGAAATATTAGCGGGGGAACATGTAATTCAACAATATGTAGGCTGTTTCTCTAAAGTGAGGACCTGAAGAATCAAGAAACGGTTGTTGTCAAGATCTACTCCTTTCCCCTTTATTTTTTTTGTAACTTTAGTGAAATTGCTCAACCTTTCATTAATATTATACTTGGACAAATTATCCCGGAATGCAACCCGAGTAATCATGAAATCACTTCCAGGAACAGTCTCATACGATTCATCCTCCTGTATTAGATCAAAATAACAATTCACATCACTACAAACCTTTTCCAAAGTCAAAAACTTCCTAAGAGGTACATCAAACAGAAATGCAAGATATATTCGTAATAAGGCATTCAATAAAAGGTAAGCAGACAACAACATTTACCAAATCGATAATCTCTTCAAACTGTACAGAAACTCCAGCACTATCCAAGTTTTGGTGATTATTTGAGTTGTGAATGAGCTCCGAAACTTTGTTCAGCCGCATCTGACATCAAACAAAACATAAGATTACTCAAACAAAGCTCAATCGAAAACTATAATCGTTAATAGTTGTGAATTGACCTAAAGAAAGCACTGTGGTCTAGGTTCCTGAGCAAGAGAGACCTAAAGCAAAGAGCATAACTAATAGAAAAAGAGAAGTACTTACCTGCTTTGCTCGTTTTCCAAACACAAAGAGCATTGCATCTATCACATTACTCTTTCCACTCCCATTAGGTCCAACCACCGCAGAAAAACTCTTATGACTTTTTTCAATTTATCTCCAAGGTTAGAAAAAATCACAACGCATCAATTCAAATTAGAAGTATCCAAAATCAGAATTTCGAAAAACTATGCTCAAATTCAAGAAAACGTGATAAAAACCCAAACCTAATCAGATTCAAATTTTCTCGAAAATGAAATTGAGGGAATGTAAAACCCTAACCTTGTGGAAAGGACCGACGCGTTGTTCACCAGCATAAGATCTGAAGTTCCTCATCACAAGCTCTTTAATGTAAAGCCTCAGACTTCCAGATTTCTTCTGCTGGTTAGGCACAGACTGTTAAGACAGAGTTAAGAGAGAGTAAAGAAGATAGAGAAATAAGATGAGAATAGATAAATATAACCTTGACAGCCTTAGAATTGAGAATAGAAAATGTTTACTGTTCTTTTCATAAGATAAGGATACCCTAATAATGGATCTCCTTTAAATACAACCTTAGCATAGGGCAACATAATAAAACGACAACATTTAGTTATTATTATTGAACCCTCTTCTCCAGAAGGAGTCTTCCCTTCACTTCTTGACTCGTAGCCACTTTTAGCATTCTTATTCTTTAACCACACTCTTGCCTTCCTACCACTTGTTCTTTTCTTCTCCTTCATAAAGACCAAAGGCACTCTCAACCTATCAATACCCCCTGGTAATAAACTGACCTTGTCCTCAAGGTCGAACTCAGGAAACTGCTACATCATTACCGTAATTGGTTCTCAAATCGACTCGAAATCAAGCAGCCCTTTCCATTATACTTTAACTTCCGATTCAGTACCCTGCTCCGGACGCCTCACATCTAACACCTTCTCCAGTTCAACTAGCCACTCCAGACTAGGGGACAAAATAGCAGGAATTTCTTGAGCTACCTGGTCTGAAGGCACTGTAGTTTTCAGTTGGGAGACATGAAACATTGGGTGGATTTGGCTGTGAGTGGGAAGCTTCAGCTTGTAAGCGACCTTGCCTATATGTTCAGTGATTTGGTAAGGACCGAAATAGCGCTGAGCCAGCTTTTGATTCCTTCGTCCTACCACTGAATTCTGTCTGTATGGCCTGAGCTTCAAATAGACCCAATCTCCCACTGCAAAAGTCACCTCCCTCCGATGTTTGTTCGTCTCCTTTTGCATTATGGTTTGAGCCAATTCCATGTTCTCCCTCAACTCAACCAACAATGCGTCTCTGTCTTTGAGTAGATCTTCCACTTCCGCATTGGCAGAGGGCGTGTCTCCGTAACGCAATAGCCTGGGTGGTTCTCTTCCATACACATCATAAAAAGGAGATGTTTTAATGATGGAATGGTAAGAGGAGTTATACCAGAACTCTACCCATGGTAGCCAATGCACCCACGTAATTGGTTTCTTGCTTGCGAAACACCTCAAATACGTCTCCAGACAGCGATTGACTACCTTCGTTTGACCGTTGGTCTGCGGGTGGTAAGTCGTACTTCGATGAAGAATGGTTCCCTGATTCCTGAAAAGTTCACACCAAAAGTTATTGAGGAATACCTTATCTCGGTCAGACACGATGTTATCCAGGAACCATGGAGTTTGACCACTTCCTTGATAAAAACTTCAGCTACTGACTTTGCATTGAAAGGGTGTTTTAGAGCAATGAAATGCCCATACTTACTGAGGCGATCAACCACCACCAGTATGACTGAGAATCCCTTGGTTGGCAGTAAGCCCTCAATGAAGTCCATGCTGATGTGAGACCATATTTGTTGTGGATTTGGCAGTGGTGCTAACAGTCCAGCGGGTGACAAGGTCGAAGTCTTGTTCTCCTGACAAACTTGACAGTTGATAATGAAAGTCGCGACATCTTTCCTCATTCCCCACCAGTAGACCTCCTGAGCAAGCCGCTTGTAGGTTTTAAGCACTCCCTCATGTCCCCCTATCACACTGGAGTGGAACTACTCCAGCAATTTTGGAATAAGCGTTGATCTCCGTGGTATGACCATACATCCATTCTTATACAACAACCCATTCTCCACCGTATATCCTAATTTAGATGGTTCCCCTGACTCCAAGGCTGCCATTATGGTCATCAAGTCGAAATCTTGCTTAACTCGAGCTGCCAACTCTTCCTTATCCAAGTTAAGTGGGGCTTCTAACGCCATTTGTAACAATCTCTCCTCTGGTGGCCTCCGCGAGAGAGCATCTGCAACCCTGTTCTCCACCCCCGGTTTGTACTCTATCTGGTAAGTGAGGCCAATGAGTTTAGCCGCCCATCTTTGTTGCACTGTGGATACTGCCTTCTATTCTAACAGATGCTTCAGACTACTCTGGTCTGTTTTGATCACGAACTCTCTCCCTGCCAGGTAGTGCTTCCACTTCGTAACAACCTTCACAATGGCTAGTAGTTCCCTCTCATAAACGGACCTTATGCGACCTGTTGACGAGAAGGCTTGACTCAGAAAAGCAATGGGTCATTTCTCTTGGGATAGGACAGCCCCAATCCCGACTCCCAACGCATCTGTTTCCACTGTGAACTCCTTGTTGAAGTCAGGCAAGACCAACACTGGTAAGTTGGTTACTGCACGCTTCAACTCGTAGAAGGCTTCCTCTGCAGCTGGTGACCACACGAACCCATTCTTCTTCAATAGATCAGTGAGAGGTCTGCTTAACTGTCCATAGTTTCTGACAAACTTCCGATAGTAGCCGGTTAACCCTAGGAACCTGCGTAGCTCTGTCACATTCTTAGGGATTGGCCAATTTGTCATGGCTGCAATCTTCTCCGGATCCGCAGCTACACCTTCTCCTGAGATAATATGTCCCAAGTAAGAGATCTCCTTGCTTCCAAATAAGCATTTCTTCTTGTTGGCGTAAAATTGGCTCTTTACCATGATCTCCAAGACAATGCTCAAGTGCTTCAGATGTGTCTCCAAGTCGGGGCTGTAGACGAGTATATCGTCAAAGAATACCAACATAAATCTCCTCAAGTGAGGTCGGAAGAGGTCGTTCATGATAGACTGGAAGGTCGAGGGAGCATTTGTGAGCCCAAAGGGCATTACCATGAACTCGTAATGCCCCTGGTGAGTTTTAAAAGCAGTTTTCTCTACATCACTGCTCTTAACTCGTATCTAATGATAACCTGACTTCAAGTCTATCTTCGATGAGAGGAATGGGGTAGCGATCAGGAATGGTGGCTCTGTTCAAAGCTCGATAGTCCACACAGAATCTCCACCCACCATCTTTCTTTTTGACCAGGAGGACTGGACTCGAATAGGGGCTGATGCTTGGATGTATGACTCCTGCTTCCAACATTTCCTGAACCAGCTTTTCTATCTCGTTCTTCTGGACAAATGAGTAGCGGTAAGGTCTGGCATTGATTGAAGATGTGCCTTCGTGGAGAGTGATGGCATGTTCACGGTTTCGAACTGGTGGCAACCCTTTTGGAGCCTCAAACACGTCGGAAAATTTGGATACCAACTCCAAGATCGCATCATGCTCCACTCCCTTGTTGTGTTGTTCGTCCCCTTCGAAAATAGTCTTTAGTTCAAGAAGGTAAACCTCTCATTTCCTTCTGATGACCTTCCGCATTGCCTTGTAAGAGATTTGTCCATTAGACAAACTGGGGACACCAACTATCGTCACCCAAGAGTTGCGGATCTTCCAACTAATTTTTAACATCGCCCAATTTGTCTTAGTATCCCCCAAGGACGCTAGCCAAGGGTATCCCAACACAACATCCACGTCATCTCCAAGATCGAACAACAAGTATTCTTCCATCATCTCAACCCCTTGAACCTCCAGCAACAGGCCAGAACACCTGCCCTTACTCTTGCAAATTTGGCCATTTGCCATCTTCACTCCTACCTTGCGTGTTGGTGTAATTGGCAACCCAAGCTCGGCTACCAGCTTGTCGGAGATGAAATTGGTGGTAGCCCCTGAGTCAATCAAGATCACCACCTTTCGCTTCCCAATGTTCCCTCGTAACATCAATGACTGTTCACCCGTCATGCTTCCCATGGAGTGCATGGTCTCCACCTCTGGGCTTGCTATCCCCTGCTCATCCTCTTCCTGAGTCGCCGGTTCGTCCTCACAGTCCTCCAACAAGTTCTCCCCTTCGGTAACCTCCAAACATTTCAGTTTTGGTTTGCACCTATGGCCAGGGAACCACTTATCTCTACAGTGCCTACAAGGGTTGTAACCTCGGTTCTCACCACTCCCCACTGGCTTCCTAAACTCGTTGTTGCGAGGAAAGGATTGAGTGGTCGGTCGGTGTGGCTGTGATGGTGTCGAGGATGTCACCTTTGGTTGGGTTCGGACCGTGGAACTACCAGACTCGCTCTCCTGCGATTCGATGATCCGCGCGTAGTCCACCAACTCAACAAAGTTTGTCGGTCTGCATCGGACCACCTGGTCACAGATGTTCTTCCGAAGCCCTCGAAGAAAAGCCGACTCCAAAACATCATCAGTAACATGGGGCAACTCTTGTCAGATGTTCAAACCTCTCACGATATTCATCCACACTACCTGTTTGGTACATTTGCAGCAAGTGGTCCACCGTCGAACTGCCTCGGCTTGCCTTGAAACGCTCACGGAACTTCTCCTTAAAAATCTTCCATTTCACGAAATAATTCAAATCAAAAGGAAAAAGTAGTAAATATGTCCACTAGACCCTTAATAAGTCAAATAGACTTTAGTATCTTATATATAACTAGATTGTTGTCTATAGTATGCGTGAATGAAGTATTTAGTTGTTTATATCTCCTATTTAATATTTTGAAAGTATATGACTTTTTTTGTAGACTATATAATAGATATATATATATGATTTTTTGGTTATAGACTTATGGCATTCATGATTATAGTAACATATAAAATCAATTATAGGAAATCTTCCAACCTAATTAAAACAAACATATGCGATTCTTCTTTCACTTTTATTTAATTTTATATTTAACTTATTATAAATTATTATATAATATATTTAGTTAATAAAATTTATGATTTTTTTCTCCATATGATGTAATTTAAATTTTTTTAAACGGATATATATTGCTCAATTAATGAATAAAAAATGTATAAAATGTCTCAACCACATTGCCTAAGAAAACTAGACAAAGATTCAAAGTCATGCTATAAAAAAAATAATCAAAATGATTCTGAATACGAATGGGCACGAATTTTGATTTATCGGACATTGAAATCATACTGTAAAGTCATACTTCAAAGTTATACTATTAAAACCAATATAAATTATTCAATCTATAAAATATTCAAGCTATAATAATATTATTATTTTTAAAAATATCTATTCAACTAAAATTTTGACTGTATAATGAGTAAAAATTTGAATATTTAAATTCAATTTCATATATTTCATATATTTCTTTTGTTGAATTGTATAATTTTATATATTATAATAAAAATTTTAAATAATTTAATTTGAAGTATTTTAAAAATAGTTTAATTTGATATTTTTAAGAATATCATAAATATATGATAAATCAAAAATTTAAAATTATAAACACTCTAATTTGATTTGTTATAGCACGGGTCAATAATATGTCACTATAATATGAAAAAATTTCAAGAAATATGATTTCTTGCTAGAGCATGGATTGAAATTTCAAGAAATACAATTTCTCAGATTAAATTAAAATTTGGAATAATGTTGTTTGGTAGAGGCTTTCTCGGTCAAGATGATTTTGACAAACATATGTTACATATTTGATCCTAAAATTAATATGCGGTATATTGTGGGTTAAGTCATAGAATTAACAATCAAAATACAATATATAATTTTAAAAACTAAAAAATCAAATAAAATTAATAAACAAAAAATAATTGTTTTTTAACAAATAACTTAACCCGCAGTGTACCGCGGGTCAAAATCTAAATCTACTAGACTATTTTACAAAATAGATATTATTTCATAAGTAATATTCAGAACATGATTTCATGGCATAGTGTTTCATCCAAAAAAAATATTTTTAAAATAAATAAAACAATCACATATATAGTGATTTAAATAAAAATTACAAAATAAATAGAAGAAATTTCAACCCATGCTCTAGCACGGATCCAATTCTAGTTTTTTTTAATTAACTTGTGATTATAAGAAGGTAATATATTTTTTTCAGCAAATAAATTATATAGATGAATTAATTTAATCGTTATACAATTGGCTTGACAGCCATCGTGGAGGTGAAAAACACCTTGAGTAGAAAATGTTTGAAATGCAACCAAACTTTGCTAGCAAGTGAGGGACATTATTACAACTCCTTGTTGAGAAAATAATTTGAGTCCTTTGAAAACTAGATGGCCAATAATTTTATGTCTTGAGTGAGGCCCTCGATAGGATATATATATATATATATATATATATATATAATTTGATTGTTTAATACATATATTGAGTATAGTTTACATTAAATTATATAAAAATATAAATATAGGTGTGACTATTCATATATGTCATGAAAACTTAATATATTTATAAGTTAATAAGTTATAAAGTGTTTGATGTACATATAAGTATAGTTTACATTGCATATATTGAAATTATCTAAATGTACTTTTATAATTAATAATTTTTTGTATGTTTTCTAAACCTTGAAACATAATTTTAAATTAAAACTAATAACAAAAATATAAAAGCTTAACAACACGATGTTGTGTATAAAATTCTTTTACACATTGTGTAAATAGAAACTCCTGAGACTGTTTAAAATAAATAAAGCTCAATAATTAAAATCATTCACGATAAAATCTTGTTCAACTTGATATGAGTAACATTTTCTTTTCGAAAAGAGTGGATGAATAGAACATCTAAAATATATAGAACAATTAACCAACAAGTAAAAACTCAAGAATGCTAAAAGAAATCATGAAATCAAGGTTTAAGTAATTCATAAAAGTAAATAGCATAAAACTGATGATAAGGTTTAGATGTTACTTCTCAGACCGAGTACAAGAGGTAAAGACTTCTCTCTAAGAAACAAAGCAAAGCTAACGAAAGAGAAAGAGTTTTGGTGAACTTCAAAGGCTTCGACGGCGAGTCAGGGAGTTGTAGCTTCTCTGGTCGTCTCTAACACTGCTAGTGATTAAAGACTAAACTTTTGGTTTATTTTAAGCAATTTTAGCAAGCATTATAATCCAAATTCATCTAGTTCTGAGAGCACAATAACATCAACTATTGGTTGGCTTAGGAAGCTTTGTCCATCTAATAATCCATCAATTCAACACCACTTTTGATGGCTTGATGAGATTGACTATGGGATTATAGTTTTTTTTTTTTTGGACTAATATCATAAAGAACAATCAAAGATAAAGAACTTTAAATCAATGAAAAAATCACTTTTAAATAAATATCGCTTTAGAAATCCCCAAGCACTTGGATAAATACTCTCTCATACTTAGGTATAAGATCATTGTAGTTAGAGACCTATGAGCTCATGTAGGAATTCTCTAGAGTTATATATATATATATATATTGTCAATCATACATTAATTAAAATATTACTTTATAGTTTGATCGTCCAAACAGGAGATAAAGATTACAAAAGTGACTTAAAAAACAAGAGATCTGGAAGAACAAGCTAGATAATCCGCTTTTGAATTACAAATACGAGAAATTCTTAGATAAGGAAAGCATAAGAAAAGATGAACGTCGTTCAGTTGGTTGGAAAAGGCTGACCAATATTTAACTGGAACTTCACTAAAACTCTATATGTTTCTATGTAATAGACAATCTATATTTATAGTACAAGAGAATTTTTTAAGGTGCTTATAGATTATATTTTTTTATTTTAGGGGTAATTTTTTTTTATTTTATCATGAGCCAACCCTTATCTTAATTACCAAATAATTCAAAAACACTATAAAAAGAGTCAACATTCTAAAAACAATTTTCTTAGAGTGAGACAAAACTTATTAAGTAGACTTGAACAATTAAATAATAACAGTAAGGAAGAATCCACTAATTAGAGGTGAAGTCGTACTATAAAGAGATAGAAAAAAATAAGTAGACGATAAAAATCGAACTTAAGTTATTTAATTATATAAATAAATCTGTGCTAGATTAATCAATTATTTAGTTTTGTTGTTTAATAATTATTTTTTCTTAGCAATAGTGGTATTTTATATTATGATTTTTTGAACCAAATATAGTAATTTTCAATAGAAATAATCTTTTAAAAATCATTATCAATATAGTAATACATTAAATATTAAAAGATTTATATAAAAATTTCCCCTTTTTAATTAAAAAATTGATACCTTATGTGAAACTTAAAAAAGTACAATTAAAACACTAAAACAAATACAAACAAAATGTTTGTGATTTACAAAAACAAAGGAAAAAAAAATCCAGATTGTGATGAGAAAAAAAAAACATTGCTAGGGCATGTCATTGACTTCCTTTGAAGGAGAGAGAGAGAGACTGAAGAAAAGAAGAAAAGAAGAAAAAAAGAAAAAAGTAAGAAAGGGAATGAAATAAATCCGATCGAATACAGTTTTGACGTCCGCAAGGACACTATTCTCTCTCTTCATCTTCTTCTTTCTTGTCTCTCTCTCTCTAAAGATACAGCGAAGAACAGGACACAATACTCTGAAGCTAAAAAAAGGTATAATTTAATAAAAACCCAGAAACAACAATTTGTAGAGGCGGCACAGGATTGTTCTGTTTCTCTTGTCTTTTGGGTTCTTTATCCCCAAACCCACTCCAAAAAAACCCTAGAAGACTTGCAAAGTTTCTTCATTTGTAATTGTTTTGTGTTCATCCAAGTTTCTTAAAGATTAGAAAGAGTTGATTTTTGTGTGTAAAGTTTATACCTTTTTTCTTCTCCGCTTCTCTATGATTTGAGTCTTAGGAGACTTTATTCTTCAATTCCAGCTTCTGGTAAGTCTGTATAGATTGTTTCTCACTAGTCATCTCTGTTTTCTCAATTAGGGTTTGATCAAGCTTTCTTTTCTGGGTTGTTCTTTACTTTTTTTTTTTTTTTTTTTTTTTTTTTTTTTTTTTTAATACCAAAGTACTAGATAGTACGAATCGCATGAGTGAGGTCGTCGTGTCTAAGTCAACGG
>NC_025698.1:21801546-21805390 GCF_000633955.1 Camelina sativa | reverse complement strand
GAAGCTTATCATTGGTCAGATAGAAGACGTTTCTACTTCATTGTGCCTTGGAGACATCTTTACTCCTCCAACACAGAGGAGCTGAGTTTTTTTTTTGTTTTAACGCCGTGAAATCTCTCAGTCAGTTTTGTTCTTGCTTTTTGTTGGATTGTGAAGTTGTGATTATTTGGTGGGGAGTATGGTACCATCAGAGCCGCCTAATCCTGTTGGCAGTGGCGAAAGTGTTCCGCCTTCCATCTTAGGAGGACAAGGAGGAGCTCCTCTTCCTTCCCAACCAGCATTTCCTTCCCTTGTTTCTCCGCGTAATCAGTTTGGTAACAACATGAGTATGAGTATGCTTGGGAATGCACCAAACATATCTTCTCTCCTCAATAATCAGTCTTTTGTAAATGATATTCCCGGTTCTGTTATTTCTATGGATACAAGTGGGGCTGAGTCAGACCCGCTGTCCAGTGTCGGGTTTAGTGGTTTGTCTTCTTTTAATGCTCCGAGTATGGTGTCCCCGCGCTCGTCAGGTCAAGTTCAGGGTCAGCAATTCTCGAATGTTTCATCTAACCAGTTGTTGGCAGAACAACAACGGAATAAGAAAATGGAGCCTCAGAATTTTCAACATGGTCAGCAGCACTCTATGCAACAGCAGCAGCAGCAGCAGTTTTCAGCAGTGCGTGGAGGTGGGTTAGCAGGTGTGGGACCTGTCAAGTTGGAACCTGGTCAGGTTTCAAATGATCAGCAGCATGGTCAAGTACAACAGCCACAACAGAAAATGTTGAGAAACCTAGGATCAGTAAAGTTGGAACCGCAGCAACTTCAGGCCATGAGAAACTTGGCCCAAGTGAAAATGGAACCTCAACATTCAGAGCAGTCATTGTTTCTCCAACAACAGCAGAGGCAACAGCAGCAACAACAACAACAACAACAGTTTCTTCAAATGCCAGGACAATCTCCGCAAGCTCAAATGAACATATTTCACCAGCAGAGACTTATGCAACTTCAACAACAGCAACTCCTGAAATCTATGCCTCAACAACGTCCTCAATTACCACAGCAGTTCCAACAGCAGAGTTTACCTCTGAGGCCACCTCTGAAACCAGTGTATGAGCCGGGCATGGGTGCTCAGCGACTTACTCAGTATATGTACCGACAACAACATAGGCCTGAAGTAAATCTTCTTACCTTTTATTAATTATTTTTCAGCCTATTGTTTTTCTTCGTGATTGACAGATCTGTCTGCTGTTAATGCAGGACAATAATATCGAGTTCTGGAGAAAATTTGTAGCTGAGTACTTTGCTCCCAATGCCAAAAAGAGATGGTGCGTTTCGATGTATGGCAGTGGCCGGCAAACAACTGGCGTTTTCCCTCAGGTTTACTGCTCAGTGAACTTGGTCTTGTTTGTAATACGATTGTGAAAGAGCTTGTCTTTTCATCTAGTTATATCGTCTTTTGCTAAGCTGATTTCATGCAACTGAGCCAGTTGTTTTAGTCAGTTAGGTACTTGTTTCATGTTATACTTCTTTACATGGATATTTTATTTAACAAACATTGCAGGATGTGTGGCACTGTGAGATATGTAACCGAAAGCCTGGACGTGGTTTTGGTATGTTATTTAGATAATCAGTGCTTGACTGCTTGCGTTGTTTTGGAATATAACTTGTTTTTTTAGTTGCTCATCTTTTGTGTCTTTGACTCTTTCATTGTTTAGAGGCAACCGCCGAAGTCCTCCCGCGGCTTTTTAAGATAAAGTATGAAAGTGGCACTTTGGAAGAACTTTTATATGTCGATATGCCAAGGGAATCTCAGAATTCATCTGGTCAAATTGTGTTGGAGTACGCAAAAGCAACACAAGAGAGTGTATTTGAGCATCTTCGAGTTGTTCGTGATGGCCAACTTCGAATAGTATTCTCTCCAGATCTTAAGGTTCTTCAAACAACTCTTTTCTCTCACAGCAAATTATGATACCATTATTTTTTTCTCCAATCCCTTCATTCTTGTAAGTTCCTCCTCAGATATTCTCTTGGGAATTTTGTGCTCGGCGGCATGAAGAGCTGATTCCACGAAGGCTTTTGATACCACAGGTAACTTCAAGAAAGATTAACCATCTTTCCTGCATCGTATGGGTTTATGTTTATAACAAACTGATATACCTAGTCTGTAAAGAGGCCTATGTTGTTTTCAGTACATATGTTGTGTGACAGGAAGTTTTTGCTCTGGCAGATAGTTATTTTGAAGATGCGACCTTTCCTTTTAGCACAAAATTGGAAATACTGTCTTAATATTATTCTATCTGCTTTTGTTTGCGAAATCATCACTTTTCCCTTTCCTCTTTTTGTGGTTTCCAAATAGTAGTAGAATATACAGCAAAATCAGTTAAACGGCTTAGGTAATTAGCTCTTTTTTTTTTGTATACACGTTCAGGTTAGTCAGCTTGGATCGGCAGCTCAGAAATATCAGCAAGCCGCTCAAAATGCAACAACAGATTCTGCTCTTCCGGAGTTACAAAATAATTGCAACATGTAAACTTCTCCTCTCTTTTGTTGTTAGATTGATGTAACTCAAGACTTTTAATTGGTGATGTCTGATGTGCTGCAACTGTTCTGCAGGTTTGTTGCATCTGCTAGACAATTGGCAAAGGCCCTAGAAGTACCACTCGTGAATGATTTGGGATACACAAAGAGATATGTTCGGTGTTTGCAGGTATATGAAAGAATGTCCCGATATGAATCAAACCCTATTGCATCTCTGCAGTCTTGCATAAAACTTAAGATACTTGCATTCCCTGGACGCTCTGCTTTGAAAGGGATATCCATGATGAAATAATTAAATCAACCTTTGTAATAACCCTGGCCCTGTGACCATGTCTGCCAATGCATATTATTGATTTTTTGCAATATTGGAGATCTCGGAGGTGGTAAATAGTATGAAGGACTTGATAGATTATAGCAGAGAAACAAGAACAGGACCAATCGGTAAGTTAATGTGACCTCCTGACAAAGTATTTGGTGTTTTTCTTCTTATAGCATCTAATTCCTTTTCCGTGATTTTCTATTTGGTACAGAAAGTTTAGCCAAGTTTCCACGGAGAACAGGCCCTTCATCTGGCTTGCCTGGTCCTTCTCCTCAGCAACCCAGTGAACAACTAAGGCAGCAGCATCAGCAGCAGCAGCAACAGCAACAGCAACAGCAGCAGCAGCAGCAGCAACAGCAACAGCAAACAGTTGCCCAGAATGCAAACAGTGATTCAAGTAATAGGCAGGTGACACTAATGCAGGGAAATCCCAGCAATGGTGTAAATTATGCCTTCAATGCAGCTTCTGCCTCCACCTCCACCAACAGCATCGCAGGACTCATCCACCAGAATTCAATGAAGGCAAGACATCAGAATGCTGCCTACAATCCTCCAAACAGTCCGTATGGAGGAAACTCTGTTCAGATGCCGTCACCTAGTTCCTCAGGTACCATGGTGGCATCATCGCAGCAACAACACAACCTGCCAACATTTCAGTCTCCAACATCTTCATCTAATAACAATAATCCCTCTCAAAACGGGATACCATCTGTTAATCACATGGGTTCCACAAACTCATCAGCAATGCAGCAGGCGGGTGAGGTTGATGCAAACGAGTCTAGCTCGGTTCAGAAGATACTAAATGAAATCCTGATGAACAACCAAGCTCATAATAGTTCAGGAGGAAGCATGGTTGGGCATGGGTCTTTCGGGAATGATGGGAAGGCAGCTAATGTAAATAGCTCTGGTGTTCTGCTGATGAATGGCCAAGTGAACAACAGCAACCCAAGTATTGGAGGTGCTGGTGGGTTTGGTGGTGGGATGGGTCAGTCCATGACAGCT
>NC_025698.1:21738701-21800126 GCF_000633955.1 Camelina sativa | reverse complement strand
TGAGATCTAAAGATGAAGATGAACAAGACTTTGATCGGGTAATGTTTTGCTTGTGCAGCATTACACAACTCAACTCAGGATAAGGATAGGCCATAAAGCCGTGATATTGTGCTTAAGAAAGGAAGAGTCATATCTTGTACCAACAACTGGTTTCTAGGTCACCCTCTTACAACCACCATACCATCTCTTGAGTTACTGTTTCTTTTTCTTTTTAAAGATCTTGGGGAGTTTTCTTATGCTTTATAGTTATAATGTACATCTTTCTATGGGTGTGTTCCTTAGGGCACATTATCAGGGAGGCAATGATCAAGCTCTGTCCTTCATTTATCTCTCTCCCATGTGTTAACCAAACTTTCCTAAATTATCTGACAAAAACGTTAAATACGCAATGCCTTTTTGAAACGAAAAAGTGCAATGCTTATGTATGATCGATCTATGATGTCTTTGTTTGGATGATTGTTAGTTATTCGTGCAATAATGGTTTTGTACGATATTTAATTGTCTGTGGTTGGTCAAAATTGTCCACTCAAGCACCGAAAATCCAAATTATCTCTTAAACACAAACGATTTTTACTCATAAGTTCGCACAAGTTTTGTGCATTCATCTACTCACATGTGACCACGAGATTCAACATTGACAAAAGTTAAAAAGAACAAAATGAGAATACTGTAGTTTCAGAAAGAGTAGTCTTTCAAATCTGCTCTAGAGTCGTCCATGTCAATTTCAGACAAGCATTCTTCAGCGGTAAGAGGAGGGAGTTTACGAGTCTTACGCTTCAGGTTGTGTTTGTGCCAATCACTCTTACAGTGCTCTCTGTATTGCTTAGCCTCCCCAACAAACGTGTTGCAAGTGCTGCACTTGGTCCCCTTCTTTTCTTCTCCTCCTTCTTGCTTTATGTTATCTGTAGTACTTATCTCTTGCTTCTGCATTTTCTTGCTAAGTTCAACGACGGGATCAGTCAAATCCTTAGTCTCAGCCTCAGCAGGTAACAACGGCTTGTGGGTTTGCAATGTCATATCATCATGCTCATCGTAATGATCCATGCTTGTGTCACCTTCTGCATGAACTGATACAGCAAGTATTTCTAGTTTTCCCTGTATGTTCCTGACATGGGAATCGCACTCTCGGAATAGGCCCGGTTCCATCTCGCAGACCTGCACAAGTACAATTAGACAGGATTAGAGAAAGAAAAAAAGAAGTCCAAAAAATGTTGATGATTTAGATCATTACAGTGGACATCTGTGTTCCAGATTCGTCTTTGGAGACAACACTAGCGTCCCATTCTTTTAGCTTCTCCAGAAGCGAGGGAAAGTTTTGAACAGGAACAGTGAGGCGCAGTCTCATTGGAGAACGCTTGATAGGGAAGTGCTTTTGCAGCTCACGGATGACATCAAGAGCCTGCATAGTTTAATAATCAAATTGAAGCCTCACATAAACATTTCATATGTATACCACAAGTCACTTTTGCCTCTACATTAACCTAAACCAATCACCTGCTTCTTGGAATTGCTATGAGGATCAACAGCAAAATGAATCTCATGCATCAGGCGCTCTACCATGGTGATTGTATAAGGCCGTTGTGTTTCAGGGTTGATGGTTTTCTGCAAAACAATGGTTGCAATATCCCGAAACTGGCTAGAGAACTGTGATTCTCTCTCTTTTCCAGCAACTTGAAGCTCACCTTTCTCCAAAATCTGAAACACAGAGAGTTGGAAATGCAACATATAAGAGACATCTTAAGGAGTCACAACTTCAAACACTAATAAAATCAAACAAGCCATGACATACATCAATGCATATTTTCGTATGATCATCTGATCCAAAGGCCTTCATCAAGTCTTTGGATTTGGCAAGAACTCCTTTAGAAACATTCGAATAAACAGTATGAGACTGAAGCACTTCATCTATGTCCTTCTCCCTGCATGAACATTTTCGCCCACATCTCAGTACGTTTACTAATAAAACAACGCAGAACAAAATCTTATCTAGAGGTGTGTTATTGATTCTCATTTCCCTTCAGATTAGGTTAAACATATGCCCAACCGTCACACCATATTCATCATACTATACCAATTCCATAACATTAGTTACAGAGCGAAACAACTAAAGTATGCTTAAGACCTTCAACATCAGAATCGAGTCCGCAAAATTCAGAAAAAAAAAAATCAACACAAAAGACCAATCAAACACAAGCAAACAAAGATTGATTGATGCGACTATACTCCTTCTCCTTCAAATTAGGTTAAGCACATGATCCGATTCAACACAATCGTCACACATCATACTACACACAAATCAGAATCGAATCAGCTAAAACTCAGCAAAATCAAACCGCAAGCAAGCGAAGATTCGGATATTATCGAATAGCTTACACGCCAGACCGCCATGAAAGGACCTTATTCTTGTAGCAAGCGATCTCGAATCTATTGCCTTGCTTTTTGAGACGAACCACTGCAACGTTCGTCAACCTCTTCTGCCCAACGGGCTGCACCAGCGTCTTCGACATTTTCTTTTCTCTCTGCTTTCTTCTCTCTCTCGCTCGTAACTTCGTCTTCTTTTTTTCCCTCTCGCCGCCACTACTTTGGGATATTTATTTGTCAAAATTGCAAAAAAATGGTAGGTCTTCGGTCTTCCTTAGGCTCCCAACGGAGAAAGCGGATCAAGCGAAGTGGATCAGACGAAATAAAAGCGGATCAAACGGATCTGGCGGAATAAGTGTGGATTAAACGGATTTAGCAGTTCAAAATGTATGTTTGAATGGTGAAAGTACATCAAATAATGCGGATCAAATATTTATATTATAAAAAATAAAAATTGTAAATAAAATATTTTACATAATATAATACATATTAAAACAAAAACTTGTATTTATATAACATGTTATTCATATTTATGCAAAATAAAATTATTAAAAAATATTTAATGTATACATATTCAATTTAAAATGCTACAAATATATTTATTGTCATAAATACTAAAACACTAAACATTAAAATATTTAAAATACAACACAATAAAAAAAAACTAATATCGAGTACTTTGATTTTTCCATAACATATATGCAATATTTTCTCTGATATTTACCATAAGATTGCCATCAGCTATCTCTGCAGATTTTGTATCCCCTATATCAAACTCAGAATTTGTGTTAGTAATCTCTGTCTCTCTCATTACTTATGCAAAATCGTCATCTGAAAAATTTGAAATTCTGATAAAATTATGTAGTCTCATTGTAGCCGTTACCACTCTTTTTTGTACATGAATATTATATCTAGGAAACTCACAGACAATCCTCCATTTCTTCTTCCAAACTCCAAATGTCCTCTCAATAACAGAGCATAAAAATGTGTGACATCAATTAAATAGTTCTTGTTTATTCATAGGAAGAGGACCATTTTCGAACTGTGACATATGATACTGAACAATCCTGTTTCGTGAAGATCTATATGGAACAAGAAAACCTTGTTTATTTGGATAGCCAGAATCAACAACATAATATTTTTTTATTAGAGGCAAAGGAAATTCAGAATCACTATCTTGTGCCATTGCGAGAACTGTTGTATTGTGACAAGATCCAGGTGCTCCATTCCAGACATATGTAAACAACATATTCAAATCACATATTGTCATGATGTTAAATGATGTTGTACCATGTCAATTCCAATACATTCCTTGTAATTCAGGCTTCACCTGAACACATACATGAACCCATCCATTGATCCAACAAATCCACTAAAATATGGCCAATATCTTCGATCTATCTGCAGTCGTTCGGAAATTCGGAAGAGTTCTTGTCTTGTTGGAGTCTTGATATAATCACAAGCAAGTAACTTAGTTGCTGTTAGAACCTCAAAAAACTTTCTCTTCACTGTCTCTTGATTTCGTCCAAATCGCAATCCAACATCTCTTTGAACTTCATTTTGACCACATGTCTGTAAATACATTGCCACACTCTCTTCAATGCTTGCATTCATTGTTGATCTTAAACCATAACTTGTTTGTAGCTTATCACACAATGTTCTGAAAGTACTAAGTGACATTCGTAGTAATTGTAAACAAGCAGCATCATCTTCTTGCAGACGATGCCAAATATTTACCCACCCTAAACCACCGTCTGTTTGGACTGGTCCTCTTTGAAAATATCGATTGTAGTAACTGAGTGCTGGTTGAATTATTAACTCTTCAAATTACTCATTTTCCAAATTCCATAACTCAATTCTTTCTTCATAACTTAGAAATTGGACTCCTCGTGATCGCAACTGGCATATACGAAACACCTAAAATTTGAAAGATAAGAGATTAAAAAAATTAGAACAGTAATAAATAAAATGACATTAAATAAAAATTCTTTCTTGGCGTGTGTTATATAGATACTTCGTTGTGTTGTGTGTTGTACTGGATATGTATTGATATGTGTGTTAATAATACAGTCTATTGAAATGTGTGACAAATACAATAAGTTTAATAATAAAAAAAATAAAAGAAGCGGACGAAATTACCAGCGTTTATACTAGGCCTGCGACTTCGGTTTATTCGGATATTTCGGTTCGGTTATGTCAGTTTTTCGGTTATTTTAGAAATTGAAAACTGTTCTGAATTAAACCGACTAAGATTTCGGTTCGGTTCGATTCGGTGATGGTTATTTCGGTTTTTGCCATTTGGTTATTTCGGTTTATTAGTTTTGGGCTAAAGATGTTTTTGATCGTTGGGCTTGCAAAAAAATGGCCCATTAACACACAAAAAAAAATAAAAAAATCTGAGATTTGTCTTGAGAGAAGGAAAACCCTACGACCACGACTAGAGCTGTGGAGGCAACAGCGGCGAGATCTCGAAGCCGAAGATTGTGGTATCGAAGTCAAAGAATAAGGACGAGGAAAAGAAGAAGATGATGATGATGATGAATCGAGATAAAGAAGAAGGTGATGATGATGATGATGAATCGTGAAAAGGAAGAAGATGATGTATCGAGAAGAAGAATAGGCAACACAAAAGAAAAGATGATGAAGATGATAATATATGGAAGAAGTATCATAACTGAGGAAGATGATGATGAATCGAAGAAGAAGAGGACGACGATAATGAATCGAAGATAATAAAGATGGTGAATTTGAAGAAGAAGAAATGAAGAAAAATCAAAGAATGAAAAGAGGCAACGACGACTACCTTTAAGGTTTTCTTTTTTCGGTTAACCGTTCGGTTCAAGCGAACCGAACCGAAAATCTCGGTTAACCGAGCCTAATTAAAATCTTTCCGATCGGTATACTTAATTAATAGAAACCGAACCGATTTGCCCAAATCTCGGTTCGGTTCGGTTCGGACAAATCGGTTCGGTTCAAATTCGTAGGCCTAGTTTATACTGTAGATGGCAGACCACTACAATTCCTTCATAATTTTAGTCTGCATGCAGTCCATCTTCTTCTTTTTGTATTTTAAACAAAAAACTTCTAAATTTAATTGTACTTGTGAATGGTAACATTAAAGTGGACGAACTCATCTAACAGATCATCTGCCTTTTATACGCTTTCCACTCAGGGCCTTAACCTTCAATATTTATTTGGGCGTTGAATGGTAACGGCGGTCCCAGTGGATAAATCCGTCAATAGATTAGTCCGTCTTAAAAATGGTGTGGACAACAAATCGCTACGGCTTAATTCTATTTGTATGCAAAAATAGTTTGTAATTAGTCTGCAGCGGTTTTGTCTTTTTTTTTGGACCGCACCACTGTGGTCTGCGAAAAATGGCAGAAGTAAAGAAAAATTATGGTTGCCATATGACACCCATGAAATTATAAATTTCAGATTAGTTTTTATAAAAATAATTAATAGCATATGTTTAAGCAAAACCTTTGACACCCCTATGAAATTTTGTTGACACCCCTCAAATAAATAGTACCATATGGTAATTGGGCTTTTTGACAAACTGTTGGGCTTAGCCTTTAACAAAATCTTAATCTATTGTATATTTGTATGGCTAAACATAATTATAAGTTGATTAAAAAAACTTAATTTATCCAAAATTTGGACTCTTCCTCTTCCATCGTCAGCTTTGCGTACTCTTCCTCTTCCAATTTCCATCATCATTTTGTTTAAACAGATTGAAAACTATGAATTGTAAGTTATTTCTATTGTAGTTTAAGAAACTTTTTTTGTTTAGTTTAAGTAATTAAAATACTATACACGATTTTGGATTTGTGAAAATAGAAGGGATTGCTTAATAGTTTTTCTCTTACTTGGATAATCTATGTGGGAATGGAATCATGGATTATCATTTATTATTGTTAGTTTGTAACGTAGTTGGAACATAACAAATTTTTATTTCATTACTTGTATGTTAGATTTTTCTACAAATAATTACGCAAACATGTATTGATAATTCGTTATTTTGTGTATTTTTTTGTACGCAATACAATTGATAGATTTTTGAAAATAAATTCTCCACCACCCACCATTGATTCAGAGGACTTGCCATGGGATCCAGCTAAAAGAAAAAGCATTCTAAGTTATCATCCTAATCAAAGAGAGGAGGTACGACGCATATACTTGATAAAAGGACCTTATCAACCTCGTGATCATAGTTTTAAACAAATTATTGTAGGAGGTATACTACGGCATTTTAATCCACAATGGTATGATCAATATGGATGTGATTGGTTAGAGTATAGTGTGGAAAAAGAAAAAGTTTGTTTGCTTGTGTTGTTATTTATTCAGAGATCAAGCTGAGAAACAAGGTGGGAGTGATGCTTTTGTTTCAATTGGTTATTATGGGTGGAATAAAACCTTTGGGTTTACTAAGCATAAAGGTGATCATACTAGTTTTCACAGCATTGCCAAAAATAAATGTGATGCCTTGATGAGACAAGGTTAGTCTATCAAATATGCTTTACAGAAGCAAACTTATGTTATGAAATATGAGTATCGATTGCAGCTGAGTGATTCAATTGATGTTTCTAGACATTTGTTACATCAAGGGTTACCTTTTCGTGGTCATGATGAGTTAGAAGATTTCAACAAATAAAGGTAATTTTTTGGAGCTTCTCAAATACACTACTGGTCAGAATGAGATTGTGAGAAAAGTTGTGTTGAAGAATGCTCCTAAATATAATCAGATGACATCACCTCCGGTTCAAAAAGATATTGTGCACTGCTTTGCAGAAGAAGTAACTAAATCTGTTATCGAAAAAATTGGTAATTATGTCTTTGGCTTATTGGTAGATGAATCAGCTGATGTTTCAGACAAAGAGCAGATGGCCATGTTTTTCGCTTTGTTGATAAGTATGGAATAGTAAAAGAAAGATTTGTTGGCATTAGTCATGTGAAGGAGACAACTTCTTTATCTCTGAATATTGATATTGATTCTTTGTTTGCCAAACATGGATTGAGTTTAAAAAAGGTGAAAGGTCAAAGTTACGATGGAGCTAGCAACATGAAAGGAGAATTCAATGGATTGAGTTCATTGATTTTGAAAGAAAGTAGTTCGGCGTATTATGCTCATTGCTTTACCCATCAATTGCAGTTAGTTGTCGTGGCGGTAGCAAAAAAAATATTTTGAAGTTGGAGACTTCTTTGATATGGTTTCTCTCTTGTTTAATGTGGTTGGGGCTTCTTGCAAGAGAAAAGACATGCTACGGGAATGCTATCGCAAAAAAATTGAAGAAAGGATTATAAATGGTGAAATTAAGACTGGAACTAGGTTAAATCATGAGCTTTCACTTCAACGGCCTACAAATACTCGTTGGGATTCACATTATAGGACTTTACTGCGACTTGTTGATTTGTTTTCTTGTATTATTGAGGTTCTTGAATATATGCAGGATGAAGGTGTAGACACAACCAAAAGGAGACAAGCATATGGCCTGCTCAAATGCTTTCACACCATTGATTTTCCTTTCTATCTCCAGTTAACATTGCATATTTTTTTGTTCTCTGATAGCTTATCCAAGGCATTATAGAGAAGAGATCAAGATATCTTGAATGTTATTTCATTGGTGGCATCTACTAAGCGACAACTGCAGAAGCTTATAGATGATGGATGGGATGATTTTCTTACTAAAGTATGTTCTTTTCGTGAGAAAAACAATACTGAAGTGCTTAATATGGACGAAGAGTTTGTTGATTCAAGAAGGCCAAGGAAAAAGACCAACATAAGCAACTTGCATTACTATAAGGTAGATTGTTTCTACACTGTCTTAGATATGCAACTTCAAGAGTTCAATGATCGATTTGACGAGGTAAATTCAGAACTACTTGTTTGTATTGCATCCTTAAGTCCAGTGGATTCTTTTCGTCAATTTAATAAATCAATGTTGGTGAGAATGGCTGAGCTTTATCCAGATGAATTTAGTTATGTGGAGCGTGTATCTCTTGATCATCAACTTGACATCTATCTTGATAATGCGAAAAGAGATGAAAGGTTTTCTAATCTCAAAAGTCTTGGTGATCTAACTCGTGTGATGGTAGAGAAAAAGAAAGATGTTTCTACCTTGATTCTACCTGTTGCTACCGCAATCGTTGAAAGATGTTTTTCTGCAATGAACATTGTAAAGACAACATCACGTAATCGTATTTGTAATACATTTTTTTAGTGATTGTCTAGTTTGCTTTATTGAGAAATAGGTAATTGACACTGTGACAAAAAAAAACAGTCATTAAATGTTTCCAAAGTATGAGTGAGCGTAGGATTCATCTTTAGAATGAACTTTTGTAATAACATTTTTTTAATATAATCTATATTTTTATGAGAAAAATATTATGAGTTATTACACCCATGAATAACTTTACTGGCTCTGCCACAGACTGCGGATAATGTTTGGTGAATGGTAAATAAAAAGCGGTTTAATCCGCAGATATATTTGTCCGCCTCAACCGCTGCACCATTCACACCTTTATATAAAGGAAAATTTTCTTTAAATTAATAATGCTGATAAAAATTAATAATTGATATAAACTAATATTTTTATATACATAATAAATTAATAATTATTATCTATGTACAAATATATATATATATATTGGAATTTATTTGAGTTTCATAAAAAAAAATAGCCAAAACACGAAGATCAAAGACAAATACGTAGAAGGAAAATAATATATTTATTAGTCTGTTAGCATATAAGTCTTACCTACTAAAGGTGGTCTCTCTGTCGATCTTGTGGAGGGTTGGTTTCAGGGATGGATCGGAAGTCCATCTCTGGGTTTGGTTGGGTTCCGACATTTATTGCAAGGATCTGATTTCCAAAGGAGATTTGTGGATTTCATGGCGTTGGATTTCACGAATCGATCGGATTTAGAGCTTGATGGGATTAGGTTTGGGCGGATCCGTTTCTGGACAATACAGATTCCGTTTGCGATCTCCTTTATTTCTCTGGATTTGAGTTTTTACCGGATTGAGATTTCAGTCATACAAATCATGGTGAGGATCACTCAGTGCTTTAATTATGGAAGTTTGAAGGTTAATTCTTTGAGGTCTATGGAAAAGAGAATCTTTGGAGCTTTGATGATAAGATCTGTTTTGGTATTGTCTGCAATTCGCATATCTTCTATTTCGTGTAGTGGTGATAGGGTCGTCGAAGGGGTATTTATTCTTTGGTCTGGATTCTTATCAGGGACCCGTTACATATTTCTTTGTTCTTGGCTTGTCTTTGGTCGATGCGGTCTGTTCATTGTTCGGTGCTTCTTTCACAGACGTGTCGTGAAGGGTTTTCCTCTGTTGAGAGTTATGGCACAACTAGCGCTTAGTAAGAGAAAAGGTTCTATGGTTCGTACGAACACAGTGAAGATATCAAATTCTGTTTTGGCTCAGAGAATCCAGCAGTTCTCTATGACCCTCATTGGTAGGCTAATGAATCCGGCTAGTCAGAGGATGGAGTCCTTGGTGGCTAATATCCCTAAGATTTGGAAGCTAGAGGATAAAGTAGTGGAAGCGGATTTGGAGCAAGGCATTTTTCAGTTCAATTTTGAAGAGGAAGGTGATATTTAGTCAGTTTTACAGAATGGTTCGTACCATTTTGATGGATGGATGGTTTCTTTGGTGTGATGGGAAATGATCATTTCATCTTCATATCCTTCTGCGATTAATTTCTGGGTTAAGGTGGCTGGTATTCCCATGCATTTGTGGGAGGTGGCGACGTTAGAAGCAATCTGTAAAAAGCTTTGTAAAATTCAAGAGTTAGATGAGGAATCTGGTAGTCTCTGTGTTACGGTCAATGGTTTTAATCCTCTGATCTTTAAGATGGTGGTACCCTTAGATACTGGTGATGAAGTAGTGGTTTCTCTTGATTATGAGAGATTGGTGGGCTTCTGCGATCATTGTTCGCGGCTGACTCATGAGTCCAGAGTAAAGCATAATTGTTAGTAATCATGGTATGGAAGATCAGTCGAATAAGAGGAATGAGCAAAGGCAACAATCTTTGGTTAAGCAAGAATTGAATGACAATGTTGGGGGGTGGGTAAAGCCAAGGAAGCATGCTAAGAGAGCTTTGGACTTTCAGAATTTGGATGTTGGTGATCGTGGCCATTTCTCGCAGAAATGGACTTTCAGAAACGTGCGGGTGAGGCTACTTCTAGTGAGGGTGGTGCTCGTAGAGGTGTTCACTTTGTGAGTGAGGATCCCTCGGGTCAGGTTTCCACTTTTCATCTCAACAGGAAGGGTGCTGGGCCAGTTTGGCCTAAGCCTTTGTATCAGGTCAAACAGAACCTTATTGTGATGAATTCACAGGTGGGCATTGGTGATAGTTCGTTGGTTTCAGGGAATGGTTATTCTCAAGCGGATAAGGAAATGGAGGATTATCAATATAAGGGGGATGATATGGCTGCTATGGCTGTGGATTTTGTGGAAGAAACAGATGATCTGCTATAGGACGGTGAGTTTGATGATAATGTTAATGGTGGTGCTAAGGTTGTCCATGGGGATGATGCTCTTCCAGATCAGGGGACTGGTCTCTTGGCTTGTCAGGGGACCGATCCTCAGGGTGAGGCAGATGGTAATCAGCAAGGTATTTCTTCACCCTGTGTTCCGGTTGAGCTTGTTTTGGGTGTAGTTAATAGTGTTATGTCTGCTGTTACCCTAGGGGGACAGTGTGTTCATAGGCGGAGAATTAATAGTACTCATGTTAAAAAGGTGCTAGTGGCTCTAGGATAGCAGCTTTGGCTTTGACTTCTTCACAGAAACGTTTATTAGCTAAGGCTTTATCTAAACCTACAGGTAAAGGGAACAGACAGAAGGTGCTGGGGAAACAAGGAAACAAACAGATGGCTGTTTCATCGGATGGTGGTCGTCAAGGCAAGAAAGGGATGGTGGCGCTCCCGAAACCACCGGCGAAAACGTGAAAATCCTGAGTTGGAACTGTCAGGGCATAAGCTGACCTGACAAAAGATTATTTGGGAGATTTGTAAAATAAGCATCATCCAAATATCTTATTTTTTTCGGAAACAAAAAAATGTTTTACTTATTTACAACAATTTCAGAATAAGTATGGTTATAATAATTTGTATATTGTTGAACCCCGCGCGTGTAGTGGCGGTTTAGCTTTATTTTTTATGGATGAAATAAAACTTTCAATTCTATATGATAGTGACCATATTATTGATACACAAGCGTTTTTTGGACAACAATTGGTCTTTTTGGCTTTTGTTTATTTTGATCATGTTCCCCCAACATCGGGAGAAGGTATGGGATAAGCTAATGGATATTGGATCTTTTTGCGTTGACCCTTGGATTATGATTGGTGATTTTATCGAACTTGTTGAGAATCATGAGGAAAAAGTGGTGCTCTACGACCAGTCTCTTCCTTTGTGTCCTTTATATCTATGATTCGACATTGTGGTATGCTCGAATTCCCTTATTATGGTGAGTAGTTATCCTGAAGGGGTAACCGATGTAACAATCAGGTGGTTTGGTGTCGGTTGGATCTTGCTTTAGGTAATGAGTATTGGCACGGTATTTTCCCTAACTCGAAAGTAGATTATTTGGAGATGGTTAGTTCTAAACATTGTCCAATTTTAACAACTTGCCTGAAAACAGCTACGCGTCAGAATAGGATGGTTGGCTAAGGATGGTTTATCAGGGGTGGCGAGTCAGGATGGATCGCACAAAAAAATTTCGGATACCGGTTTTTGTGTATAAGATCAAGAATTGTAGGAATTCAGTTTCTTGGTGGCGAAAGAATAATATATATTCCGGTCCCTCACTTATTTCCTCCTTAAAGGTGGCCTTGTAGAAGGCAAAGATGGATGACTCGATTTCTCAGGAAGAAATCCGGGGTATCGAGAAAAAACTAAAATAGGCATATTGGGATGAGGAATTGTATTGGCAACAAAAAAAGTAGGAAATTTTGGTTACGGGTTGGAGACAAAAATACAAAAAATTCCATGCTTTTACTAAGCAGCGACGAGTGAGGAATAGGATTGTTGGTTTATTTGGTCCCGATAATTTCTGGGATGAATCGTTCTCGGGGATGGAGAATATTGCCTCAAAATACTTTGAGGATCTTTTTATGAAATCAGATGTAAGTGGCATCTCAGAGATAATTCAGGAGATTTCCCCACTCATTACAGATAATATAAACATAATTCTAACTATGGAAATCACAGAGTTGGAAGTTCAAAAAGCTTTGTTTGCTATGCATCCTGAGAAATCCTCAGGTCCTGATGGTATGACAGTTTTGTCTTTTCAACAGTTTTGGTCTTCATTAAAAGGGGACTTGGTGGCTTTGGTTAAAGAGTTTTTTCGAATGGGTTGTTTCGATCCACGCCTAAATGAGATGAATATTTGTCTTATACCTAAAATTGACCAATCGCAACGCATGGTGGAATTTCAGTCGATCAGTCTTTGTAATGTGAGTTATAAGATTATTTCAAAAGTTTTGCGCTTTTGGCTTAAGCGGTTTTTGTCGTCTCTGGTTTCAGAAACTCAGTCGGCTTTGTTTCCAGACGCTTGATTACCGACAATATTTTTGTTGCTCAGGAAATATTTCATGGGCTGAATACTAATCGGCGCTGTAATTCAGAGTTTTTGGCATTCAAAACGGATATGAGTAAAGCGTATGATTGGTTTGAATGGGATTTTCTGGAAGCGGTTATGATTAAGTTAGGATTTGATAGGAAATGGATTTCTTGGATTATGTGGTGTGTATCTTCGGTGTCGTATCAAGTTCTTCTGAATGGTCAGGCTTGGGGTTATATTTTATCGCAGAGGGGTTTACGTGAGGGAGACCCTCTCTCCCCGTACCTGTTTATACTTTGTACCGAGGTTTTGACAGCAAATATCAAAAAGGCGGAACGGGAGAAGAAACTTACGGGTATCAAGATTGCTCGGGACTGCCCTATGATCTTGCATTTGTTGGGAAAGCTTCGGGACAAGAGGTAAATTTGGAGAAATCTTCCATCATGTTTGGTAAGAAATTTCCGTATGATATACGAACTCACTTAATATCAGTTATTAGTATATCTAAAGAAGGCGGTATGGGTTCTTATTTGGGTATTCCTGAAAGTCTTCAGGGATCGCGAACTAAAGTTTTTAGTTATGTTAATGATCGCCTGGACGAGCGAGTAAATGGCTGGTCGAAAAAGTATTTATCGAAAGGGGGTAAGGAAATTATGATCATATCAATTGTGTTAGCTCTCCCGACCTATGTTATGTCATGTTATAAACTGCCGCAGGAGCTAACGTCCAAACTTACGAGTGCCATATCAAAATTCTGGTGGAAGTTTAATGATAATGCACGAGGTATGCATTGGGTAGCTTGGGATAAAATGTATAAGGACAAATGTGAAGGGGGTTTGGGTTTTGGTGCTCTGGAGCAATTTAATGACGTGATGCTGGCTAAGCAGTTTTGGCGGTTAATTCATTATCTGACATCCTTAATGGATTGGGTGATGCGTGGTCGATATTTTAGGAATAAACATCCTCTATTGGCCAAAAAACCACATTCTCCTTTTTTTTGTTTGGAGTAGTATTTTTTCGACCAAAGAACTAGTGGAACAAGGGGCAAAGTAGGCGGTAGGTTCTGGATGTAATATTTTGGTATGGTGTGATCCCTGGATACCGAACCATCAACCAAGACCAGCTAATGGTAGGAGGAGATTGCTACATCCTAATTTGATGGTTAATCAATTAATTAATCCAATTACGAGGGATTGTCATATGCCTATTATTGAGGAGTTTATGGACCCGGAGGATATTCCGCTTATTCGGAGTATGGCGGTCAGTAAATCTTTTAAATCGGATAGTTTGATTTGGCATTATACTAAATCCGGAAAGTATTCGGTTAAATCGGGATATCGGCTAGCACGAGAATTACTCAGGAAAGTTGAATATGGGCTGTCGTGTAAGGCCCTCCGGGTTGGAAACTTCAAGTCCCTCCGAAGGTTCAACATTTTTTCTGGCCTATTGCGTCTGGTACTCTTCCTGTGATGGACCGGATTGCTCATCAGGGTGTCCAATGTGATGTTATGTGTAAACGGTGTGGTTCTGCGATGGAGACTATAAATCATGCTCTTTTTGAGTGTATCCGTTCGCGTAAGGTATGGGATTTGTCTCCGATTTCCTATGGATCAGTGTATTCGAAATTAGATTTTATTTTTTGGTGGGCATCATCCCAATTCGGGACTTCAGATAGATGTTATCGGCTACCATGGATTTTATGGTCAATTTGGAAGGACATAAATAAAAAAGTTTTTCAGGGAATAGAGGCAGAGCCAATTGATATTATAAATCAGGCGGCTAATGATAAATTACTGTGGGAGGAGGCCAAGTCCTTCTCGGCGAGTTACTTGGATCCTCCGGTAACCTTGGAGGTTCGGGATCCTTACCCCCGTTGTCAGATTGATGGTTCCTGAAAAGGTTCAGATCCTTTTGTAGGTTTGGGGTGGTGGTATAGTAATAGTGAAGATAGGACGCTACTCTTGGGAGCATGGAGCCTTAGACGCAGCCCTGCACCCCTTCATTCGGAGTTACAAGCCTAGATCTGGGCTATGGAGTCCCTCTTAGCGGTTGGTGTTGACTGTCAAAATTTTGAGTCGGATTGCTCAGAGTTAGTTGCAATAGTGCAGTCTCCAGACGATTGACCCGCCTTCTCGAATTTGTTGGAAGATTTAACTCCCTCAGACGATCCTTTCCTTCCTTCACTCTTATCCAGATCCCGCGAATGTCAAATGCGAGAGCAGATTGTCTTGCTCGTTTTTCAAAATCTTTAGTTTCTGAAATTTTTTTGTAAACTTTTTCCCTTCGGTTTGGGCAACCAACCTTGGAGTCATCTTTTAATTTAATGTTTGATTAAAAAAAAAATCATAAAATTAGATGTTAAAAAATGATATGTATATATATATTTTTTTAAATAGTATTATATATATTTTTTAATCTAATACTGGTATTTAATCTGAAATTATGAATTTTATATTTTCTTTTTTCAATTTTTTTATATATTAAAGATCTAACTAAAAATCTGAATTTTAACGAATCAGATAATTGCAGAGAAACATTGATCAAAAATATCAAAATTTAAGTATAGTTCCGTGTCCACTCTTACACTAGTTAGAATATTGAGAGGAAGAAGAAAAAAGCAGAGTAAGAGACCTTTTGTCTCTTCTCTTTTGAGAAGACAAATAACGAAATCTGAAAATTTTATTTTCCTGAAACTTGTTACATGACATCAAGACAAAACTGATTTATATAGAAAACAAACAGACCCTACATCATAAAGAGTTGTATCTCTTTGTACTTATGACTCTTGGATGAAACGTCACAAACCAAAACATCACTGACTTGAACGTTGCGACTCTGAAACTCAATTATCGACCAACACTCCCCCTTAATTGAGTTTCCAGCTAACTCCAATCTTGCTTCAACGTTCTTCCAACCTTGTTGTGCTTACTGAACTCCTCTGTTTCCAGTTAATTAATGACGTCTCCTCTCCCTCTGGTTAGAGCTGACTCTTTTTCTTTCAAACAGGCTGTTGGTCCGTGTAAATTTCTTTCTCAAACACATCACCCGTTTTCCTTTTTCCTTCTTCAGTTCGACGTGAAGTATTTTTGAAGTTATGTGATATTATCAGAGAAAAAAATTTCTTTAAGAGATACCCGACAGACTTCTCTTGAAGAAATAGTGGCTACATTTTTGCTCACCATTGGTCAAAGCTCAAGATATATAAGTATACAATGGGCACATGATTTTAGATGCATTAAATATGATTGCACCAAGTTGGATGGCCAAACCTAGACTCACAGTTTCTGCAAAAATAAGAGAAAGCACACACTATTATCCTTATTTCAAGGTATGTTTACTACAAATTTTATTTCAAATTATGTTTCAACACAATTGAGGTAATTATAAAATATTAGAACCAGCTTTGCTTGGATACGTATTGCTTCCCAGGAACGTTTGGGTTGATGTGAATGTTGTTTTTCTTTGTCCTTACTTGATTATTAAATATGGTTGTTTTACACTCGACAGTTGTGACTATGTGAGTAATCTTTGCTAGCTAGTATCTCATTATTTCTTCATTGGTCAAATTAGTTGTGAATTATTTAGTTGGCTTCGTGGAAGCCAAAAACGTGCAAACAAAGTAACATATTGGAAAAGTCTATTAGAAAAATCAGAGAACCTCTATCAAAGACGAAATTAAGACAAAATTAAATACGAAGACTCATTAGCTGCTTTACAGTTATTATATCTTTCGCATATAACTGATAAAACAGAAAAATGAACGTAGGGGTAAAAAATATACTAAACATAGATGTGAACTCTCGTTATCATGATTTTTACAGGATTGCATTGGGGCTATCGACAACACACACATTCATGCAACGGTGCCTGCTGATGATGCACCAAGCTATCGTAATCAGAAACATTAAAAAATGTTCTTGTTACATGTAACTTTGATCTATAATTTTACAACACAGGATTCAAAAATATTTAGTGATGCTTTAATGAGAAGTAAGAGCAAACTACCTATTTCCGAAGGTATATCCATATGCATTACACAGATCATTGTTACTTCCCTTTTGTTAATATAACTATTAATATTTATATATGAATTACAGGAAAATATTATCTAGTTGATTGTGGATTTGCAGATCGACACAATTTTTTAGTGCCATTAAGAGGTACAAGGTATCATGATCTACTATACTTCAGAGGTCAAGGTTGTGATTCTGGTAATCAAAATGTGTTATTTAACTTGCGTCATGCATCTTTGAGAAATGTGATCGAGAGAATTTTTGATATCTTCAAATCTAGTTTTCTGATTTGAAATGAGCACCGCTTTTTCCTTTTAAGGTACAACGAGAACTCGTATTAGTTTGTGATGGATTACATAACTCACTCCGTAGAGAATGTCGGTCCGATGAGTTTCCTCCCGATTAATATAGTGATGAAGAAACCAATATCGGTCACCAAGAAAGCAGTTATGAGGAAAATAGAGATACAGGAATCCTCCAATCTCAGCAAATAGATTATGCTAATAATTGGAGACACAATAGCGGCTAATATGTGAGAAAGAGATTATGCTAATAATTGCATTACTAAGAAGAGCTCTCCCAGAGGTAGTCCTCTCCCAAGAAATGTATGATCTTTTTATTGCGCCATGTGCTGCAAAAGTGAAAAAGTTGAAGGCGTTCCTAGCCTAAGAATTGTAAGTGGTTTTTGGGAATTCAAATGTGACAAGCATTTATTATTGTTTATCAAATAGGATTTATAACTGATTGTTAAATTGTGGAAATCAGGGCAAAAGTTTTGAGCACTGGAAATGCCAATTTTTATTTGCGCCTGATGCCCCTAAACAATTAAGGCCACCTTGTGATAAAGAGTACGACTGGTTGTGTGATACGGTAAGCTTGGACGTTTTCTCTGATAAATTATCTGATCTAAACATAGTGGACTATTCACTGCAACATTAATTATTTGTTGCAGCACATATCCGCATGTATGCATATGTTCCGTAGAAAGGATGAAAAATACATCTCCTTTTGTAATAGATCAGATTGCTTTTCTTAACCCGTGATTTGCTAACCATTAGGCAAAAGAATACCCTTTTTTGATTCCGATAAGAAATGACAGTTTGGAGATGGTTATTTTGATACGTACTTGGAGAGATTACCAATATATGGTATGACACACACGAAATGGGTTGACGATGTAGACATCTTGTACATCCCACACAACATCAATAACAATCAATAGGTTGCCCTCGAAGCTGAATTAGTTAAGCGCAAGATTAAAGTATACGGTAGCATAAACGACAGTAGTACCGACGAGGTTCTCCACAAGCATTGTAAGCCGTTCACCAGAATGATTCCTCACTTGATGCAGGCTATTTCCCAACGATACAAGAAAGATAAAATCAGGGCATCATCAAACATTATTTACAGGATGAAAACAACCCCGAGAATATTCAAGTTGGTGATTGTGTTGTGTATGCGTTGAAGTACATTGAGTGTTTAGACCTGAGACTAAACTTTGAAGGCCTCTCTGATGCGGCCATGCCTGTCATTAGGAAGAAAATTGCGACAAAAGTGTTTGATGAGATTCCAGACAACAACTGCTTTCTAAAAATGTTAGATAACTCCTTGACACGCTGTGACTTTAGCGAGGTTGAGTTCATCTTGGAATCAAAAAGCTTAAGAAGTTAGATTACATATATATTTCAATAGCCGAACCAGTATGAAGTTTAGATTCCAAGATTGCTTGGACGCCGGTGGAAATTGAAAAAGGGGATTAGGTCATAATTTTGGTTAGGCATAACAAATGTGGATGTCATTCTTCAATTTTTTGACATCCCCACTTGTAATGTTTTCTAATTGGCCACTAATATAGCCGAGTGTGGTTTGTACACTCTTTAGGTATAGTGTTTTGTATATTGCAGGGTTCAGATTATGATATGTTCTTTGGTTGGTTATTCACTGGTGTTATTGGTCATGTAATCCGTGTTAGGATGTACCTTTGAACGCGGTTGTATAATTTTTTGGCATCCACCTTTTTAAGTTGTTTATTTTGAGTTTACTATGAAAAAATTGAGTTTTTTTTGTCAAACTTACAAATTTACATTTTGGTTGGTCCATGTTGGGTGTTTAACCCTTGAACGCGATTGAGTTTTTTGTAATCTGTGTTGGGTGTTTAACCTTTCTAAAGATTAATTTTGGGAAAACTAAAATAGTACCCAAGTGAATGACCTATAAAAGGTATTCAAGTTCTTCACTTATAAATAAAGTAATGGGATACAGATCTCACAGCAACACCAAACTTTCAGAGCAAGATCTAAGCTTATTGAGATTCACATATAAAACTTCCTGGATGTCACGGGATGAAGTTTTCATCATAACCATCATAGCTGGAAGATGGATTATGAATAATAAAGTGGGGTGGGAATTCAAACTGGATGTTGGTCGTGGTGGTAATACAGTCCAGTAACATCAGTTTGGCTTCTCCATGACTTATTTTGTCGCAAATCAGTTTACTTCAGAAATTGACGAGTCCTCTTATCCACTGCCTATAACGATTGGAGCTGGGTAACAATGGTTTCCGTCAACATCGTAAGATAAACAAGGCCATAAGTGTATATGTAACTTGTTTGGGAAAAATTAGTATTCTTGTTGATATTGGTGCTTACGGGGAAGGAGGTGCATACGGAGAAGTCAATACTGCACAATGTGTAGTACCTCACCGTATGTAACACCCGTGAACAGAATTTTGGAAATTCGGTAACACTTTGTCTGGTCGGGTCAAACCGGTTCGATTTTAATTATCTGTATTATGTGGTTGGTTTAGGGCTTCTCTTTCGCGGATGTAAAGTGAAGACATCAACCAGTGTTGTGACGGTAACTACGGTGGTTGATGTAATAGAGTACAGATAAGTAACGAGCCAATTATGGACGGTAATTATTCTGATGAGGAAAACTATGATTACGAATTCTGGAGCGAGTATGTTCGGGCAGACATATGTAGGGAAGATATTTTGTAGTCATTTGATAGTTTCATGTTCATAGTACAAGATTAAATTTCATTACCTTTATCTACCGCTTGTATTTTGTCATTGGTATATGGTTCAAACACTTTGTGTATGTTGTACCCTTACGTAAATCAAAAACAATTACCATTTATTTTTTTGTACCCTGAAAGTTTTTCGAACACACAAGGGCTTATATATCATTTTCTTCTGTGTTGTCATTTGTGTACAGTTACATTACCATTTTCTTATGTTCTACCCTCATCCACCCCTTGTGTTTTGTCATTGGTGTACGGTTTAAACACTTTGCGTACGTTGTACCCTTATATAAACAGAAGACAAGTACCATTCCGATTTTTGTACCCTGAAAGTTTTTCGTACACACAAGGGCTTATATATCGTTTTCTTTTGTGTTGTCATTAGTGTACGGTTTCATTTTCAATTTCTTTTGTACCCTCATCCACTCCTTGTGTTTTGTCATTGGTGTATGGTTCAAACACTTTGTGTATGTTGTACCCTTATGTAAACCAAAACAATTTACCATTCCTTTTTTTGTATCCTGATAGTTTTTCGCATACAGAAGTTCTTATATATCGTTTTCTTGTTTGTTTACTTTGGTATACGATTACATTTCCATTTTTTTATGTTGTAACCTTACGTTTTACGTTTACCAAAATGTAATACCATGTCGCTTCTGCAATGTTGCATTTTTGTGTGCTACAATTAAAGTAAATAACATAACATCATCGATCACACTTACCAACTACTATTTTATAACCAGATTGATCAATCGCAATTAATATTATGACAAACAAACTGGTACTACAAACATTTATAGTGGCTCTTAAATCGTGAAATAAACACAGAATAAACCTTGAAATGAGCGCCACTTGAGCCGTAGGCAAAACAACGTACCAAGTTAAGTTTGTGGTTGTTACCCAGAGGAGAACAAGAAGGGTTAGAACTTCGAATGAGAGGGGCATTTCATCTAGAAATTCTTGAATTGGAACCAGTAATAGGCACAAAGAGTTGGTAAGCCTTTAGCAAGAGATAAATCCTGAAACACACGCCAAACAAAAACAGTTGTTCTTGTCAACACATAGTTAATAGAAGCTATAAATGTCTTGCCAAAGGTTCTTCAACACTACATGACCATCAATTGCTGGTATCATCAATGCCTAAATCTCTCGGTGTACTTAGTATGGTGCTTTGCAGTTTTCCAACAGGAAGTGGCCAATCTTTTAACAGCAAAGCAAGAGGCGCATAAAGCTTAGGTCAGAGAGTTGAATAATCGCTGAGTTGATTGGAATGAGAAGATCGACGCTGCAAAGGCTAGAGCAAAAGCCACAGCGGAAATATGTGAGTGTCGGTCGATGCAAGTGAATGTTGCATCAGTCGATGCAAGCTTGTGTCGGTCGATGCGTACCCAGTGATATGTATATATTTTACCTTGTTTAACCATAGTTTATTCACATCTTTTACATGTTTTATTAGCTTGTTTTGTTACTTACATGTAGTTTAAGGTCAGTTTGTGCATTAGAGTAGGATTTGCATTGCATTTGCATTGTTTCTTGTTTAAACAAGTGATTTGGACTCAAGGAGCATGGAAATGGAGCTTAAGAGGAGTGGAGTGCAACCAGTGAAGCAGATAGGAGCTGAAGCAAGCTGGAAACCAAAGCTTGGAGACCACTCGACCATCACGCCCGGAGACACTCGACCTTGTGCTATTCAGGGAGTCGACCATCACGCCCGGAGACACTCGACCGTGTGCTATTCAGGGACTCGACCGTGTGCTATTCAGGGACTCAACCGTGTGCTATTCAGGGACTCAACCAGTAGGAAGCAGAGAAATGGACCACTCGACCATAGCCACTCGACCGCTTTTGGTCGAGCACATTGAGCCGCCTCTCTATTTTGTCAGCTAGCTATTTTAGGGCTTCCCCCTTGTCATATATATATCCAATGTACCCCATGGCCGCCCATAAGCTATGATAAGTCATTTTTAGGTCAGAAAAATATTTGTAGCCACCAAAAAAACCTAGTTTTTACCCTTTTGGATTTTTAGCTTTTGTTTGCATCATTTACTACTTTTGTTCTTACTTTTCTCCAGATTTTCATACCTTGTAAGTCTCATAACTTTCTGGGTATTGGTAATCTGAGTTAGTTTCTTTATATAAAGTTGTTGTTCATCATCTCATCTATCTTATCATGCTAGTTTTATCATTTTCTGGGTTTATGTTCATCATCATCATGTTTTGTTCATCTGTGTAGTGAGTTAGGATTTTGGAGATGGATTAGGCTGGTCTAGAGTTGTGGTTGTTTAGATTGGTTAAGCTTGTTTGATAATATATTTCTTCTAGTTTAGAAGTGCTCTAAGCTGTTCTTATATCTGAGAGGATAAAAATAGATCTTAAGCTTCCTTGCATCATACCAATGTTTAGGTTGTTAGATAAAGCTAATGCTGGAGATTATCATGTTTATCCGAGTATAAGACGGGAAAACATAATCAGAAAGAAATAGATGTTCCACAACCATTTGTCGTGAGAATTTTTTCCATATAGGTACATATATTTTACTTCTTTTTTGGTGAGCAATATGTATTTTTTAAATTTGTTATTACCTTAATTAAAATTGATTCTCAACTAATATATTTAGATTTTTTTTTTGTGATAAAAATACTATTTTCGAAAATTTGCAGCAAGTTTTAACTTTTGTTGTTGTTAAAAAGTTATTTTAAACTTCGTAAAAACAAAATTTGTTTTGTTTCCAAGTCTCCATGTAGTATTTAAAAAAAAAAAAAAAGAAAAAAAAAAAGAGAATCTCAATAGCAATTAGCAAGTTGGCAACCTTTAAAAAATACAAGTCTCATGACAATTACTTTAATAGCATAAAAAAAATACAAGTCTCATGACAACCACATTTGTTATATAATTAAAAAATCTCACGAGCACACAACACACAACACAGGTGACTGACTACGGCGAAAGGGCAAATCTGAAAAGCAAAAGAGAATCAATTTCTTGCTCTATATAAATAAAAATCAACGTAGCAGCGTCTCTCTCTCTCTTTGTCCCACCATTTTCACCGCTTCTCCTCCAATCACTCTCAGATCTACAGATTCTTCAGATTCCTCCCTCCTCTTCTCTCTTCTCTTTTATTTAACCATGGTTGGAGCTTTCGAATCTGATCATTTCCTTGGAATGACGAACCTCAACGACATCTTAACCGACGATTTCGATCCAACCGCCGTTGTCACCGAACCATTACCTTCTCCGGTGACGACAAATGGAACCGAAGGTGAAGAGAATCTGAAGAAAACGAACGGAGTAGGTGGAGATAGAGAAATGGTTCTCGGTAGGAATATACACACGACGTCACTCGCTGTTACAGAACCGGAGGTGAACGATGATTTCACCGGTGATAAAGAAGCTTATATGGCTAGTGTTCTCGCTCGTTATCGCAAAACTTTGGTTGAACGAACCAAATACCATTTAGGTATGAACTTTGAATTCATCGTCATCGTCATCGTCGTCTTGATCTGTTTATTTATTTTTATAATGAATCTGTGAATCTGGTGGCGTAGGTTATCCTTATAATTTGGATTTCGACTATGGTGCGCTTGGTCAGTTACAGCATTTCTCGATTAACAACCTTGGAGATCCGTTTATTGAAAGCAACTATGGTGTGCACTCAAGGCCTTTTGAAGTTGGTGTGTTGGATTGGTTTGCTCGTCTTTGGGAGATTGAGAGAGATGATTACTGGGGTTACATTACTAATTGTGGTACTGAAGGCAACCTTCATGGCATCTTAGTTGGGTCAGTTTCAGGAATCCATCCCTTAACCTTTGATTCTTTGATTTATTTGGTGTTTTGGTTTGATGCTCATTATGAATTTCTTTTGTTCTTTCAGGAGGGAGATGTTTCCTGATGGGATCTTGTATGCCTCGCGTGAATCGCATTACTCTGTGTTTAAAGCAGCTCGTATGTATCGTATGGAGTGCGAGAAGGTTGATACGCTTATCTCTGGGGAGATTGATTGCGATGATTTTAGGAAAAAGCTGTTGGCAAATAAGGATAAACCTGCTATTCTTAATGTTAACATAGGTTGGTGTATCTTTATTACTTTAGTTTGTTGAGGTTGGGATCTTTGCTGATGGTTAAATTTTGTTATTTGCAGGAACTACGGTTAAAGGAGCTGTTGATGATCTTGACCTTGTAATCAAAACTCTTGAAGAGTGTGGCTTCTCTCATGACAGGTTCTATATTCACTGTGATGGAGCTCTGTTTGGACTTATGATGCCTTTTGTCAAACGTGTAAGTGTACAGTCTTTAATCAAACTATTTTGATAACCTTATTGTGATCTGAGCAGGCTTTTTCCTTCTTTTCCGCAGGCACCAAAAGTCACGTTCAATAAACCGATTGGAAGTGTGAGTGTCTCAGGCCACAAATTTGTTGGCTGTCCAATGCCTTGTGGTGTTCAGATAACAAGAATGGAACACATCAAAGTCCTCTCTAGTAATGTTGAGTACCTTGCCTCAAGGGATGCAACAATCATGGGAAGCAGGAACGGGCATGCCCCTTTGTTCCTCTGGTACACCTTAAACAGAAAAGGGTACAAAGGATTCCAGAAAGAAGTTCAGAAATGCCTGAGAAACGCGCATTACCTCAAAGACCGACTCCGTGAAGCTGGGATCAGCGCCATGCTCAATGAGCTTAGCAGCACTGTTGTCTTTGAAAGGCCCAAAGATGAAGAATTTGTTAGAAGGTGGCAGCTCGCTTGCCAAGGCGATATAGCTCATGTGGTGGTTATGCCAAGTGTTACAATCGAGAAGCTCGATAATTTCGTGAAAGACCTTGTCAAACACAGGTCAGTCTGGTATGAGGACGGAACTCAGCCTCCATGCCTTGTATCGGAAGTAGGAACCAACAACTGCATCTGTCCAGCGCACAAGTGATGGCATGATTTCTTATATGTTGGCATTGCTGTGTTGTCGTAAGCTACTTAATAGTTTAAATCCCTATCCACTGTAATCCTGAATTCGGTTTCGATCAGCGTAAAATTTTGTCAGTTTCTCTCATTTACAAGTTATGGTTTCAAACAATGTTCACGTAAGCATCAGGTGCTGCTAGTCGAAGGTTGTAATCCGTAATTTATTTCTCAGGTTAATAAAAATGTTTGTGATAGAACGTTTATTCTGGAGCATGATTAACACCTTCATTCTAACATTATCGCAACTGCAATTACCTAAAGCTATCGATTTAGCTGTGGTTTTGATGATTGGTACTAAATGCCTTGCAGAAGTGATTACTTACTATAAAGATTTCTGGAGAGTATTACAGTAGTTACGACTCTTAAAAGATAGACCAATATCGCCATGAACATATCTGCATAGACGTACAATCAAGCTAACACAAGCCATATTACATGCATACATACATACTTACATACATCCAATATTGCAGCCCAAAATGAATATAAGGTATAAACTCAAGCCAACATTTCGTGTTTAAAATAAAACTTAGCCTCTCTTGGTGAAGTCCATGAAGCTCGGGTGCGATGGCTGCCCATTACTGCTCATCTGCTGGTTCTTGTTGTTCCCAAACTGATTCATTGTCGATTGCTGAGACGAGAATTGACCGCGGTTGTATGCATTTTCGTTCCCCTGAGGAATTTCTCCAGCGGCAATCTTAAGTCGGTTCAGTTCATCCCGTAGCGCTTCATTCAAAGCTGCAAGTTACACCGAACAAGAAACATCTTAAATCTTTCATACCAAAACTTTAATTTATATATCAAGAACGACCTCAATGAAGGCTTACCATCCCTAAGTTCAGCTTGTTGCTCTAAAGCTTGCAGCCGCATTTTGAGATGTTTATTTTCAGTGTTCAGCTCTGACGTTCCTCTCTGCACAATATACAAAGGGCATAGAGTAAAGATGCAGATATCTGCGAAAATCATTATTACACTGCTTCAATCAAACTTACACTCTTACAGGTGTTCATTATACTGCTGACATATCACACACGTCAGTTGAATTAAAAAGACAATAACAGATCTTTTTAGTACTGCTGTTCCTACAAACAGATGTAGTCCTGTCCCCTCAGCCGGTTGGCTACCAATATGTATAGCCTACTGGAGTTCTCTTTATCAAATTCTTAGAGCTAGAAAGCGGTGTACCTCTCTAAATACCAAGAAGCAATCTTTTAACACACTATGCATCAATCAATTACAAGTTATAAGATGCCGAACCAACTTAAGTGAAGCACGAGTACAAAGCATATAATCAAATATAACGTAAATCAAGATCGCAGGAAACTTTCCATACGGGAAGCCTCACTAATCCCATCAGCTGTACCTTAAACACAATGAACAAGTCATATGAAAAACATTACCTGCAACATAGTGACTTGAGCAGACAATGTTGTTGCTTCGTTCTGAAGCGTCTGAACCTTCCTCTCCAACTCACCAGTATACCTAATCTTCCTCTCTTTCGACCTCGCTGCAGATTGTCTATTCGCTAAAATCCTATAATAAAAAAACCACTAATTTCAATCACACCAAATTCAAGATTTGGGGGAAAAAAATCAAGAAATGAAACAAACCCTAATTTTGGCTTACCTTTTAGCTCTTTTAGGATCAAGCAAAGCAAGCTCAGCAAGTCTATCACCACCCATACCCATGTTCTTCTTCCCACCACCATCTTTACCACTCACAGAAGCTAAAATCGATTCGATATTAAACGAAGCAGAACTCGTCTCTCCATCCATAGAACTACTCCGGTTATGATGATTCCCTTTCTTCTTCTTCTCTCCTGAGCTAGTAGCTTGGGATTTCCCAGTAAACTGTTCCTCAGTAACCCTTAAATCATCGAAGAAATCTGAATCAACCGAGAAGCTACGAACATGGCGGCCGAAGGGTTTCGGAGGAAGAGGGTTATTAGGTGGAACACCGTTGGATGAGGTTTCTTCTGGAGGCGAATCAACGGACATCGGAGAAGGTTGTGGTTGTAGTGGTGGTGGAGTGTTGAGGAAGTCTAGGGAAGAGAAATCGATATCGGAAGGATCGAATAAGAGGAGATCGTCGATTGATTCGCCGGAGAAGAAAGTTTCGGAGCGAGCTCGACGGTGGTGAGAGATACGTTGACGTGGAGCTTCTGGCATACGTTCTATATCACTGAGAATCGTTTGATTTGGTCCTCCTCCTCCGTCCATTGATTTTTTTTTTTGTTTTTTTGTTTGGCCGGCGGCGAGGTTAGAGGTGTTTTGACAACCTACCGAACACCGAAGTAAAGAAATCTGGAAAGTACACAAGTATATATTTTTGTTTTGTCGAGAAAGCAGAGCAGGTAAGTAAAGTTAACTAAGTACCAAGTAGGGCCAAAATGATGTTCGGTCTGAAAAAAAAACACTATATTCTCCAAAGTTACTTACCAACAAAAGACTAAAAAAGTGTCTAATAATTATTATTAAACACATAATAGCATAAATTTTTTTTTAATACATAACTAATCTGTTTAAAAATAAACACACAAAAATATAGAATACATCATTTCACATAAAAATTTAAGTAATAATTTATTAAGTAAATAAAAGGTAACAATATAAAATGATAAACAATATAAAAGTTATATGTAGATTTACCAAACAATTGCAATATTAAAAGTAAATATTGTCTCAAACAAAATAATTTTTAAAAACAACTATAACAATAACTTTTTTTATTATAGTATAATTTTTGGAGAAAAAGCATGGGATATATTCTAGTTTATTAAGTAAATAAAAGATAACTTTTTAATTCATGATAATTGATTGATTAAATATTAGCTTCATTTTTAGTTACTTACCAACAAAAGACTAAAAAAAGTGTCTAATATTATTAAACACATAATAGCATAGTTTTTTTAAATACATAACTAATTTATTTAATAACACACAAAAATATAGAATACATCATTTCACCTAAATATATAAGTGATAATTTATTAAGTAAATAAAAGGTAATTTTTTAATTCATGATATGTGATTAAATATTAGTTTCATTTTACTCATGCATAAGATCACTGAAAAAGTAGAAAATCATTATTTCTATTGAAAATTAGCTACTTTCCCATAATTTCAGTGTAGAAATTATTAGGAAAAGCTTAATTTCTATAAACATCACCTATAATTTGAGTGTTCTTATTAATACACTTGTTTAAATCAATAACTAACCACTAAAATAAACATATACTATTTACAACCAAATCATCTGTTAAGTCGAAATTTTGTTTTCTCTTATCACATCATCATTAGAGATATTTGATGAAACAAATTAATGATAATCTTCAATTATCTGCAGCATATAAACTATGATTAAAATGTCCCATGAACAACGATACCATGATGCAATTCTCCCCACAACACTAGGATTCACGATCGACGATTCTGCCTTATAATCAGGCCCGGCTCAATCAACGGCATGACTCGGTGCAATAACAACAAAAAAAAATCCTATTTTTTTACCAAACAATAGACCAAAAAAAAGGAACTCATCTTGCATCACCAATTCACCATTATTTGGGCCTATTTATTTGTTTCTTAATTTTGGGCCTTAAAATAAAACTTACAAATATAATTTTAGACTCTTTTAGATATATATCTCTATATAATTTCAGCATAATTAAACATTTTTATATGTAAATCTTATAAAAATTGGAACTTAAATTATGGGTCCCTGTGCAAATGCACATGTTGCACTTGCCAATCGCCGGACCTGCTTATAATGGATATCTTCTCCGCAACATCTACTTTTTCATTATTAAATATTTCAAAAGAATCTTTATAGAAATTATTCCGAAAAGTTTAAACATAAAACAAGAGAGAACCCTTTTTCTTAAAATAAATTTCGTAAAATATGTATGAATTTATCATAAGAAATTTTAACATAATGATTTTTCATTTCGTAAATAAAACCATATTTGTATCAATGTTGTGGGCAGCACATTGTCATGATTTTTTTACAAAATATACATTGTATTTGATATTACTAAAATAATTTATGAGATACCAACAAAAAAATAAAAAATAAGAATAATTTATATAAAATTTTCATGTGATGTATAGTGTATATTTGTGAGATAAGAGAGTATGAATTAATTTAAGATCGATGTTATAATAATTATACAATTTTTTTTTTGATCATCATTGAGTGGAGTCGAACTCCGGTTGGATTGGGGTAGGAGAAATGGTAATTTATCCACTTGATTAAAAACAAGACAACTTTTATTGTCTTATAAATGAATTTGCTGTTATTATTTTTAATATGTATGCAACTGCAAGTGCATTACAAACGCAATAGTCTTAGGGGACGATCTACTGAAGACAAAAAAAATTACATTACGAGTTAAGCTAAGGTAAAAAATATATGGGTCGTTTTCATGTTGCGGATAGTAACAAAAATGCTAATAAGGAGATTAAATCAATAGGAGAAATCGTTGGACATGAGAAAATTTGCATGATATCATTGATTAAATCAACTAAACAAATTTAATTCAGGAAACATGAAGGATCTATCGATTTACATGAGAATCGATCAAATCACATTAGGGATATATCGATCTCTAACTATGTAGATTCACAATCTAATTTACTAAACTCCTTCATGTAACTAAGAAGCTAAACATGCATAGTGCGGGCAAAAGCGTTTTTAAAACAATTATTTTCTAAACTTTTTTATGGTCAAATATATCACTAATTCATTTCTTCTATACACTTTTATGGGCATATATATTTTTAAATAATAGTTCAACAAATTTTAACAAATCAAAAGCTAAATTAATTATAAGACTAAAAAGGATTCTAACAAAAAATGTAAATAGAAAAAAATTAACCAAAAGAAAAATTATAATTTAATCTTCAATAATAAGGAATAGAAGTAATTTTTCTAATATAAACATAAAGTAACATAGTTATGAGGGTTATCCGCGAGTATACGCGACCAAATGTTTAAGCCTAACAAACCTAACTTCTAATGTTGTGATTGAGCGCCTCTATATTGATAACTTAGTATCCAAGTCAAATATTCATAATTATCTATAGAAATTTAAAATTTCTAAAAATATAATTTCTCGAAAAAATATTTAAAAAAGATTTTAGTATTTATTTTCCATTTTTAATAATTTTAAGTGGGATACTATTATTTTATTCCTATTTTTTCTAATTTTCGTTTTTTTAAAAAATAATTCGTTTAAAAAAAAATATATTTTAAAAGTGAAAGAAAAAATTATTCTCTAAAATTACTCGTTTATATTTTCAATATATATATATATATATATTTAATTGTTTTATTTGTTCATCCACCTAATTATAATCGTTAGAATCTTTTGTCTTATGCAGCAACCCTGTGAGATTTTGTCGGGATCACAAAAGATTTTGTCATATCTTCAAATTAAATGGATATTTGTAGTATATCCTCTCAAGATTTTTCAGTTATTTTTCAGTTCAAACCGTCGTAATTATCTATAAAAATTTAACATTTTAGAAAATAGAAGTTTTGTTAAAACAAATATTTACAATAGATTATAGTATTTATTTTCCATTTAAAAAAAAAAGGGATATGAATATTTGGTTTCTTTTTTTTTTTCTTATTTTCATTTAAAAAAAGAATAAAAGTAAAACAAATAATCTGTAGAAATTTAATATTTTTAAAAACAGGGATAATCTCAAAGAAATATTTGCAATATATTCAAGTATTTATCTTCTATTACTTTTAAATTTTAATTGAAGTATAAATTTTAATTTTATATTTTTATTTTTTTTATTAAAAAATGAGAATTTTACAATTTATTATATATTATTTATCCATCTAAATCAATTTCAAATAAACAATAATTGTAAACTGTTAAAAAAAACTCTTCCAAATCTTCCTTAATCTTTTTCTTTCTTGAAAAACCTCTTTGATATGAAGTACTGAATTTAATTAATATTCCTTTTTTCTTCTTTCTATCAATTTAATAGTAAAAAATATCAGTTCTAATATTCTATTATTTTTTAAAAAACAAACAGAATTATAATTAAAATTCCTTCTATTTATTCAATAGGGGTAAATAATTTATTAGGCACAAAGATTATATTATTATTATTAAAAAAACAGAATTATGATTTAAATCTATCTGTATATAGAAAGAAATCCAATTTTTTAGAAAATTACCATAAATTTTCCATGAATAGAATCCACCATAATTTTTCTGCAAAAACAACATTAGGAAAAAAAACATTAGCATCAATATTATTTTTAAAAATTAAGGATTCAGGTTAACAAAGTTTAATACCTGAATTTCATTATATTCAGTTTTATAGATCTAAAATTATGATCATCCATGAATTTACCTGAAACAAAAAAAAAATTATGAGTTTATTTCAAATAACCAAAGAATAAAATAAAATATAGAGAAATTGCTTGATCATGATTTCCAAACAACCACTACAAAAAGAGGGAATGAAAAATTAGAATCCGAAGAATTATATAAAAGACCAAGATTATAATTCAAAATAAATTGAGCACACATATTATATTATTAAAAAAAATAGAATTATAATTTATTAGGCACACATATTATATTATTTTTTTTAAAAAACAGAATCATAATTTAAATCTACTTGTAAAAAGAAAGAAATCCAAGTTTTTAGAGAATTACCATAAATTTTCCATGAATATAATCCACCATAGTTTTTCTGCGACTATAACAAACAAAAAAAACATTAGCATCAATTTTATTTTAAAAAATTAAGGATTCGGGTTAACAAAGATTAATACCTGAATTTCATTATATTCAGTTTTGTAGATCTATAATTATGATCATCCATGAATTTACCTGAAACTAAAAAAAAATTATGAGTTTATTTCAAATTTCCAAAGTATAAAACAAAATATAGAGATCAACACAACATACCTGTTTTAAAATATGGAGAAATTGCTTGATTATGATTACCAAACAACCACTACAAAAAGAACAAAAAGAGGGGATGAAAAATTAGAATCTGATGAATCATATAAAAGACGAAAATTATAATACAAAAATTAATTTGAGAACATGATAATAGTTTAGGTTTTTTTTTCTTGTTTTTGAGTTATAGAGGATGGTTAGGGTATCTAGTATTTATAATAGTAAACGACATATGATTTTAGGGTTTTGACTAAGTTGGTGTATTCTTGACATATTTTTTTAATAGAAGCCCATCTATAGTTTTTACCATTTTTTTAATGAATTTTGACTTTTAATTCATATATTTTCGTAATTAATTTTTTAATAATTTTTAAAAATTATAATAAGAGTAAAAACGTTCAGATTTGAATCTCATTAATGGCAAATTAGTAATCTTAAGTCTGAGAATGAATGTGGTGCGTTTCATCAACCTAAATAGGCAAAAAAAGCTTGTCCGAAAATATTTAAATGGTAATTTTCATTAAAGGCAAAAGAGGTCATTTTTTTAGATTGGTTGTGAGCTCTTTTGACTATTCCTTTAATATATTACTTTAATATATTAGATATTTGATATGTTCACATTCATAACTCAACTTTTTACATGATATGAGATCTTCAGAGTTTTCTTAGCTATCTTATCTAAAGGGGTATTTTTGGACAAATTATTTGAAAGGTTTAAATGATGTACAATGGTTTAATTTGGTGAGCACTTTGTAAAATCAGCTTTTGTTCTATTTTCCGCTGAGTCTTACTATACAAATGAGAGAAATGGAACACTCACTCAGATCTGAAACGTTTGAGAGCATGTCAAATTGTCAGTGAACCTCTCTACTTCGCACTTTGGGGGTAATGTGGGACGAGCAATTCTTCGAGTTGCAAAATACACCTTAGTTATCACTCTTAAGGATCTTGCCCAAAAAAAGACTGTCAAAGGATAAGCCATATAAGCAACCACAAGACTGCTGTTTGTGAAAGCAATTTTATCCAACAATTGAAATATTCATTTGTCTCAATAATGTTCAATCTTAACAGATAACAAAAATTCTACATCAATACACAACATTTAAAAAAAAAACGGAATACGTAAGGAAAGTTCAGACGCGTCTAAACCGCTAAATCAAATAAGCAGTTTCCCGTTTTTTTTTTCTTCAAATCCCAAGAGGCCAGAAATTAGGCTCAAGCTATGTCATAATACAACATTTCTTCATACTATACTTGGAGGATCTCCTGTCCAGCTACAAGTAGCGCGTGACCACCGAGTTCTGATACAATCCACCAATGGTGCATGCTGTACCGGTTTAGGCTGATTCACTTCTGAGTCTTTCTCAGAGCTGCTCGGCATTGCACATGACATGTACTCCTCTGGTGTCCATTTAGGAGGAACAGAGACGTTTAGTTTTGTTAGCCGTGGCCTTTGCGTAGGAACCGCCCCACCTTCCACAGCCATTGCTTGTCCACCACCGTTTATATCGGACTTGGCAATTCCATTGAAGTGATAAATATCAAACACTTTCTTTCCCATCATTCCTGTTGAATCCTTTATGCCTCCCAAATTTTGGTCTAACTCCAAGATAACTTGCCATAACTCGCTCCACACGATGAAACCTGTGGCGCAGATGTCGTTTAGCTTCTCTGTTGGGAGTCTGATGTTTGTTTCCTGAACAACTTGGTGAAAGGCCTCCACGCTGATGAAGCCTCCTCCTCCGCTTTGATCTCTTGCATCGAAAGCTCTTCTTATCTGAGACTCTCTCAGCTCAAGTTCGTTTTCTTCTTGGACGGATGGGTTGAGTGCAAACAGGACCGTGTAATGTGACTCGCTACCAATAACCCATATTGGCCATTTGGGACATTTGAGATTCTGACCTACTTTGCAGAAATTGAGAGACTCGAGCAATGTGAGGAAGCCCACCTCCACATTCTTAGATATGCCTTTTAAAAACATGCCACCTCCAAGATCCATCCTTCCATCAAACACATTAGGAACGGCTTCTCCACACAAGAGCAGGTTTGCAATTTCCTAAGAAAAGAAGGGGCATAGAGAAGAGTTAGCAGCACTAGAGGAAAAACAGGATAGAAAATTAAAGTAAAAAAAAAGTGTTACTACCTGGGAGGCATGTCCAAATGGTGCAGTTACCAAGGGGAGGTCTGGATCATCCCTGTCGGCTTGAATGGATTCCTGTTCATCACAAAATTATTCATTTACGGTTACTCAATAGTCATGGATAACTGTCACTATTTGTAGGCAGTAATAAACAAGGAGGATCCTTCAGATAGACCTAGAGAATTGAAATGAATAATCTATACACAAAATCTATCACAATGATCAAGTCGCAGAAATCAAAGTCTTGCTTTATTTCTTACCGATTAGTAGAACAGAGAAAATCATAGAATAATCTAGAAACGTAAACCCACTAAATAGTTAACCTAGGGTGAATTCTAGAGCATATTGACCCTCCCAAGGCTCTCAAGGCCCCAAACCAGTCACCAATTACTCAACAACCTTAACATCTAAGCATTTTTCTACTCCCCACTGATTAAAAGGCTGATGTAAGATTCATTCTTACATTTGTTAGATAAACAGTAGAATTAGCATGTCCTATCAACTGAGATTTTTCTCTACCATTCAGGTATGCTTTCTTGTATACATGTTAACAAACAAAAGAGTAATAAGGATCTGCGTCAATACCAGTCCACGGGAGAGTAAAGCAGAAATTAGGAACAGCAAAGCACCCATGCGACTTTGGAAAGCAGTTATTGTGCCTTGTAGCTTATTTAGGCAACTTGATTGAGTTGTGAATGTCTCGAACCTTAGGATCTTCTGCAAATCTGAAGCAGACTCAATCGGGAGTCCACCAGCCATTGCCTGCAACAATAAATTAGAAGGAATCTGACAAGGACCCAACATAAATAGTGCAGCAAAACCAATGCTTGCACCAAATATAAAGTATTACTCAAGTTAGACTAACCTCATCTCTCTGATTAGTACTGGAATCCTCAAAATTAGTGGAAGTCGCTATTACAGCACGGTTATTGTTTCCACACATAAATAGAATCTCACACATGCTTTTGACAAGGGCCCTGCAAAATCAGGGAAATACAATGACAGATGCTGAGTATTAAGCATGATAACTGAAATTCGGATGTGAAACATAGTCTGACTAATCTTCTGAGAAAAACCACCTTGTTTTTGCTTCTTCGGTTACAGAAGAGAAGGAGTCCGATGCAACATAACGATGTTTAGATAATGTCCAGACACCCTTACTTGGGGAAGCTTTACCTATGTCATCCGGAAAGTAAATAAGGTATTTAAGAACAAATGCCTACACAGAAAATGGAACAGTCAGCATCAACTGAAAGAATGTCCACATGCTCTAAACAACCATAAACCACATCTTAACCAGAAACAAATCAGAAAAAATTAAGAGAATTACTTGTAGTGCTGCTAAGACACCGCAGGGGCCACCTTCATGCTGCACTAAGCCTATAGTAGTTTCAGGATCAGGGCTAAACCTATAATATGTAGTAAAAAAACATTAGTTAAATTTTGGGCACATAAAGTTAATTATGAAATACAATTAAACTACAAGAAAAAGAAAAATAGCGACATACAGATATGTCATTTACACATTTTGGAGAAATTACTGAACATCTAGAAGACACATGGAAATTTCAGCCCATAAATTTTAGCGATGAACCTTCTTTCACTAATTCCTTAAAAGGCTATAGGATAGCTTCACTCTTAATCGCTATTATGTGTTAAGACGAATCCCACATCCGATAGCGGATGATAAAAGGGCTATAGAATACCGTCACTCATTGGGTTGACAAGAATCACACATTGGATAGCGAATAATAAACCTAATGCCTTAAAAGGCTATAGTATCCCCTCACTCTTAATCTAGCTTCTGTATTGGCTACCCATTTGGTTTTTAACGGCTTGGTAACGGATCTAACTACTATCCGCGCCAACTAGTCATTAAAACTACATCACCACAACAGAGTATGACAATCCATCACACCAAGTCACGGAAATTCCAATCCATCCATGAACAACGCAAATTTAACAGCAACACAAATACAAATACAAAAAAGCATACCTTATGCCCTGGTTAGTCCATTGTGCAAGTACACTCTTCGAAACTTCATTCCCAAACACCATAGAGAACAGCTGATCAGACTCTTCCACCGATAACTCCTTCCCCAAATCAGAACCCAACTCTTCACCACTCTTCACAACTCCATCATCCTTATTAGCAACAACCGCAATTGGCAAGTCCCGAGCTTTGTTCTGAACCGGAGGAGGGCTCTTAGGAAACAAAACCATACGTTTCTCAGCAGCAGCAGCCATGAGCTCTCGCTGCAACCGTCGAGATTTAGCCTCAGGTGACTCACCACCACCAGATTGAGATCCGGATCCGGATTCTTCAATGGGTTTGCTCCGTTTAGGCTCAGGAGGATTGTATTGCATACTCATCTTGAGAGCCAATTTCAAATCCTCGTCTTCTTGATGATCCGCCATTATAACCCCACACAAAGATAGAGATTGCCCCGGATCCAAAGATTGAAACTTTGAACACTTACGTTACGATTTGGTAATAAAACACACAAAATCTTATTGTCGTTGTCTCGACAAGATCATATATGAATTGAAATTGAAGGATCCGATTTCAAAGAAGAAATCTTTTTTTTTTGGCTTTGGGTAATCAATAAATATATAATAAGCCTCCAATACCAATAGGGATTTTTAACATAATGATGAGTTTCCTAATCTCATCGGAGATAAAGTTTTCAACTTTGGTTTGGGCATTGAAGAATAAAGAGGAGAAGAGACGATACTGGATTTTTGGGGGTTTGAATGATTTAGGTCAAAATTATAAATTCGATAAGGAAAACAAAAAAAAATATGGAAAATTATTATTATCTAAATTAGCTAGAATATTATAAAAGTAGGTTTATTACTATAACAACACGTTAGTTATGATTTCCGAGTTACTCAAACAACACAGAAAAATTTGTGTATTACTTCTAAACAAGGGTTATGTGTTTTATTACGGTAATGCTATTTAATTTTTAAACGACGATAGAGAATAATAGAGTATCCCAATAAAAGCTGGAATCGATCTCTTGAATATTTTGGTGTTTATCTTAGGAAAGTTGGATTAAGATCGGGTATTTTAGAAACTATTTGGATAGTGTGCGGCGAAGACTGACTCTGGATGGCCGACGGACGACGGACGGCGAGTGGACGACGGACGGACGGCGAGTTTCGTGCAAGGTGGATTGAAGTTGTGGAGGAGGTATATAGCGATCTTTTCTGCGTTGCTTAATCTAAATTTCTATATCGTGGTTTAAGTTCTATTGCATGTTGTGTAGTAAGATTTTGAGTATTAGATAGTAGGCGTTGTATTTTGTGGAAGGGTACTTCTGACGATAGTCATGTCGATATATTCATGTTAGTTTTCAGTATGTAGTTGAACTCTGTTTTTCGGAAGATATTGGTGAGACTGCATGTTGATTCGTTTATAAAGTTAGCAACAAATGTTTTGTGATTTTGAATTAATAACAAAACTAATGCTTATATCGTAGTTATGGGGTCAAGCAATGATTCCAAGAGGTATCCAAGTAGGCTGTATCGGGATGGAAAATTTCCACTGCCGATCAGAAGCATGCACCACGATTGTAGTTTGCCCAATCTAGCTGGTTTGAAAGGCTTCGTTGGTGATGAGGTATACGACAAAATAAGAGAGAACTCGCAACTGGGAGTGTTATTGGATCTAGCGGAATCCAACTATTTGTTTTGTGGTAAGACCATTCATTATCTATTGACCAATCAATTGTCAATAGATATTCCATTGGAGGTATGGTTTTTGGTTGGAGGAAAGCCGCTAAGGTTCTCTCTATATGAATATAAAGAAATTAGTGGTTTGAATTGTGAGAAGATTGATGAAACAGAGTGTGAAGACGATCATACACCTTTATGGGCGACTTTAAAGGTGGAAGCTTTTAATGGACCCAAATGGCAGGAGCTAGTTGACGGTTTGAGAAGCTGTCGTGGGTGGCCTGATGAAATGAAGACTCAAATTGTTCGGTTGTATCTTGTGCATGTTGGAGTGCTTGGTTTATCAACGAACAGTAGGATACCTCTGGAATACGCAAAAAGGGTGTTGAATGAAAAAGCATTTGAGAGTTTTCAATGGGGTAGGGTTGGATTCAAGAGTTTAGTTGATTCCATAAAAGTCCTTGGGTTACCTAACAATGCTTATACCCTCCATGAATGTGTCCATGTATTGCTGATATGGGCATTTGAGAGCGTGAATGTGCTGGGGGCTAGCTATGGGAATGTAAGAGAAGGTGCAGATTTGCCTCTGTTAAGGTGGAGAGGAGGGAGGCCAAGGAAGGATATTGAAGCCTTCATATCCAGGAGCAAACTCCTTAATAATGGGGAGGTATGCCTACAATTTACATATATATTATTGGTTAGCATTTTATCTAATAGTAAGCATATTTAAAGTTATTGAATCTGAAATGCAGCTTCAGGTGAAGCATATAGTACCAAAACCTTTGGAGTTCATATATCCAGATTGGCCAAGAGAGTATTCTGTGTATGGTGTAGAGGAAGGTTTGAAGAAGAAACTGGATAATCTGCTGTTAGACGTGATCAATGGCGTAGTGGATGAAAGAGAATGGGATTGTGTAAAAAAAAGGAAGGGCGAACATACGAAGAAGAAGGAGAGGAGGCAACCTGTTACAGGGGTAAGTGACGATGATTTCGTTGAGACAGCCCCAACCAGCATCAGTAATGTCCCCAAAAATGCGAGAGAGAAGAAAGAAAGTGTTGGGGACAAATGTTCAGCAGAGAAGGCGTTTGGAGATAAGCAGTCAGGTGTGCAGGGTGAAGATGGTAGTGGAAGGTTATTTACTATGATTGAAACCTTAGGGGCGAAAATGGATAATATTGAGTTATCGTTTGCTAGAGCAATAGCGGAAGTTGTGTACAAACTTCAAGGTATGGAGAGTAAGATGGGGAATTTTGAGAGTGACGTTCAACTATTGAAGAAAGTTGTTATCAACTCAACGGATGAAGGAGCGCATATGTAAGGACCTCATACAATAAGAAATGACGAACCTAAAATAGAGGAGGTATGATCTGCGTACTGTATTGATAAAATTGTTATTATATATCTAGTGTTCAGTATGAAGACTTTGTATTTATATATTCGAAGAAACAATATTAATTTCAGTATTGTGAAGTTGTATAATTTTGAAATTATTTTGATATATGATTTTCGTACACACAAATTTTGCAATTTGTATACTTTGTCTCAAGTTTATCAGTGTCATATTATATTTCAAATGTCTTGTATATAACGTCAAATACATGTCTTTGTTCAATTCATGGCTATATCAGATGAAGCATTCGGCCCAGGATGGTTATAAAGATGCAAGTTGTGTTAGGAATCCGTTAGCGATTAAGGATAGGGTCATTTTGTCTGGGAGTATTAAAATCGAACCAGAGGACAACGAAGCCGCGAGTCTAGAGTGAATTCCAAAGCAGATGGTAGACAGTGTACAGTGTGGCAAAAGAGTACATAGTTGGCTGACAGAGGAAGGTGATAAAAGAGTAAAGTATAATGACAAAGTACATGGAGCAGGTGTACAACCCATTCCTATTAATATTATCCATCCGGTAAGTGGTGATCTCCCAAGTAGTGGTAACCTTGTACCGTCGGATCGAATGTGCGATTCTGTTTTGGATTTAACCGAGGGGACCAGTACTCCTGGATCATCTCATATACTGAAAGAAAAGGAGAAAGCCAGGTATTTTGGACATTTGTTACAAAAGGTGTTTCCTCCCTCAAGAGAGGGTGATCTTCTATTAGTAGATCCAGTGGGCACTAACATAGGGGTAAGCCCTAATGACGAATCAATGCAACTTGCATTAATTACCGGAGCTGAAATCCAAAGTGTAGTCCTCTCTCCCGTAGTGTACGATCCTTTCATTGAGGCAAATCCTGAGAAAGTTGAAAAGCTGAAGTCCTTCCTAACTGATGATTTATAAGTGTTCATTTAGAGTTGTGATATAATTAGTGTTTATATTAGGATATCAACTACGATTTATAACTGCTTTGTTAATTTTGGTATTCAGGGCTAAAGTACCTATCACTGGAAATGCCGAATATTATTTTCGTCTCCTGACCCCAAAACAATCGTAGTCAACTCGAACGTTCGGCTGGTTATGGGATGCGGTAAGCTTCGTAGTTTTGTTCCATAACATCTGACGCAGCTAAGTATGGTATATTAATGCCTGATAGATGTCACTCGTGTTGCACAACATGGTTACATGTATGCATATGTTCCGTAGTAGGGGGACGCAAACGCCATCCCCATATATAACAGATCGTATTGCTTTCCTTGACCCGTTGTTTGTTAGTACATGGGCATTCGAATTCCCACAAATGGAAGCCTCTAAGAAATGGGAATTTGGAGAAGGTTGTTTTGAGACGTACGTGGGGAGGCTGCCAAAACACGGAATGACACACAAGGTGTGGATTGACGATGTAGACACCCTGCTCTTCCCATACAACCTCGATAACAACCATTGGGTAGCCATCAAAGCTGACTTAGTCCACCGAAGGCTAAGAGTTTACGATAGCATAAACAGCGGTAGAAGCGACGTGGTTCTACAAACGAAGTGTAAGCCGTTCGCAAAAATGATTCCACGCTTGATACAAGCATATTACCAGAGGTACAAAAATCAGAATATCGAGGGGGGGGGCATTTAGTTATTACCAGGTGAAAACACTCCCACAGAACTATCAAGAAGGTGACTGTGGTGTGTACACGTTGAAGTGCTTAGAGTGTATAGCTCTTGGTCTAAATTACACAGGCCTCTGTGATGCGGCCATTCCTTCGATTAGGATGAAACTTGCTGCAGAAGTGTTTGATGAGGTTCCAGACCGAGACTGCTTTCTGCAACTAGATGCTATGTCTGTATCATTAGATTATGCGGAAGCTTAGTTTATCTCGGGATCAAACAATTGAAGAAGTTAGGTTCCATATATATTACAATACCCATAGCAGTTGGTTAAGTTGGAACCGGTGAAGATTGGTCTTACGCGTGTTGCAAATAGAACATGCGTCTTAGGTCAAATGTTTTGGTAATATGTGAGATATGTGGATCTGGAGTCTAATTTTTTGGTTACATGTGGGATTTGAGGATGTCGTTCTTAGATTATTCTACGTCTGGTCACCCACATCGCTCCGATCGGTTTAAACACTCTTTAGGTGTTTGTTTTGTGTATATTGCAGGGTTTAGGTATGTAGCATTATGACGTCTTACAATCCCGTATTAGTATATGTAAGGTATTTATCATCTGTGTACGTACCATCAACTCAGTAACGGCCTTAATATGTTCTGTGTACGTACATTAGTTTCTGTAAGTGTCTTATTTTCGTAAATTTCGCTATGTACGGTTCTATTCATGAAAGTACGTACAATCGATCCTCTAACGTTATATACGTTTATATTATGGGCCTGGTTCGTACATAAGTTTCTCTCCATTTTGAGCACATTAAGTTGGCCCTAATGGGAATCCTACGTACATAGGCAACATGTAGGTAGAGGTATGATGAGCGAGGCAATTAAATAATATTCCAAGGCATCGAACTAAAATCATCCTAACAAACGGTTTCGGATCAGATGGACCACGTGCGTGGTAGTAATATAAGTACATCCAGGAAGGGTTATTCGCTACTTAAATTATCGGCCCGATACCAGCTTCGTAGACGTCCATCGCGTACTTCTTTCGGAAATTGTCAATATTGTTGTCGCTGATCTTCAAGCAGTCAGGCATCGGGTTACCCATGCTCAACAGTTCTAAAAATGTCATAGCAAAAGGTCCACAATATCCGGTCCTCAAGTTTTGTCCTAGTGAGCTGACCCTGGAAGTGGTAAATGGATCGAGAGGGTAATTAACATCGATAACCCTCTGAAGTAGGTACGGTATCATCTTAATCACTGGCTGCATCCGATTCCTCATAACATATTCTCGGTGGAAGCTCATCAAAGGATCGTAAATGGACACATTCCTCGTTTTAAGATTTATGGCCACTCCGACCCAATGCTTAGATTTCCAGTTCATTGGAGCATATATAACGTCGACATCTGTACCCAACTTCAACCTTCGTTCGTGGTGCATCCATTCCCCATTGACGATGTCAATGAGGTCTTTGTCCCAATGGCAATTCTTTTTCGCCTTGTAGTTGGAGAAGGCTTGGAACCTTCTTGTCAACTTGTAAAAGAGAACAGAGTCCAAAATTACGCTCCTTCGTTTTATCATTTCTTCTCCGTTCTTGTGCCACAGCGTTAGGGCAATCATCTCCATGTGCTGCAGATGTATTTAAACGGAAACCAACTCAATTCAAAATCCAACAAGAAACCATGTACGCATAGTGCGTACACACCTAAAATCGTGTACGTAAAATTTAAAATATGTACCATACTCTGGACCCATTGTTGAGGCAACATAATAGTAGAGAAAAATAGGCTGTATGCCTTGCAGAATCCAAAAATGTTGTGTATCCTGCATAATATTGTTACGAATATCCTATATTAATAGTACACACATACCAAATATTGCCATCTGAGTAATGTATACTACACTTACACATTATCGCGTGTTATCAACTCGGCGAACTTGGCGAATTTCCCATCATCAACATTTTCCATCGGGTTGTATGAACCCGACCCTGCTTTTATCACTACAGGTTTGGATGGTTGATTCTCACGTAGCTTGATGATCAGTTCTTCTGCCCGTCCTGTTTCATCCACAATAATAACCGACCGCGTCACCAAATTATCTGAATCACCGGGAATACCTTCCATCTCTGAACTTTTATCTGGTTGTCCTCTAGTTTCTTTACAGCCCTCCTCGACATCGCTTCCTGTACATATTGCTTGGTCTTCGGCCTAATAAGATGTACGTACATAGATTCATAGTGACGTACACTTAACTAACTAAGCACACGCTATATATATGTGGGTAGTACAAATAGTCGAAATCAAAAAAAGTTAGACACTTGCCACTGGTTGAATTTCAACTGTAGTTTCAATTTGTACAGCTCCTTCAGTTTTGATACTAGCCTCCTCGACATCGCTTTTCTTATGTATTGCTTGGTCTTCGGCCTAATAAGATGGACGTACATAGATTCATATTTACGTACACTAAAGTAACTAAGTACACAACAAATAGTACAAATCCAGAAATTTAGTCACTTGCCTCTGGTTGAGTTTCAACTGTTGTTTCCTTTTCTACAGTTCGCTCGGTTTTGTTACAACTCTCTACTGACTCGCCTTCCTTACGAATTCTGTCCCCTTCTGTACTATTGAACCCCTCCACTTTTTCGCCTTCCTGATGCAGTTTTTCCCCATCCACCTATTGAAAAGAATGAATCTTTTGTTATATGTGTATAGTACCGCATGTTTGTAGGCCTTGGTACAAAATATATATTTACACGTTTAGATCGCGGGAGATAAAAAAAAACCGAATATATATATTAAGCTTACATATGGTGAGCCCCTTATGGATACTTCATGACCTATCATTTTGTTACACTGCACATCATGTTGCATTTCAGTATTCAATTGCAACAAAACCTGTTCAATTAAAGGTGGATAATGTTGGAATACGAATAAACGAAAACGTAATCAACATTACATATCTAATACTTACATTGGATACAGTTGTCGTTGAGAGCTCCACACCATTATTAGCTTCACCCCGGCCATAATCTTGCCAACACTCATTAACTCCATCGTCCGGGGATGGTTCGTTCATGTCACAGACGTAATTATCTGTTTCCCACCCACTAATAGGACTACGGGTTGTACCCTACAGTAAATTAAATAGGTGTGAAATGATGGGTGCATAGGTTGAAAAATGTTAGACTCGACGGTGTCATGTCAAAAATATTTGTACATAAACAACAAACACCCACATTAAATTGATGCACCCACATTTAAAATGATGTCATCCATTATCTGGCCTCTAACGGACGAATTACCACCGACAGAGTGTTCACCATGTACGACATCCTTCGTACCATCAGTATTTCGAACATCCTGTGCACACCACGATAACAACATAATTTAATATAGGTAAGAAGTGAAAATATTACAATCCTTACGCTGTTTGTCATATCAACCTTATCAGTGTCACCGCCTCTCATGTCCGGGATCTCTGTATGGACGAATATCTTCATGTTTTCATGATTTTCCTTTATCAGTGCTTCTTGTTTCCTGTAGAACCGGCTTAGTTCCGCCGCATACCTTTCAAATTGGTCATCGTCCATACCTTCATCAACACTGTTTGTACCACTCAGTCGCACTTTTAGCTCTCCTTGTTGTCTTCGCTTTCTTATTTTCAATTGTTGTGGTGTCTGCTCCTTTTCTCTTTCGAGTTTCAATCGTAACTATATCACCAATAAGCCAATAAGATTCGAAAATGAAATTATAGTAAAGAGATTTATAATGTATAAATATCAACAAACATTTCTCTTCAGGTCGTATCTGTTTTGGACACTCAGCATCACCTCCCAACCATATTGCCTCATCCCATTTGTGGCCACCTTTAATAAGATTTTCAATGTTATCGACTTGATGGTCTTCCTCCTCATCACGCCACGCGAATTCTCCACTATCACAATGCTCCCCACTACCCACCATCCGCCTAATAACCACCTATAAGGTGATACATGTATTAAGCAAATATACACATATTACGAAGCTTATACTTTCAAGTCGTTTACGAATTATATCAACCAAGTACATACCTCTTCAGCGGCCTCGCATGCGAAGATGTCTGCTGTCCTGATTGGGCGCAGTTTAGCTAGATTATGGATTGATCTTTGATTAAACGCCTGATCTTGTACGTCAGACGGTATTAATCTCGCAAGTGCTAGGACAGATTGGAAAGCCAGCAGTTGTAGTGGTAGTGGAAATCTATGGACAGCAAATGATTATTGCTTGAAAATATGCACTAAACTGTCAACGTCTGCTGGACATTTGAAGCCTGTAATAGTTTCCAACGTCCGCTCAAATGACAATCTTCCCCATGGGTATTTGAAAAAAAATCAATATTCTTTGTCATCTCCACTGTCTTTGGATCAGGTTTTACTGGTTGCATAACGCATGTTAGAACCCCATCGACTATCACTATCAGCGCTAGAGCTAACTTTTTCCACGATTCTATCTCCTTAGTCTCCAACTTTTTAACCAAGCCGGAGATGGTTGGTTCTTGATTTTCCCCGAAAAGTGTATCCCAAGCAGTCTTACATCCTTTTTCCGTTTTTGTAGCTGTTTTCACATCTCTCTTTTTTGGATATTTTCCACATTCGAGACTTGTCAACTCTGCAAATTCTTGTAATCCAAACTTTATTGGATTGCCACCAAAGACAATCCTTATCTCATGCCGCTTTTTGGTCACCAATTGACGGCAAACAAATCCATGAACTAGCTTCCCGGAGAAGGAGGTCTTGCACGCAGGGATACGAAATAGCTGCCCAAATGGAGATTTGAACAGGTTTTCCATTTCTTCTATTCCAGTCAGCACCTTGGCTATTGTAGCAAAATATTCCGGTTTTGAATACGCATTGATCTTGGTTTGGAGAGGGTAATGGTCAAGAGCAAATAACCTCCTTGGTAAATCCAAACTCAATGGAGGAACGATCTCTACTTCTTCGTGATCCATCCTACCAGCAACAATTAACGTACTTATTGGTATGTATGTACACTAAGCCAATGAACCCAAATTTCAATGTCTAGCAAAATTCAATTCTGTACACAATTAGGGTTCTTTATCCTTTGCCCGCCACAAATACACAACTAATCATAGAACTCATGACTTGGGCTACTCAAAAAATTCTTAAATGTATGTTCTAGATACCCTACCAAGCAAATATATTATTAATAAATTATTTGAGTAGCCCAGGTCATAATTATAACTTACCAAGCAAACACTTACTTACCTTGTTAACTATTTTTAATAAATTATTTGAAACAGTAGAACGGTTGGTAGGGTATCCATTATTATTTTTCAGGGAGAGATACATTTCTTCAATGTAATTGGGTCATTTACAGTTTTTATCTACCTTTATTAGTGATGTGGCAAAACTAATAAACTATCATTCACTTTTCCTTAATGTTTGATAAAATTTCACATTGGATTGGTTTGTGTAACTTACCTAACTATTAATCGTGGATATACAACTTGGAAGCTATGGTCATAATTACCTAGAACGTGCGATATATCTTCTTCGGTAAGCCGGAAGTTACACCGCTTCATAATTAACTACACCCGAGGTATCCGTATGAAGTGCAGTCACGACGTTTTGAAAAGCCACAATAAGGATAATCCATTGGTCTTTGTTCGCTGCTTATATAAGAAGACAAATACTCACCCTGTGAAGTATTCATCCGTCTCTCTAAACCAAATATCACCCGCAAAATAAAGTGAATCAAATTTATGGTGCATTTCGACAGACTATCCGATCTCCACACTTGGCGTTATGATTGGAAGGTTTCTGTTAAGATCATCCGGAAGTGGATAAAGAGAGAAGCCAACATCTCCACCCTTGAAATGGTTGTTTCGGATATTTTCGTAAGTGACTCTCATCATCATATTATATGCACTTCAGGTTAGGATCATCCATAGATCATGGTTGACCATTTTCAAATACCGTAGGGGGAGAGGATGCAGGCAACAATCAGCGAGAACCTTCTGCCCCAGCTCTGTGTACGTATGGGGATTGAGGAGGGTTCGTGGAAGACCTTATCAAATTTCGTCGTCAGTAACGACACATCCGCTGTGAAGGTAGTGGTTTCCAACTTTCGGATCAAATTCACTGCTTACACGGTTGTAGAAAACATTCGTTGCTTGTCGACCAATCACTACATCGATTACGTCGAGTTCGACAAAATTTACGAACGAGGGTCGCCTTTCACCCAAAACTGTTGTTTAGGTAACGTTGCATTATGTTTTTCTATTTTATATTATCATAGCAAGTACCATCATTGTAATGACATGACATTATAGACACGATGGGGGAAGTTTCTAACTTCGAACCAACCATACACGTTGACGATCGAACTGCTCCACGGTTTGCCGAAAAAACCCGGTTGATACGGTTTTCTTTGACAAATCTTCAGTGAGTCGTTTTCGCGATTAATACCTTTCACAAGCTTTTAAGGAACAGCGGGCTATTAACGTGTATGGTCTTTGTGCGTAGGGGTCATCACTTGCAATGTGTAGCGTATGATGAAATGACCGGTGATGTTGCCCGCATTCTTTGGCTATCCTCAGGCAAACCAGTGGTAGTCTTGCGATTTTGGAGGGCAAAGTTTAAGGATGATGGTATTTATTACATAAACGTATTTTAAACAATTAAAACACCTTTTTACTATAGGAGTTTTACAGATGACTTAAATTGTTACACTCTTTCCTTATATTTCGCACAGCAAGAGGAATGAAAGTGGTTAGCCAACCGGGTGTCTCAAAGATGATATTTAACCCCTGGTTCCCTGAGGTAAAAGATTTCAAGCTCCGGATGGAATTCTTCGATTACCGCGCTCGGACTGATGAAGAATCGTAGCTTAAGTTTGCATTAGTGAATGTTCCTTACATTTGAATTTTCTAAACCACGTCGCTGAATCTTTTATGTTATCTACTTTAACTTTCTACCAACGTTCTCTCTTACGTGGATAGAAGAAATTTGATGAAAACTGTTATGTATCGTAAGCATGGTTAATTAGTTTTTTTTTTGTATTATTTTTCAGCATCTTCATAAAACCGGCAACCTTTATGTGAAACGTATGAGTTAATATGTGACTAAACCAAATATAAGTTAAAAGCATGTGACTAAACGTATGAGTTAAGAGCATGTGGCTAGACCAGATATAAAAAACTAACACCCACATAATTGTGCAACTTTTTGCTAAACAATAAAATTACATCCCAAAGTACCACTGATGAGGCTTCGAACCTACTTAAAAAAATAAGTCATTACTGCTAGTAGAACCAAAGTCGCAACAAACACATTTTTTAACTTTAACTCCATAGTTAATCCATCACTCTTATTTGTAATCAACACCGTAAGCCTTGCCAACTCCATCTGATTTTCCTTGTGCATATTTAAGATGTTAGCAATCTCCTCTTTTTTGTCCTGAAGCGTTGCACGCATTTGATTCAAACTAGGATACTTTAGAGTATCTTCCTTCACTAACTTAAGTTCCTCCATCATAGCTTCATCCCACCATTTAAAAATGTGATAGTCCCCATCTTACAATTTTATTAAAAAAAACCTCAAGTTATGAATTTTTTTTTGAGGTTTATTGAACCTCGAGATCACTATAAGTCACCCTGTGTTAAGATTATAACCTATAATGATGGTTGCATACCTCTCTATTTCGACATGTATAGAAGAGCCTCCCTGGGTTTGTCCTTGTAAAAGAAGGTTCTATCTTTTCCCTTTCACCACAGTAACAAACAGCCGGGATCCCATATTCCGCATCGTCATAGTCAACTGGACTTGTGGTTGTCAAAGCAGACATTAAGAACGAAACCGAGAACCTAATGAAGGATGAAAACTTTTAAAACCAGGAACCTTCAACTATTAACCGATTTCCCACTCCTCAATGTGCTCCCGCATCAACCGCAGCGTGTGTCTCTGTTTCCCCCAAATCGCTTTAATGAATCCTAGTTTTGATTTACTTCAAAAGATATTGATTTTATCCAGACACATTGGGTTTTGTGTCGTTTTTGTAGTGTAAAACAACATGAAATTTTCCAGCCTGTGTCGTTTTTTCCAGAGAAACAAACGGGGTCTTTTTGTTGACTGTTATGTTTTATCAACCGGGGAAACAATTACACGTCATCAATACGGGGACAGACTATATTGTGAGGGACTTTCTCGTTTGTTGGGTTAACCCGCTATTTATTAAGGTTAGTTATATTGCGAAAAAATATAATTGGGGGGGGGGGGTTTGGCACCAAACCAAAACTAAGCCACAGTTCGGGGTGATTGTTTTTATTTCAAATAGTTTTCCGATTTGCCAGATTTACTGGATGTCTGGAAGTCAAGGCGCCATTATAACCGTCATACCCGGAAGATGGACTCGGAATGATAAACTAGGGTGGGAATTCAAAGTCGACGTTGAGCGCGGTGGTAGGGCAGTAGAGTCCAATAATACGGATGGGGTTGAGGATCTCCGCTGTTTTGTAGATGTTGCGTACTGTTTTACACACACTCATGTTGCCTTCACTATGTCTTATTGGGTGGGAAAACAGGTTGCAACAAATACTTGCTTGTCCCCCTTTCCTCAGCCTATCACTACCGATGTTGAGTACAATATTTTCCATCGCCTTCATATGACGGACAAGGGCATTAGTGTATATGTTACCTGTTTAGGCCAAAATTATAGGGTTGTTTCTACAATTGGGCCTTACGGCGATGGTGGCGCATATGGAGAGCTCCTAACAGGCGAAAGTACTACGAGACATCGTCAGCCTAGCGGAGTCCTTGAATCAGAGTTACAATTATTTGTGGGCGAGGAGGTGCCTGAAGAGGAGGACTACGACTACGACTTCTGGATGGAGTATGTTATGTCTGATATGTGTGGAGAAGATATTGTTTACGCTTTTGCTTCTTGAATTATGTTCCCCCTGCCACTCGTTATGAATTAACATTGGTGTATGTCTCATTCACTTTATGTATGTTAAAATACCCTATCGTTAACTACAATTACGAACCCATTTTTGGTATATGTACTCTCATCCACTCCTTCTCGATCATAATTATTTAAACAATTAAGTAGTGCGAATTACGTGTTAATCTCGTGTTATCGGATTTAAAATTCATTATATTCGAATTAGCTAAATATTAGCTGTAACTCACCCATCACCTAACCCTAAGCTAAGAAATGACATTTGTAGGTTCTCCGATGTGACAACTCGTACTGGGTGAAAGTCATATTTACTTTTGCTTAGATATGAAAGTTTTCTCATCATTATGTTTACTTGATGAGTATCCAGTAACGTAATTATCATCACTTCCTCCCAACGAGTCCAGTACAAAGGGCTATAATTTTGTTTAAAACAATATATATATATATATATGTTATATTCTAGAATATATAACTAATATCCTGAAACTGACTATTTGTGTGGTGTGGTGAATGAATGATGTATGGAATGATGATGTATGGAATGAATAGAAGTCAGAGTGTTTCAATTCCCCTTATGCAATTGTAGTATAAGAGGTGTCAATCCAATCTGAGTGTTTGTGAACAATCAAGATGTGCATATGAGTCTAAGTCAAGCCAATTGTAAAGATTGTTTGTCACTAACAATCCTATAATGAGATATGAAATGCAGAAAGTAAAAACAACTAGAACAAGATACTAAATGCAAACAGAACAGACAAATTAAAGCTATAATGAAACTAGAACAGAAGTAGACACTATGCTGATGAACTAATGCAAGACAAGTAATGAACAGAAAACTAAGTGAATGCAATGGAAATGAAACAGGAATGAAACAAGACAATCACAAATCATAAACACAAGTTCTGGGGATGAACTCGAGCAGCACTCGACCGAGTGTAGGTCGAGTACAGGGTCGAGCTAGACTAAACGTGAAAACAGAGCAACACAAGAAAAACAGAGCAATGCAAAAACTAATCAAACAACAAGCAAGCAATGATATTTAGACTAAGATATTAATAAACAAAGAAGGCCTTGAGGAGGGATTCATGGGCTGAGCTAATCATTGTGGTTATCTAACTTGGTCAACAAATCTCAAGCAAACTTTGAGCTGATCTCTAGACATACTATTCTAAGACATGTTTAATCCACTCTCATGGCAAGAAACAATCAAACCTATGCATTTCTAGACTTGTTCTCACAAAGTAAAGAATCTACACAAGCAGGCATTAAGCAATACATCTCAAACCAAACAAGACTTCTAATCTCTTAGCAAGCCTAATGGTAAGCTCTAGATCTAGCCTTATCTATGCTCCTTAGACATTGGTGTGATGCTAAGATGCTTGAAATCAAACCCTACCTTCTCAGATATAGGATCAGCATTAAGATCATCTAGCCTAGAAGAGATCTACAACAATCAAGCTTGACCAAATCAAACAAACCACAAGATCAACCCAGCCTAACCCATCCTCAAGGTCCTAAACAAACTACTCACAAGAACACATGGTGAAATATGTCAAAAACCCAGAAAATAATGAAACTTGCATCATTAGAAAGATGAAACAGAGATCTACAATATTGATGAAGGAATAAAACTCGAAATCTTAATACTTTGAAAGTTATGAAACAAACAAAATATAAGAATCTAGTCTTTCTCTCTCAAACAAGTACAAAATCTAAAAAAAAAAAAAAGTGCAAAAGGAATAATATCTAAAAAAGGTAAAAACTAGGTTTTAGACTCTCTAAAAAGCTGGATTCTTTTTTTGGCTGCAAGTACAAGGGCCTTATATAGGAGGTGAGGTGGAAGCCCTAAAAATACAAAAAGTCAAAGCAGTCAACGGCTCGGTCAACTCGACCAGTGCTCGGTCGAGTGGCTGGTCGAGCTGGCTTCTCTCGTGCATTCTCCACTCGGTCGAGTCCTCCTCAGCACACGGTCGAGTGGTGGTCGAGTGGTGCGGTCGAGTTGGACTCCGGACCTTGATTCTACAGCCTTAACTCTCTTGTTTTCTCCTCAGGATTGCTTCACTTCTCCTCAGCATTGCTTCCATGCTCCTTAAGCTCCAAAATCACCTGTTTATGCATGAAAAGATGCAAATGCAATGCAACTATACTCTAATGCATGATTAGTCCTAAAGCTACACAATAATGGCCTAAATGGATAGCAAAAGATGCAAAAGTTGTGAATAAACTAAGGGGAAACAAGGTAAAATATATGAACATCAACACCCCCAAACTTAGTCTTTGCTTGCCCTCAAGCAAATAATCAAGCCAAAAGAAGGTAGGTGAGGTTTGAAAGTGGGATCTCAGCTCCTAAAGCTTGCAAATAGGCTATCTAGAATCAATGTCCAAGTTACTAGTACTATGATGCAAGTTGAATGAGCTAAAGTGTACCAACACTACAACTAAGTATACCAATAAAATCTGACGTACACCTTCAATCAGTCACCTTACTATACAAACTATAACTACCGACTTGATGTACTAGATAAATGTACCATCAAAGAATCGGTAGACTTTCTCCCATTTCCCAATGATTTTTTTTTTTCACTAATGGCATTAGCCGTAATTACGTTTTTCCCAATACTAGTTTCAAGGGTACTAAGGGTACAAAATTTAGTCTAGTAATTACCAAAAATTGTGTGCTACTTTTGTAATAAGGAACCTTTTATGTAATATTAGAGTAACTCTCCCTTATTATTATCATCTTTTGGATCCGTCTCTCACAAATAGAAGAGTTTATTTATTCAATTGAGTGGTTTATTTTAATGAGTACTGCTTTGGTTTAGTTGCTTTTTATGTTTTTTAGGTTAATTATGCATAGTTTTTTTGTTGGGCAAATTTGCCAAATTAGCCAAATTCTAGTATATAATTAAAAATATAGTTTAATAATTCAAAAAATTAAGTAAATAATACAAGGGGTAGAAAAAATTACCAAAGGGGTTGTGATGATGGAGGAAGGTGGCCGGAGGTGGCAAGAGGTGGTGGAGGAAAGTGGCCGGAGGTGGTGGAGGATGGTGGTCAGAAGTAGTGGACAGAGGTGGTTGACGGTGGCTAGCCGGTGGATGGAGGGGGCCGGAGGTGGCTGGAGGTGGTGCGCGGTGGCCAAATGTGGTGGTGTGCGGTGGCTAGAGATGGTGCACGGTGGCCGGAGTTGGTGGAAGGTTGTCGGAGTTGGTAGTGTACAGTGGTCGGAGGTGGTGGTAGATGGTGTCTAGTGGTTGGTGGTGGTATACTACAAGAAAACATGTAATTACCGACTACAAAAACAGTCACAATACAGTCGCAAACTACCTAGTAACGACTGATTGGCGACTGACGTCCGTAGTCACTAAACAGAGCGTCGCTAAAATAATCAGTCGCTAAAGAGTCGGCACAGAGCTACTATTTGGCGACTGATAGTTTTGGTCCTTGTTCCCTCGCCAAATTGTCGCTAAAAGTGGTGACAAAATTGCAACGCTTTAGCGACTGATTTGGTTACTCATTTGCGACTGTTTTGGTTAATGATTTGTATACGTTTTGGTGACTGTTTTACGACTGTTTAATTAACGATTTATCAGGTTTCTTTTTAAAAATCCGGTAAAATTAAATTATTTGATTTTGTAATACCCAAACTGATTATGAAAACTATAACTAAAACATAACAAACATGAAATTAAACAAAGACATAAGTTTCAACATACATAAGTTCTAGAAAACATCCAAACAACCATTCATAAGTTCTACACGCAGTTTTAGCATATATAAGTACAACCATTACAAAAGTTTTTAAGGTCATGAGGGAAGGAGGGATAGTGAAGGAACCTAACTTTGAACATCAGCAGGGTCGGGGTCATTAGTTTGAGACTCGAGGAAGGCGACATAGTTTGGGTTAGTCTTGAGGAAGCTCACCAAGCGTTTGATCTCTGCTTGTTGCTCAGATGTAACCCGTAAAACCTCAGCTGCAACCCGTGAAGCCTCAGCTTCACGCTCTGCTTGTAGAGCTGCTTGTTGCTCTATTTTGCGGTTAGCTTCTTCAAGCTGTTGTTGCAGGTTTGTGAAAGAAGAAGAGCTTCCAGGAAACTTCCGCTTCCCGTTGATGTAAATCCCTAGGCTTCCAACTCCAAATTATGTTCCTCTATCGCTTATGAAAGTAGACTGCATAGCAAAACAGAGAGAAAAAGTTAACATAATTACTTAACAATGAAAAACTTAATGGCTTATTAGAAAGAAGCATAATTACCTGAAGAAAGAGCTCATCATCCTCCTCGTGAGATAGCTCTGATCGACGTGAAGTACCATCAGAAGACTCGTCATTATCTAGAGCAGCCAACTTAGCTTCCCTTTTTTTTATTATATTTCTCATGAACTGCTTACGCTTTCTTATCCACAAAGGTACCATCTTTTTTGGTAGGAGTCCTGAAGAAAACTTCAGGAATAGTTGGCGGTCTTCCCAATTCCACTTCCTGAAATGTTAGACAATAAAAAGGTTAGGAACCATCTGATGTAACTTATTAAACAATGAAAAGGTTAGGAACCATCTGATGTAACTTATTAAACTATGAAAAAGTTAACTCACTATCTCTTGTTCGATTTGTAAGTAAGACCTCAGCCCTAATACATGCTTGTGAGGGCCAAGACCATTACGGTCAGACATTCAAGGCTGCTCGAGGTTGAGAAGAGGGTGGACGATGATTTGAGACGTGAGGAAACTGTCGAGGTAGAGGAGACTGTCAAGGTAGATTCGAGACTTGAGGAGACTGTCGAGGATGATACGTGACTGAAAGGTCAGGAGACTCTCGAAGTTGACTCAAGAATTCTGGTGGATTCGTCGTAGAGGCGAGAGGTTGAGGAAAAGGATGCATGATTGGAGCTTCGCTGGCAGGGATGCTCCAGGAAAGCTTCTCGAGTTCTGGAACAGATTTTTTGGAGGTGGATAGTCTCTGTAAGTAGGTGTAGGTCTCGCTGGAGGCTGAAGGATTGTGACAGGAATTCCCTGAGAATCAGTGTATGGGTCTCGCTGGTTCGCCGGCGTGAAGGCATACTGGCTGGGAAGATTAGCGGGTCTTCGATTCGCCGTTTGTGAGATTCCAAAGGTTCAATTTGAGGGGTTTACGGTTTCTCGATTGAGAGGAATTTAGATCTAGGGTTTTGAGGTTTCGTCTAAAACAATTTGCTGATCGTCTCGAAGAAGAAGAAACAATTGAGAAAATAAATGAGGGATTAGGGTTTGTTCGGGGAAGAAAACGAATAAGAATTGGGCTTTGGCCGTTTTGTTACGGCCCAAATTTTGTTAAGACCCAAATTTAATAAATTAGTCGCTAAATAGTAGCTCTTTAGTCGCAATTTTTAACAACTGTCAAAATGGTCTCCAAATTAGTCGCAAATTGGTAACTACACTGCGACATTATGCATCAGTCTCGAATTAGCGTCTATTAGGCGACTGTTTTATTTTAGTAGTCATTCAGTAGCAAAACAATCGCAATTCTGTAGCTAAATTTAGCGACTGTGTTTTAAGTCGCAACTTGCAGTCGACAATTCCATGTTTTCCTGTAGTGGTAGGAGATGATGGTGATAAGTGGTGGTGGTGGTGAGGGTAATTTAGTGATTAATATAGAAAATATAGAGTGTATAATAGTTTCATAGTTAGAATAGTTATCAAATGAATTAAAGATTTTTTTTGGTTATACGTTCAAATTTCTCTTATTTGTTTTCCTTTTTTTCTTTTTCTTTTAGTGAGGTGTACAAAAAAAATTAGAAAATATCCTAAAATATCACTAAATTAAAATTTTATCCCCAAAATACTATTATATTTTCTTTTCCTAAAAAATATCACTACAAACTTTTAAGTCTAAAAATATCATAAACTTCAAAAATAAAATTTGAGAGTTTATAATTTGAAAGTTTGGATTTTTGTAAAGTATTTTGGGTTTAGGGTTTAATTATGAGGATTAAGATTTAGTTTTGAAAGTTTGAAGATTAGTTTTAGTTTAATGGTATTTAGGGGGAAAATAATATTTGTGGTGTTTTTAGAAACAAAAAACAAGTAGTGGTATTTTTGGAATAAAAACTTATTTTAACGGTATGTGAAACAACCCTTCCCGTTTTTTTTTTCATAATTAAGCATCCCATAATACTCAATTAAAAATCAAACCACAAACCAACATTAACCAACAACAATCATTATGCACAGCGGAAACATACCAATAACAAGAACATTCCTAACCATATTAACCAACAACCTAGCATGCTACTAAACCGGGTTCCAACATTAATAAACATCACCAAGACCAACAATACATAACCGAGACCCTAGATCATTCTCCTCCTCATCGCCTTGATTCCACGATAACACTTTGCTTTTACCTTCACCAAAAACACAAATTGAGATGCATGAGTATTGTCATAAACACTCAGTGAGGCCATCCTCCCATCTACTGGGCTATACACACAAGCAACTGAGATTCTATCGTTAAGACAAACAAACAGAACACAAACACCACATCAAACCAGGACAAACAAGTCTCGGTTAAGTCCGGTGTCGACCGACGCTAGGTCGGTGTCGACCGACACTGACGCAACCATGGTGTCGATCAACACCGCCTTCGCAGACACGATCTGCACGAAACCGGACGTCGAACCTCCATTCCAAATCGCCTCCAATCCATCCCAAACTCTCCCAAATGCTTCGGGAACCTAAGGAAACATGAAACCAACCAAACCACGCAAGCAAAACACCACAAACCACAAAGAACAGCCATAACAAAAGAGATCTCATGCTTAGATCAGTCATGGTCAAGCACTCACCTCTTTTGCAGGAAGATTTGATTGAGAAACGATGGAACAACACCTCAAGAAGCTTCTCCTTCGTTTCAGCAACAATACTCCCTTCCTCAGCCACAACTTTCAACAAAAACACCAAGAACAATCCCAAAAACCTCTCAACTCTCAAACTCTCCCTTTTCTCTCTTTTCTTCTACAAACGACGACAAAACACACCCTAAACCCTCAATTCGTCGCTTTCCCACTTATATATTTGGTTTAGATAACCCAATTAAACCAAACCAACCCAAAAAATCGCGAATTAAAACAATCTGGTCGAACCAGAAAAGCTGTTGTCGATCGACACATCCCTGGTGTCGATCGACACCCATCCCCAAATTCCACTATTTGGTTCACGGATGTTACAGTCTGTTTCATAATTTCCCAAAAAGTTATGTACAATGTCAAAAAATATGAACATTAAAAAACTTAAATTGAAAAGAGAAGGGTCGTCGACTCACTTAAGAGAACTTAAGAGACCAAATTGAGAGGTCAAGTTATAGCCGGTAGCCACTACAATGCATTTCGTTCTTTCTAGATATCTTATACTGCCACTCAGATTGATGATTCTATTGCTGAGCTGTGATTGTGTGTTTCACCATCTTGTTCTCCTAATCAACTCGTTGTCTAGCACAACTAGTTGTCGGGCTTACATATATGTCCATGTTCGTGATTGAAAATGGTTGGGGCTTCATAATAGATTGTTGCTTTTTTTGTTCGTTCAATAGTACTGATGAGGAATATGTTTTTGGTGTTTCCTCAACTTGTTGTGAGTTTGTGATGTCCATTTATTTGGTTATACAAAGTTTCGACTCTGAAACAACAAGCTGATGTTGAAAATAGTTAGTTGATATTAACATGAGTCTGGTTTGATTGGTTGGTGAGGTTTTTACCTGCCAAGTTAGGTGCTCTTTATTGTATACACACTCCAACTTGATATCAAAGCAGCATAAGACGCTTCAAATAAATAAAACAAATCATATTGATTATTTTCAAGGATTTTTTTTTTGTTTTACTCTTTAAGTTAGGGTGTTTTTGATATACACACTCCAACTTGAAGAGGGGGGAGAAAGGGGAGAGGGGAGAGGAGAGATGATAATAGGAAATATGAGCCACAAGCCATTGAGATAATATGAATAATATGGATTATGGGCAATGACTATTGTACAGTAAAACCTCTATAAATTGATAATGTTGGGACCAAGACATTTTATTAATTTATAGTGATATTAATAGATATTAATTATTATTTTATAGTGTAAATTAATAATTATTATTTTATAGTATAAATTAATAATTATTAATTTATAGGTATATTATTAATTGTTTAATTTTTAAAAAATTATGAATTGAGACAATTTTTGCAAAATAAGATTAGAATTTTGGATGTTGTAAATTTTATGGTATTGGAATTGAATTTGAAATAATTAAAGAATATTATTGACAATGAATTAGAAATATTATAGACAAATTCACTTATACACATGACATAAATATTCAAATTTATGAATAAGAATATCAATTATCGTATTTAAATAGTCTATCAAATTATCAAAATGTAAATGATGCATATTTTGAAATTGAAAACTTTAAAAAGTTTTAGTTGTTTTATGAAATGATAGAATATTTTATATCATTATAGTTTGAAGATACAACATAACAATTGTTTTATAGATATGAGGTTTAAATGAAATATATTTTACTATATCAGCATATATATACACGTAAATTTACATAATTATTAATTTATGATATTATTGGGACCATATTTTACATAGAGATTTCAAAAAATTATTATCTTATTATCTTATCAAAATTTATTATTTTTTATACTATACCGACTTGGGACTAGCAAAATTTATTAATTTATAATGTTTATTAATTTATAGAGTATTAATTTATAGAGGTTTTACTATGGGTTTAATTAGATTTAGTAGGGTACACCGAAAATAATAATTAAAAATTTAAATTAATTACTAAAAAGGTCTCAAACACGAGTATCGAAGAACTCCATCCAACCATGCTCTTTGACGCCAGTGAAGCCACGACTCACCACCATCGGGATCTCGTTTTCTCCCTAGGCTCCGCTCACATCCTTTCTTCTGTTTCAAGCTTTTTCTGGTTAGTATCTCAATCATATCTATTTCGGTTTGGGTTTCACTCTTTCTGTCACCTTCATCATCATGCTCAAACCTTTTCCCTCCTCTTGGCTAGTTTCAATGAACGATTCTCTGATGGAGATAGAAGGCGGATAGTTATCCGAAAATCCTCATCTTGGTTCATGCCCTCCTTTCAAAGCCTATGGCAAATCTTTCAAACCTAGATCAACACCAAGTCCTTAGATCCGCCTCGAAGACACTGTGTTGCAGGTCTTTGTCGCCCCTTTCCCCACTGGCATCGAGTGTGTCAACGCTGATCTTCTGCTCATCGTTGTGTCGCTGCCGCACCAACAACATCCCTTGCCCAGCAGTTGAGTTGCTAGGTCTGGTCATGATAGTTTCCTATTAAGCTCAATTCCTTTAGTACATGTTACCTCTGCTTGGGCTAGTCGAGAAATCCTTGGTAGCAGAGTTTTGGTTGCTTTAGGATAGTTGAGAGAAACCATTGTCATGGGCAGTTGAAAAGTTTTTATCAATCGCCTTTAATTCTGAAACTCAGGTATGCTCATTCCCTTTCCGTGTCAAGTCGAATACAAATTTTATGAGGAATTCTTAATCTCCATGGTCGGGGCTTTTATGTGAGAGAGGATCTACCTAATATGTTAAGGCTATACACCTATCTGTTGCGAATCATGATGCTAGTTTCAATGGTGACTTCCTTTGCTCCTAAGTGTTTGATTGTCCTTCACTTCTTAGCTTGGCATTCGTTTTGTCTCTTGGCTACGGATCGTGCAACCACTGTCCTCCTGTATCACCTTTTGCCTAAAGTTTTGAAGTTTGGGTCTGATCTGTTATTTCAGTGTCAAATCGGCTACAAGTTTTGTGTGGAATTCTTTGACCTCCATGACCGAGATCTTCATGTGAGGGAGGATCCACCTACTTTGTTATAGCACTCATCACCTACGTTTCCCGGTTGTAGCTTCAACTAGTGTCATGAGGTATGTCCCTAAAAGCTTGAACAAATTTGTTCCAATGCTCTTGATCCTCCTCATGTTGGCGAGAAACCCAATCGTTGCTTCTTCCATGGAGCACTCTTTTAAAAGCTCTTATATGTTACTTGCGCAAGCCGTGTATGACCATCCGTTGGTCGAGGATTTCGCGAAGCCCGTCTTTAAAGTCGAATCCACTATGGTCCCAATAGATTTCTCAAACAATGCAAACTTATCAAAGTTGAGCATCTCTTCAAAAGATTAATGTAACCCTTATCCATATTTCCTTTGCTTTATGCTAGCTTTGTTTTTATGAATCTACCTCTTTTAAGGCTTAAGTATGAATGAAAAGTTCTTGTTTGTTCAAAAAAAACAAAAAAAATTAGGGTTAATGTACCCAATATATATGTATGTGTAGCCGTTTATTGGGATAACATTAATACAACACACAATTACCAGAATCATTGTGTAATTCTGAATTTTCTTTGCTATTTTAATGTTCATAGAGATATCTGACTCTCTTTCTAAAGTTACTTTTATAAACTTGGTCTTGATAAGAACATCCAATCGGATAGACATATTTTTGTTAAATATCGTTGATTATAAAAGGAAAAGAAAACTCAAAGAAAAGATCCAAAACAAAGTATCAGTTGGTTAAACATTCAATTTTTCTTCTTACATCCAATCATTTGTTTTCTTTCTCCAACGAAGTAAAAATTGAACGGAAACATATTCTTCACAAAAATTGATCCATAAAAGAATGATACCATTTTTGAGTCATCGTCACGTTGGTACATTATATCACAAAATAATAAAAATAAATATTTTAACATTTGTCGTCTATGCATTCTATAATCATTTACCAAACTATTTCTAACAAACCCTTACAATAGATCTAACCAATTCTTTTAAAGAAAATATAAGAACATTAGGTCTAAGGCTTCAAATTTGGGAGGGACTAAGCCCAACACAAATCAAATGCCTGGTCCCTCCTCTCGGGCTAAGGGGAATTCCTCTTTGGGGATGTCACAGGATTCACGTGGGAGACAACGTGTGTCTAGAGGTCAACCACGTCATAGTACAGATATGGTCAGGGCTCAGGTGCGGGAGGAGGTGCGGTCACATGGGACGCATTCTGTGTTGCAAAAGGTTGTCAAAAAGGCTTTGTTTCAGGAGGGGAGAGATGTAGAGGTTCCTTTGGCTTCTTTTGTGTCTGGGGTTGAGGTCGCTGAAGAGGGTCAACTCCTGGATGTTTCGGATGGGTCTAGTGGAGGAGAACCCTTGTTGTCAGGTTCAAGCGTTGCGGTTCAAGCTTCTGAGGTAACTAGTGGTGATCATCCTAGGGGTACACGGGTGCAGGTTGCGGGAACTGTTGAGGGTTCGCCAAAGCTGCAAGAGGCAAACCAGCCGGCCATTCCTGCGAATCAACCTGTGGATCCTTTAGCAGCTAGGGGGTCCGATGTTGTAGGTGGCGGTTTGGTTTCAGACTAGGAGTTGGGGTCAGCGGTTTCGATGGCAGATGTGATACCTCCAGGTGGTGTTGATGGGTCTGCAATGGCTCCAGGGGGCCTTGATGAGGCGGTTTGTGAGGAAGGTAGTATGGACGTGGACGGTGGGGTGATGGAGGAGGATCATGAAGCTTTTGATGATTTGGAGGAGGATCTAGGTGGTGAGGAGGGTGATACAAGTGAGGTTCTATTGGCAAGATCTAACAAGCAGGTTAATGAGGCACGAGTAAGGAAGGGGAGAGGTCCGGTCCTCCGAGGAATCAGTGCAAAAAAGCGTAATGCTCAGCTGCTCCTCTCTCCAAGACGGCGACCTCCACCTGGGCCGGGTTACGGCGAAGGTGGACCTGTTCCAAAGGCCCAGGAGGGGGTAAAGGGTGGG